>NC_045432.1:59426912-59729943 GCF_902635505.1 Sarcophilus harrisii
ATTAATATCAATAGGCGTTCTGGGCACAATTGAGGAGCAGTATATGACATGGGTCTCATTCATTTCCCTGTGAGAGTATGAGAGTCCAGAGACTCACAGAGCAGAAGAACAAAGTCTGACATTTTTTAACTCATGCCATATAGGCCCTGAAAGGCCAATAAACAGCCCCAAATTTGCTAATGGGGCTAAATGTATATTGGAATTCTTTAGAGAAAAACAAGGATTAGGTAACCCATAAACCCCAAAGGGTCTCAAGGGATCACACACTTAGGGCCAAAGATATCAGTAATTAAAAATCCTTGTGAACATTTGGGGGGGGGGTGGAGGGGGAGAAGGGGGGAGGAGCACGAGTACTTCATATAGGGTAAATGGCCAATTTTTAAATCACATTCTCTCAGCTGCTTTTTTTTTTTTTAAGGTATCAAAAACAATCAGAACACATTGTGGACTAATTGCTTTTAAAATGCTAATTGAACTCATTCTTAAACCAGTAGTTCTCCCCCCCCCCCCTCCATATTTCAGCTAGGATATGTCAAATTGGCCAAACTAATCAGATCTTTTGTTCTTGCTTTAAATGTGCTTAAGTAAAAAAGGGTTCTCAGGTCTGAGACCTTCTATGTCTCAGCCAAGAGAATTTTTTTTTCCTGTCTCACTTTTAACCCTTTGGAAAATAAGGTATGTAATAAGAACAGTGAATAGTCTTTAGCTAAAGACATGGAAATAATTGCATCATTACCCAACGAAAAAGAGAAAGATTTTTTAATTTTCTATTTTTAAAAAATATCCTTTCTAAAAGGACGCCACGTCTCCACTGGTAGAATTTGTTACAAAAACCTCTCTCGGCTTGCATTGCCCACAGCTTAGAGTCACATTAAATGACCAGAATCAGGCAATGGGGGGGAAAAAAAGAGCTTCAAGCTCTAGCCCATACTTCTACATATGAACATATACATTTCAGAACTCAGCACTTAAAAAAAATAAAATAAATGCACAACTTTGGCATGTTACCCACCAATTAGTTTTAAATAACGCCATAGAAAGGTATGGTCCCAGAAATTTGACCAGTATCACGATTCCTTTTTAAATGATTACTTTTTACAAAATTGCTGTTGTGTTCTTAACAATTCTTTGCTTTGCCTTATTAACATCCTAAGCCTTGGCTGAACTGAGAATAAAAACAATAGACATCTGACATATGTCTGGTCATTAAATATAATTTTCAGCTTTCTAAAATTGAGCTCAACCACATTTATCTTAATCTTTTTAAGAAAGAACAGAATGGATGAAAAATATGGATCTTATAAACAAATTGTTAACTTTTAAAACCAACTTTCCAGTTAAGATTGAGATGAATGGCAAGTTTGACGGGCACTGTGGAAGATCTTTTCTCCCTGCTTTAGCCAGCCCTCCCATTAGGGGATTAGTTTTTATTATCTATAGATACAACTAGTAACTTGTAATCTAGTTAAACGAAATGGAAAGGCCCACCAGCAGGTGCTGGGAATAATATCCCAAGAGGCAGTCTCTTGGCAATTGTTCCTTCTGCTCCCTCCGTGGATGCCGAAACAGGGGCAAATGCTGAAGTTTTTATAAGCACAAATAAATCTCTCCCCCCCCCGCCCCCGTGTGTGTGTGTGTGTGTGTGTGTGTGTGTGTGTGTACATTTCCAGCTCTGAAAATCCTGTCGGGAATCCAAGGGTGATGTGAAAAAGTGTTCTCTAATAGCTCCTCATGGCCACATTATTTCTTTCTAAAAAATCCTGGTTGAGCTTTAGGGGAGCAGTAGCAATGTGTGAATTTGTTTTTATGAATTCTGGGGCTTGGGAGAGGGAAGCTCTAATGCTTTAAGAGAGACGCTTTCTTGCCTTGATGAGATGATTTCAGAAAATTGAAGAAAGCCAGAGCCTTAGAAACGGATGAAGACTGAAAATGAGCAGATTTTTTTTTTGCTTTTTCCAAATATATTTAGAATATCTCAGGGTATCTAAGTATTTGGGGGAAATATACTATAAATATAAAATATATTACTCAACTAAAAAATAAATAGAAAAGTTTAACAAGAAGAAGCAGTGCTCCCACTATGGGCTCTTTGGCTGGCTTATCTTCCTCATTGGGAAGAGTTAGAAATATAGAGGGGCTCCTTCTAACGCTGGTGTCAAGTGACAGAACTAAGCCTTGCCTTATAGTCTGACCTGGTCGCAGCAAGCTTTTACCGTGTAGACCTCTGCTTCAGAAACACAAAGAGAAAGATCTGTAGTGTGTCCAAATTTATGGAATACCGAGCCTCACTATAAGCTGCTTCTCCAGTGGTCACTGAAATCCAAGCCAGCTCTTGCTCGCTGTCACTCAGTAACTTTCTCTGCTCCAAGTTTTTCCTTGCCCCGTGGGGGAAGGAAAAGTCGTAGCCAAACAGCATCTTGGTTATGAAGTGGGTGGCTGTTTCCATTGTGCTAAAAGAACCGGGCCCCATCTCTATCTGGGGAGGGGGGACAGGAGGGGGTTTTAGCCTAGAAAACTGATCACTTCTTCCTCTGGTCATATTATGACTAGTATCTTTCAGTTTGAAATTTGGTAATAAGTCTGGTTGCCTAGGCTAGCTGAAAACTTAGATTGACCGGAGGTCTAAAGCTTTTCCTGAACTGTAGAAGACGGGACTTCCGAAATTCCCTCTGACCCCAGCACAGGTCAAAGTAATCCAGTTCGGGGGATGTCCAAAGGACAGGCTCCAACTGGAAAATGGGTCTGGACTACACAGTAAGTACAACATTTTGGCTTGTTTGCTCCAGCAGGTTTCGATTATTCCTGAATCGGGCAGACTCTTGGAGGATTTGTTTTTCCTATTCTGGCATGTAAACTCCTTTGTCCTGTCTCATAGAGTACTTTGTGATAGCTCTGCAAATTATACTGACTTCATGGAAAGTGATAATCATTTTTAGTGTTGAGGAGAGAAAGGGCCTGGGGCCTCCTGGCAGGTAATCAGAAAAGACTGTCTTCTTTCTCAGTGTTCCTTTTTAAAAGCATATAACACACTGCTTCCTTAGCTTCTTGTTCCCATTGAAGAAGATTCTTCGAAACAAGGGTTCCATGACGTTAAGACTTTGTCAAAGGGAGAAGTATTTTCGAGAATCTCCCAGCTTGGAATCACTTTTCTCCCAATGAAGGATTTGGGAGGCCTCAGATATTGCAAGGGAGGGAATATTCAGCCTTTTGGCTGTTTCTGCCTCTCATTCGTGTGGATTCTTCCTGCTTCCAGTTTCGGTAACCTGTACAGTGGACCTCGCATGGCCAGGCAATCGAAACGGAGAATATCAAAAAGGTCTGAGTCGGTGTTTACAAGCCTATTAAATGTGTATAGTCTCTCCCAGATTACAGTGGGCATTAACACGATTGTATACTGCTCTGCTAACAAACACTGCAAGGACAGCCTGAGCGGGCTTCTCACGGCAAAATTGTTAATGAGAATACAAAATGGTATAATATGCATTAATTTGTTCCCATGACAATAACTGCAAGAAGAATAGAAATTAGTGTGAGCCTAAACCACTCATTATAGCGGGCACAGGAATTACCAGGACCCAGTCGGTCTAGTTCTTTAGAATGACTGACTACCAGCTCTCGTTGCTCCCCAGAAAGGTGTAAAACTTCTCCAAGGCCAGACACATCGAACTGTGCTTCAGCTTTTGCTTACTAATCTGCAGGTGCCCTTATGTTTAAAGACTGATAACCACTATAATTTTGATTCCACAGGTAACCAGAATGATCGCACATGCTATTATTTACATGTCTGTTTTGTATTTGAAATATCCCGTTATTTGCCTGCGTGGTCCCCTGTAGCATCTAGCGTTCCAGAGGGTAATTATACGTTTCATAAAAACATGTTACTTTCATCTGATCATTAGGTCTGATAATGCTATACCTTGTTATAAAAGTTAAGAGCAAAGGAACTGCTTTTATATCAGTCATTACTCTGCCTCCAAACAAAGTGGGTTTTACATCTCTCCCTTCCAGGAAAACTACGGTGTTTCTACACGTACGTCACCAAGGGTGCCAAATCTCCCACTGGAGGCATATGGCGGCTAATTGTTTCGCCGTCGGACATGTCAAGGTTCCCGACTTCCCGGAGTCCCTCGGATACACCCGACCGCTACTACGGACAGTAAGGCTTCCTCTACCGAAGACATCCTAGGGGACATTTTTGGGTTCTGGAAACTGGGTTACGAAGTTTCCCAATATTCAGACTAATGAAAAATCTGTTGGCAGTTTGGCAACAGCTCCGTCTGAAACGTCGATCTTTTTAACAACAAATCTGTGCTTACCTCTCTTTGACTAGGGCACGATTTGAACAAAGAGCGCTTAACATGGAACCTAACGGCCAACTTTCCTTTGAAAACAAGAATTCCAAAGTGCTTTTAGGTCACATAAATCATCATTTTCAGGCTATAGCGGTCCCAGAGACAGCAGTCACTGAAATGGGAGGGAAATCTGGAAAGAAAAACCTTCAAAAAGATGACTGTCTGAATGACCTTGTTTCCCCTCTTCCCTCTCTCACTACCGAAGCCTTAAGTGGCCTTTCTTTGCTGCCTGCCTTGTGGCCAGAGGTCACTCCCGGGACCCCACCCAGGTCTATCCTCCTCCCTTCAGTACCCTCACCCTCCCGAGGTACTTCCCCTGCTTCCCCAGCTAACTGCGGTGCCCTCACAGTGCAGGATCTCAGTTAGGTGCCAGGGACCCTCCCAGAAGTACTTCAATTTCAAAAGAGAACTATGGGCAGACAGCCCTGATTCCCTTCCTTCTCCCCAGATCCGCAATCATTTTTTGACTCTAGTTGCACTCCCAACTATGGAACCTAAACCATACTTAAGGCAACGTTGGAAGCCCCACAACCACAAAAGAAGGAAAAAAGAAGGAAAAGGACAGCAAAGGGCACACATATCCAACATAGGAAGTCCCAAGGGCGTGAGAGTAAAAAAGCAAAAGCAAAGCAAAGAGAAGTTCCAGCAGCAGAAGGCAAGGAGAGGGGATCGGAAGGGAGGCTCAACAGCAAAACCTACGGAGGCAATGGAAATGAGAGAAAGAGTAAATCCTAACACCAGCTGCCTCGACCTAGGAAGCCTCCCTTCACAGAGAAGGAGGCAGCTTGTCTCCAGGTCCCCCTTTCTGAGGCCCTCCTGCTCTTACTACCCAAGGGCTTCCGGTTGGCCCTCCCCCACCAGCCCTCCAGATCTGTCTTCCCCAATGTGTTCCAGCTTCCAAAACTCCCTCTTCTACCCTAGTAGGGAAGGAGCCAAAGCCACCGCTCTCACCTTGTTCGGTAAAGCTAGGTGACAAAGGGCCCTCCCTGAGGCAATCTGCATGTTAAAATCCAAACTGATTTCTAATTGATGGCACCTACAGGGAGAGACCTTTCCAAGGACTGAGGCTACAGTCCAGGCATCATGGTACTGGGGAAGTTAGCTTCCAGAGCATCACACAGCAGAGCCTTTGACAATCTGGGCACCCAGTTTCTGTTGCAGAAGGCCGACGGGCCAGCTGATCAGAGCCACAGATAGAATTCCACAGAGGGGTCAGTGGCAAAGCAACATTTATCTCTGATACTTCCCCAGCTCATTTTGAAGAAGTCAAAGGCTCGTCATGCGGCCGCCTTTTCTGCTCCCCTTCGGAAAGGCCATCCCAAATGCCTGCAGACCTTCCCATGACACAAGAAACTGATCTATTGAGATTTCAAAGGAAAAAATAAAGTAAAAGACCAGATTTATTTCCTTCCAACTCCTTCATACCCCCTGTGGCTTTACAAAACCCTAAATCTTGGAGCAATAAACTTTTTTTAAAGTGCCAATAAAAATAAATATTAAACAAAGAGAACACTGCCTATCTCTTTTCCTTCCTCAAAACCCCTGAGACTTCTGATGTAGCGGGATATAGGCTGCTTTCCACTTCCTCGAGGATCCTGTGAATGACCCAATGTCAACCGCCACAGTGAGATTTAATAGGGAGCTTTAGAAAATGCTGAACAAGACAGCTAATTTTGTTTTTCTCTCCCTAGAAGGATACAGCATTTAATAAAGACCTCATCTTATATCCTTTACCATGTACATATATGCCTTTATCATAGTTTATCTAGATTCTGAACTTCTTGAAGGCAGACAAGCCAACTGTCACAGGGGAAAGAACACCGCTAGGCTAGAAGTCAGGGAACCCAGGTACTTAGACTTTGCCACAAAATAGTAACTGTATGACCTTGGATAAGTAATTTCCCCTTTCTCGTCTTAATAAAGCCACAAGTGACCTTAGAGACCAAATCCTACCTTATTCTACAGATGAGGAAAGTAAAACTCAAAGAAAGATCATAAAGATAATATGGGGAGCTGGGATTTACTCCCAAGTTTTAACACTTCAAACCCAATATTCTTTTCCATCCGCCATGCCGCTCTCACAGTTTCATCCTCTGTCAAATAAAGAGGTTAGAGCTGACAATCTCAAAGTTCTGTCCACCTCAAACATGCTGCCATTTGAGAAGTGGCTAACTCAGATTTACCCTGCATATATGTTAGGCCTTCGATAATTATTTGTGGATAGCTGATCTCTCTCTATTGATTGTATTTTTATTAATTTATTCTTTCGCAGTACTGAGTTCAGCCCTAATACCAAACGTGTTCAGGAGGTCTGCTGGCTCTTGGTGTGCATAATTAGTCACTTGTCTTTATTTTTAGGATACTTCGTGGCAAAGAGCAGGTGTAATTTGGGAGCCATAGCTAGATGCAACTGAAAAATGCAGTAATAGATAATATGCATGCACACACACACACATATATATACACACACATACATACATACATACATAAATTAATGAATGATGCCTAATTGTGATTTAGACACAAGGAATGTCTAACTTCTGCAGCCATCTCTAGAAGAAGGACAAAGAATGTCCATGGGCTCCATTTTATGGAGGTTTGGAAAAGATAGATTGTTATAAGAAAGAAAATGTATCCTGTAGTAGAATTGATTTCTATGTAGGCTGTAGCAGACACCATGATCAGATTCAACAGATTTGGGGGAAATGGCCTTATTTACAAAGCAACTCCCAAATCGGCAGGAAGTTCCCCCGAGCAGTTAATGTAAATGAAGTGTCATTTTACACAGCTGTGGGCATCAGGGGTCAGAAGCTCACTCAGTGGGGGTCCTAATGAACTAAAGTACAAATGCACAATTCCCTTTCAGCTCTGACTTTCTATTTCTCTGTTCCAAGGGCCTACCCGGAGCTCAGTTCCCCAATCTGCCAATGGAAAGGTGGAGTAGGGGACAAATTAGAGTCTTCCCATCTGATGCTGGTTAAGTTGGCCATGGGTTTTGATCATATATGCAACATAAACATGGGAACATAACTCTGCAGAGTTATGAGGATCTCTCCTCATGCAAAGTCCAAACTATTTGCATATTCTTTAGTGTACTATATATTTTGCAAACTTTTGCTTGCTTATCGCCCTCTTGGAATTGGTAAAAGGCCTCGCTGTGCAAAGTCCCACTCTCTGGAGCTACGTGTACATATAAGTAAGGCACAAAGGCAGGCCAGATATGGATTACTGAGTTTGAGCATGTATCTACATATACATGTGTGTAGCTACCATGTGCTATTTGTAATAACTTGCAAGATGAACCATGAGGGGAAACAGCTTCTCCTTTCCACCTCCTCAACCACCTGTGATGCCTGCAAACCCCATGACTTACATGAAGCAGAGGGATGAAGATCTCAACTGAGAAGCAGGACACTTCTCAAATGTAACTGCACCAAGACTGGATCATGGGTTGTTCTGCTCTGCCCCCCCCCCTCATTACCTTCCCTCCCTCCATCGTGTCTTTACCTTTCCCTCCATATGGGACCATATTGGCCTAAGAAGCATGCCCTGAACCTCTTTTATATCATAGCCTCCAAGAGCTGCCAAGGCTCAGAGAGGCTAGGGCGATCCAAAGGCCTTACTGCTCAAGGCGGAGGTGAGACTGACCCCATCTTCCCAAGCTCTATGTACAACAATGGGCTGCCTCTCATCGAGCCCACCAGATATATTCCTCTTCATTATTAACAGCCTGGAGGATGTTCAGAAATTCAGGCCCAGAATTGTGAGAGGTCTGAGAAAATATGTCAAATGATAACGATGGGAGTGAAAAACATTTAATCTGTAGAAAAGAAGACTGATGGAAAACACAAGAGCTGATATTCAAATATCCAGAAGACTCTCTGGACAGAAGAGGGATAAACTTGTTCTGCATTGATCTAAACAAGGGGAATCATGGGAAGAGTATAGGCCACTCATAAGGTGGCAAACTGTGGTGCAATATAAGGATGGCATATAAGGCTTGGAAACAGTGATGGACTTGATGACAGAAGATCTAAGTCTGAATTCAGACTCTAGTGCTTATAAGCTTTGAGGCGGTGGGCAACTCTAGATTCTTCATCTATAAAATAAGAATAGGGACTAGGGCGGGGAGTGTGATTTCATCATATATGGAACTCCTAAATGACAGAACTCCCTCTACCAATTCAGGCTAGAACATTATGTGCCGCTTATAGCCTGTTACAAATAAGCATTTATCAAGCCCTTAGTTTGGGTCAGCACTAAGAAAAGAAAAACAGTCCCTGCTCCCCAGGAGCATCCATTCCAGTGTGGGATGAACTAAGTAGGTACATAGAAGATGTAGATTATGGAAAGTAATTTGGTTGATTAATATGGCAGAAAAAAAATAAATGATGGAAGGGGTAGGGAAAAATTTGCACTGTTGGTGGAGTCATGAAGTGATCCAACCATTCTTGAAAACAATTTGGAACTGTGTCCAAAGGACAACCAAACTGTGTGTGCCCTTTGACCGAGCAATACCACTACTAGACCTATATTTCAGAGAGAATTAAAAAGGGGGGGGCATGTGCAAAAATGTCTGCAGCAGCCCTTTGTGTAGCGGCAAGGTTGAGTGGATGCCCATCAGATGGGGAATGGCTGAATAAGTTATGGTGTATGAACGTAATGGAATATTGTTGTTCTATAAGAAATGACTAGCAGGAGGATTTCAGAGAGGCCTGAAGAGACTTACAGGAACTGATGCTGAGTGAAGTAAGAACCAGTGCACTGTACACAGCAACAAGATTATGTGATGATCAATTCTGATGGATATGGTTCTTTTCAACAATGAGGTGGTTCAGGCCAATTGCAACAGACTTGTAATGGAGAGGGCCATCTGCATCCAGAGAGAGGACTATGGGGACCGAATGTGAATCACCACATGATATTTTCGCTACTTTTGTTGTTGTTTGCTTGCTTGTCTTTCTTTATCATTTTTCCCCTTTTTGATCTGATCATTCTGGTGCAGCATGATAATTGTGGAAGTATGTATAGAAGAATTGTACATGTTTAAGCTATAATATTTGATTACTTGCTATCTAGGAGAGGGGAGAAGGGGAGGGAAGGAGAAAAATTTAGAACACAAGGTTTTCCAAGAGACAATGTTGAAAACTATCTTTGCATGTATTTCAAAAGTAAAACAAAACTATTATTTAAAAAATACAATATTGCTGTTACATGTCTACATCTTGGCTTCCTTCAAGATTCAGCTCAAATGCCCTTCTTCTGAAAACCTTTCTTTGTTCCCTAACCATATGAGTCTTCTTCTCTAAGGCTATTTTTCTACTGTTCAATATTGTTTTATTTATATGGTATCTTCCCATTAGAAGCTTCCTGGAAGAAGACATTGTTTCTGGCTTTCATTGTATTGTGGTGTTTTACATAATTCCTGGTACATGGTAAATGCTAATAAATGTTCCTTGATTGTTTGAGTGACAAAAAAAAGTCGGGGAAGAATCTACATGTACAAAAATATTTCTAGCCGCGCTTTTTGTGGTGGCAAAGAATTGGAAATTGAGGGGATCAAATGGGGAGCGGCTGAACAAACTGTGGTATATGAATGTAATGGAATACAATTGTGCTGTGAGAAATGATGAGCCGGCAGATTTCAGACTCACATGGAAAAACTTAGATGAACTGATGAAAAGTAAAGTGAGCAAAAACAGGAAAACATTGTACACAGTAAAAATTATTCTGGACAATGAAGAACTGTGAATGTCTTAACTCTTTTCAGTAATAGAATTATCTAAGACAATTCCAAAGGATTCGGGGTAAAAAATGCCATCCACCTTCAGAGAAAGAACTGATAGAGGCTGAATGAAGATCAAAGGATACTATTTATTACTGAGTAAATACATACACACACACACACACACACACACACACACACACACACTACCTTTGGGTCTGTGTCCTTCTTTTACAATATGACTAATATCATAATATGGTTTGCATGACTGAACATGTATAAACTATATCAAAACTCAAAATTCTTTTAAATAAATTCTACAAGAGGTTTGGCAATTGTTAATGCTGTAAAGTTACCCATGTATATATCCTGTAAATAAAAGGCTATTAAATAAAAAAAATAAAAAAAAAAAAAGGGAAAAAATAAATAAATAAATTCTAAAAATTGTCTTTACATGTAACTGGGGGAAAACAAAAACCCTTTTTAAAAGAAAGTAATCTGAAAAGGGAAAGCAGAGGCAGCTGGGAGAGGAGGCTGGGAAGAGGGGTACCAGGAAATGCTTCCTGCAGAAGGAAGGATTTGAGCTGATTCTTGAAGAAAGACCAGGAGGCTAAGAAGTAGAGGTAAAGAGGGATCATGTTCCTATGCTCAAAGGGCTCTCAAATTGTGCATACCCTTTGACCCAGCAATGTTTCTACTGGGCTTATATCCCAAAGAGATCTTAAAGGAGGGAAAGAGACCCACATGTGCAAAAATGTTTGTGACAGCCTTTTTTGTAGTGATAAAGAACTGGAAACCAAGTGGATGCCCATCAGTTGGAGAATGGTTGAACAAAGATATGAATGTAATGGAATATTGTTGTTCTATAAGAAACAATCAGCAGTATGATTTCAGAGAGGTCTGGATAGCCTTCCGTGAACCGATGCTGAATGAAGTGAATAGAACCAAGAGAACATCATACACGGCAACAACGAGATTATGTGATGATCAACTCTGATGGACGTGACTCTTTTCAACAATGAGATGATTCAGGCCAATTGCAACAGACTTGTAATAGAGAGGGCCATCTGCATCCAGAGAGAGGACTATGGGGACTGAACGTGGATCACAAAATGGTATTTTCACCTTTTTGTTATTGTTTGCTTGTTTTTTATTTTCTTTCTCATCATCTTTTCCTTTTTGATCTGCTTTTTCTTATGCAGCACAATAATTGTGGAAATATGTTTAGAAGAATTGTACATGCTTAACATATATTGGATTATTCGCTGTGTAGGGGTAGAGGTTGGGGGAAGGGAGGGAGAGAAAAATTGGAACACAAGGTTTTTCGAGAGTGAATGGTGAAAACTATCTTTGCATATATTTTGAAAATAAAAAACTATTTAAAAAAAAGAGGAACCACGTTCCAGCCAAGAGGGACATCGAGAACAAATATATGGCTAGGGCAGATGAAACATTATGTATGTGGAGTAGTCTGAAGGCCAGTATGTGGTGCATCCAGAATGCATGATGGGAATAGAAGCTGAGTGACTTAATTTGGGTCATGTATCTGTTAAATGTCAGAAGCGACACTGGAATTCAGTTATTCCCAGTTCTGAGTTTGCTCTCAACCTGTACAATAGGGTGATAATACTTGCAAGGCCTACCTCACTGGGTTGTTGTGAATTAAGTGTTTTGTAACTTTTAAAGCCCTCTTCACATATAAGTTGTTATTAGTAAGAGTAGTCTTCCTACTAATGAAGAGTCCAAAAATGAAATAGGTTGTGGCAATAGGTAGTAATTTTTTCCATTGCTTGCAGTACTCAAACAGAGGCTGGATGACCATTACTCAGTGATACTATAAAAGGAGTCCTACCAGTAGAAGGGTGAATTAAGTGATCTCTCAGGCCCTCTATTCTTTTAAAATTCTATGATTACTTTGGGGTATTGACTTGCACCAGGCTTCAAATCTTGACTCAAACAATCACTAGCTGTGTGACCCTGAGCAAGTTACTTTACTCTGTGTGCCTCAGTTTCCTCATCTGTAAAATGAGTTGGAGAAACAAATGGCAAACGGCTCCAGTATCTCTGCCATGGAAACCCCAAATGAGGTGACAGAGTCAGACAAGAGTGAACCATCTGACCACAACATACTGACTTGCCTAGAGAGTTGGGTGTTTTCCGTTGTTTCCCTAAGCCAGAGACTCTGATTTCTAGAAGTTATAGCAGACTCCAGTGTTGGTTACTCCACTATGATAGACAATGAAAGCTATCCTCATTCACCTGGGTGCCCCAAACACTGGGTCCTCTAACTTGTATTATTTGTAAAAAGTAGGATCATTTTGAGATGTCCCAAGCAACATGATTCGAGGGCTACAGGTCCCTAAACCAAGTACCTTTATGCAGGGCAAAGAACGCTGCTCTGGGAGCCAGGGAACTTGCATTTTGGTCCCAGCTCTCCAGCTAACTTGATGTCTAATCTGAGACCTTGAACCAGTCCTCTGCCTCGGCTGAGCCTCAGCTGTCAACTCTGTAAAATCAAAAGGTCAAGATATCTTCAAGTACTGATTTTGTTTGTGTGTTTATTTATTTGAAGGGTCCATTCAGTTCTAAACTTTTCTGTCCTTTCTTCTAATGCAAAGATCTATCACCTTTTTTTAAACAAGCAAAATCAACAGCATTTATTGAGTTTCTACTAGACATGGTGTGGAGTAGTGGAAATACAAAGAAAGGCAAAACACAGACCCTCCCCTCAAGGAACT
Source organism: Sarcophilus harrisii (assembly GCF_902635505.1). Lineage (NCBI taxonomy): Eukaryota > Metazoa > Chordata > Mammalia > Dasyuromorphia > Dasyuridae > Sarcophilus > Sarcophilus harrisii. Next base: position 59,439,728 of record NC_045432.1, read on the forward strand.
CCCACAATCTAATTGAGAGAAATGGCGTGCTAACAACTACACAGAAACATAGATAAATTGAGGACAGTCTCAGAGGAAAGGTCCTAACAGTTAAGGGGGACTCTAAAAAACTATAAAAGAACACCGTATTTTAAATCAGACGTGAAGGAAGCCATAGAAGTCAGCAGATGAAAGTGAGGTGAGAGAGAATTTCAGGAATAGAGGACATCTGGTAGAAAGCCCAGAATTGGACAATGGAATATCTTGTGGAAGGAACAGCAAGGAGACTGCAGACACTGGATGCTAAAGTTTATGGAGTGAAATAAGATAAGAGAAGATCAAAAAATGGCCAAATTATGAAGGGTTTTAAAAGGGAAACAGTATTTTCTATTTGATCCTGGACATAATAGGGAGTTACTAGAGTTGAATAAGTAAGGTAGTGACATGATCAGACCTGTACATTAGGAAGATTTATTTTGACAGTTGAGTGGAAGGACTGGAGTGGGGAGAGAGTTGAGGCTAATCCTATGTTCAAGTGCGAGATGATGAGGACCCTGGATGAGGAGCCAATAAGGCAACCTAGAAGAAGCAGTCATAGAAATGGTTTCTTTTGTGATCCTATTTATTTTATTTTATTCATTCCTTCAGATTTCCCACTATGTCTGTGACACAAAAGAAGGTCAAGAACACTTCAAAATTATGGTAGATGAATGTAATGGAACACCACGGACCGTGAAAGATGATGAACGCCATGGTTCCAGAGAAATCTGTATGAACCGATGTACAGTGAAGTGAGCAGAACCAAGTAAATAACGGAAACTATGGCAGCATTATAACAAATGACAAGTCTGATGGACATAGCGATCAATTCCAAGGAACCCTGAGTGAAACTGGGTACTGCCTAGCTCCCAACAGAGATGGCCTAAATACACAGTGAGCTATATTCTTGGCCATGGACAGTATCGGGACTTTGCTTGTTTGTGCACATACTCATGCCAAGGTTTGGGTTTCCTTTTTCGCCAGTGGACATCAGGAGAGAAATACACAGGAGAGAAAATATCTTCTTGTAAATTGAAAAATAAAGGCTTGAATTTCAAACTGGAACCCTTCTGCAGAGGTCTCTACAGAGCCAAAGGGCACTTTCAGGCCTCCAAACCGTGTTCTTTCCCCAAAGTCCTTGAAGTTCCAAGCCTGGGTATACTCTTATCCCTCAGGGTGCTGGGAGCCTCTAATTCTCTACTCTGAATCACCCCTGGGAGGGTAAAAGCAGGCTCTATTGGAGAGTTACTTTCTGAACTGCTGTTGCCACCTAATGGCTTTTTCATAAAACTGTCTCTAAAATTCCCATCTGTGACCTTTCGCCTAATAGGCCTTTCTTCAATTTCATCCCCAAAAGGCAATATCCACAGATTTACTGAGTCATAAAGTATGGGATGATAATAGATGATGTGAAACCCTTTAAAGAGCTTCACATTCAATCACTGCAGGCCAGGTAAGCCAGTGGTCATGAAGCTGAATTACACTTAAGTCTCGGGAGATTCAGCGGTCTTCAACGTTCGCTCTTCTCAATAATTCTATCATCATGGCACAATGACTTGTGTGACTTGACAAATGCATTTATAAACAACCCTTTGTGGTGAACTTGCTAGTGCAGTTCAACTTTAATTAGAACATCAAATGTCAGAGCTGGCAAAGACCTTTGAGATCATTTCATTTTACACATGAGGAGACTGAGGTCTACAGAGGTCAGTCACTTGCCCAAATCGACACAGGAAGTCATTGGCTGAGCTGGGAGAATCTAGCCAAAGTGTCATGTCCAAGGCAGCAGGGCCAAAATAGGTGAGTGTGTGTGTGTGTGTGTGTGTGTGTGTGTAAGCACAAATGAGCGCATGTGCATATTTTTGTGTGTGCATGTCCACACCCATCCATACCCCATACATAAACATACACATATACAAACACACATATGCAGGCGTGAAAAAGAAATGAAACTTCAGACAAATGAAAATGCTCCATCATTAAAAGTGCCATCCAAGACACTGCTCAGGTATATATTTTTTCAGGGCACTGAAGCTCACTGCCATTAGATGCACCAGCCATGATAACTATGATAACTATGGGGGAGAATATTATAAACTGGAAATGATAGTAACTAACGGCCTTGAGTTCTGTGATTTGGTAGAATGGAAAGGGGCTTATGTGGGGAGTGAGGAAAGACTTGCCCTGAAATGGCACTGCTAACACTGGCAGGTTGTATGACCACGGTCAGGTTCTTTAACTCCCATAAGTCTCAACTACAATCAGAGAGATGATCTGAGAATTAGATGAGATCATTACAGGACAAGCAGCTTGTAATACCTACTCTGGACCAGGCCCTTTGATAGATGCTGGAGATACTAATGCTCACTGTCTGTCCCTTGCTTTTGTAAGCAAGGGAGGCCTCGGAACGTTTTTAAATTCATCAAATAAAATAAATAAGACCACAAAAGAAACCATTTCTGTGACTGCTTCTTCTAGGTTGCCTTTGTTGCCTCACATCCAGGGTATCCTCCTCTGAGGTGCTGGGCAGAGACCGACTTGTCCTCATCTGGATTAGTTGAAGGACCCAAGTTTGTGTTTGGGCTGGAGAAGAAAACCTGGAGGATGTGGAACTGGGGGAGGGGGGAAATAGCAGGGGTGCTACCAGGTTGTTGTACACAAACTTCTGAAGGGCTGTCTCACAGAAGAAAGGTTAGACTTGTTCTGCTGAGTCCCAGACGACAGAACTAGGAGTATTGGGCAAAAAGGATCTAGAATAAAGCAGGGTGGTCTACCTTGGGAGGGAGCAAATTCCCCACCCCGGAGGTCTTTGAAGGCTGGATAACTACTAGCCAAGTTTTGTCGTGCAGATAGGTTGATACAGATGACACTGAGATCCCTTCCCCCTCTGAACTTCTCTATGATTCTGTGGACAACACTACAGACATGAAAAACCGCAATCTTGGTCCCTGCGCACCAAGAGCCTACAATCTAATAAATGCTGACTAGACTTTAATCTATCTTTGTTTGGGGTCCCTTCTGCTGCTTGTTTAAGAAAGCAGCTCAAAACCACACATTACAATTAGTGATGTCTGATCAATACCAAAAAATAAAAATACGAATGTCCTAGTGAAAAATGTTAAATCACTAGTTCAAGGAAGTAGTTAATCCTCTACCCAGTTCTTTATATGCTAGATTGCAAAAAGCCTTAAGAACAATCTTCTGCTGTCCTTATGATCTTCTCAAAGCACTCAGTAGATTGAGGAACAGATGCACCCCCTTATTGTAATCCATGCATCCCTTATGGCTCTCATAGTCTCCTCTGGTTAGCAAACTTGGGTCCTAATCTTATAAGCCTTCTTGTTCTTAGAATAATGGGATTTTGAGTCCAAAGAGGTAGTATGTACCTTCATTGGATATTTCATAAGATGAGGAAGCAAGGAAGGAAGGATTTGTGAAGTGTGTCAAGAACTGTGCTAAGTGTTTTATTATTACTATCTCATTTTATCATTAAGACGACCCTAGGAGGTAGGCATTATTATATACCCATTTTACAGATGAGGAAGCTAAGACAGGTTGAATGACTTGTCCAAGTTCATACAGTTAATAGGTATTTGAAACTGGATTTCAACTCAAGCTTTCTTGACTCTTGGATTCTTGGAGTAGCTAGGTGGCGCTGCAGCAGACAAGGTGTTGGGCCTGGAGTCAGGAAGACATGTCTTCCTGAGTTCAAATCTGGCCTTATCCACTTATTAGAGTCACACAGACCTGTTTGCCTCAGTTTCCTCATCTGCAAAATGAGTTGGAGAAGGAAATGGCCAACCCCTATCTTTGACAAGAAAACCCTAAATGGGGTCGCAAAGATCAGACGTGACTGAAATAACAAACCAACAACTTCCTGACTCTGGGCCCAGCGTTGTATTTGTAGTATCATCCTGCTTTTCCTCAAAGACCATTTTTTCAACTGCCTCATTGTATGGTAAGGCTAAATGACTTTTCTCAATGACAGGGGTGGAACTTGAATCCAGGTTTTCTGATTCCAAAGCCAGTGTGCTTTTCACTGTATGTGCCATTCTGTCTTTCACAGGGAAAGACAAAAACTGCCATCCTGTTCTCAGGTTCCTGAATCAAATGGTTATCCTTAAAGAAAGAAAAGTTCATCATGGGAAAAGAATGTCAGAGTTGAAAGGAATCTTAGAAAGAAAGAAGGAATAAAGTCATTGGACTATTCTACAGGCCACCTGAAAAGAAAGCATATATCAAAAAGAAATTGGGGAAACAGAACCCAACCCTGCCATGGAGGCATATACAGCCACAGGCATAAAGCAGTGATGGGGGACTTGAATTATACAGACATCTTTCTACCCCAAAAGCAAAGTAGGAAACACATTCCTGGCTTCCCTTAATGGAATTTAATTTCTAACTTCAATTCAGAAGCTATTTCTTTAATGAGGTCTTCCTCGGTCCCCATCCCAAACCTCTTCCTGCATGTGAAAATGATCTTTTCTTCCTCGGATTTCCTCAAAGCAGTTAGCCTGGATCTGTCCTTTGTCCTGATCACATTTTACCTCATATCATACTTTTCTTGTGTCCTTTTGACTCTATTAAACCATGAGCTCTTTCAGGGTGGGAGTCAGGTATATTTTTTTTAATCTTTGTAGCCTTATTGCCTAGCACAGTGCTACTACTACACACATAACAGATCCTTAACAAATCTTTATTAAATTAAATTTAGTTCAATTGAACGAAGACTCCCATACCTGTAATCTGTACTCACGTTGAAGTTCATGGCAATAGGAGAGAAGCCAAATCTGAAAATTTTTAATGTGGAAATCGGGGAAGGGAGAAGCTTCTGGTGATCCTTATCAATGGGAGAAATAGGTGATACTCATGTGGGAGTACATGACAGACCTCCTGGACAGAAGGAAGAAACAGATAAAAACTCTGAGAAACAGATTAAAAAACCTGTGGTTTATTAGGAAAATCTTTGGTAAATTTTCTTTCTACTATGGGCTCTGGCCAAATGCAGCAAGTAACATGGGAATTTCAGACACTGACGAGTTCTGAGCTAAAATGTCATTGCCATGAAGAAAGTGACATTTTGATTGTAGAAGAGAAGAATATAAAGCACAAGCTTAGTGAATGCTAAGTAAGAAAACTATTCCAAACTTTGGTTCCAGTAGTGAGAGTATAGGGCAGGAAATAGAGGTCGGAGTGTTACTTTAGCAATTTTGCTCTGAATCTTATTGCTTTAGTTTCCCCTAAAGAAACCATGATCAAAACAATAAGGTTATAAAAATGATCGCATTATTATAATTTGTTAGTACAAGTTCCAACATGAGTCATTTTACCAGAGGCTGAGGACTGTTCCAACAATTTTCTTTCATTAAGTATTAGGCTGAATTCAGATGACTCCAAGTCAACTAATAGCTCACATATATGGTTGCCACCTCTGTTTGGAGAATTCTATTATTGTAGAATAATGGCAAATGGATTCATTAGCATGCTCTTTAGTCAGGCACAGACTAGAATCAAGATCACCTCCCTCTCAGCAGCTGTAAGTTATCTTTCCTTCATCTGCTCTTACAGCATTTTGATGCTTCTTCTTATGTACTTATAAAGTAACTACTACTCATTAAAGAACAACTGGAGAACTTCATTGAGCCCCTCAAGATAACCCTTGGCTTTAATGACAACTCTTACAGGTGGAAAGACTCGCTCAAATCAACAGCTAAATTTGGAGATGCTCATGACCAGGTTGGACACAGAGGGACAGATGACATCTGTGGCCACAGTAACTCTTAGAGAATGGCTAAATTGTGTGGCACCGAGGGAAAGGGCCCTGGGTTTAAAGTCTGAAGACTTGTTTCCAAGCCTTAACTCTGCTGCTTACTATCCACGTGACTGTAGGCGAATGATTTAAATCTCAAGGCCTCAGTTTTATCAGTTAAATGATGGGACTGTACTGGAATGGGATTTTCCACCTTTTCTGTGTGAGAGACCCCTTTGGCAATCTGATAAAGTCTATTCTCAGAATAATTCTTTTAATGTATAACGAAGGCAAAGCCATAGAGGTTAGTGAAAATAAGATGGAGCTCTTTCCCAACCAAATTCGCAAGGCCCTTTCCCTGAAATCTATCTAGGAACTTCTCAGGAGCTCACGGACCCAAGATAACAACCCCTGGATTAAATGATCCCTGTGGTTCTTTCTGTTTCTTGTAGAGCAGTACCAACGTTCATTGGTGGAGGGATAGACCAAGACCAATCAAATTACAGATTCCTGAACCATTTATCAGTGCCTGAGCTGTAGGTCAATTTTTTTGTCTTCAGGTCTCATTTCCCTTCATTTGTGACAGTCAACTCCTGAATGACATGGACCGTGTCTTGTTAAAAAACCCTTGGCCCTGCCCCAATCCTCAGCACAGTCTCTTTTTTAAATAAATGAGTGTTGTTGCCAAGTTATGACATCACAGAATGTTAGAGCTATAGGGTATCACCAGACTCCTTCTGATTTTACAGAGTAGGAAAGTAAGGCCCAGAGAAGCTCTGTGGCTTGCTGAAGGCCACACAGCAAGAGGTAGGATTTGAATTTAGGACTCTTGCTTCTTTCTACCCTACGGGTCTGCCTATTGATGACAGAACTGGCCTGGTCCCTTTCTCCCCAGGTAAGAGTAAGAGTCCCAAGTTTCCAGTCTCTGATTTGCATATGAAGCCTGCCTTAGTCACCAAACTTTCTTGCTTGTGTTGCTAAAGCCACATAAACTGCTGAGTGTGTTTATATGAGAGGCTAATGGCAGGCTGATCTAGAAACCTATACCCCTGGTAATTCACATGCAAAATGAATTCAACTCATTAACAGGTCCCTCCAACAGCTCCCTTTTAAAATGGGCCCGACAGTTTAGTTTAATAAGAGCTCACCACCTCTGCACAACTTCAACCGGCCTCATTTACACATCCCTTTCCGCTGGTCATTGCCCGTAGCCAGTTCCCCCTGATTGCCAGCCACAGCCATGACCCCGGAGAGACGGGATTCTTTCGGGAAGGACAGGAGTTGCTTTCAGATGCTCCAGGCACAGATACATTAGAGAGCCTCCATTTGAATCTGATGGAACTTGGGCTAAAGCTAAATGGGCCATCTATAGACTGACAACATCTGCCATCTCTGGCTTCTCACTGATGCCTGCAATATGGGGGGGGGGCTTTCCACCGGCCTTTACGTTCACTCTGATGGGGCAGAGCAATTCACAGAATCGCAGAATGTTGGAGTTAGAAGGGACCTTCAAGATCATCTGGTCAGTAACAAAATACTAACAACACATTTGGACAGTACTTTGTTTGAAATGTATTTTAATTGCAACAAGCCTGTGGGATAGGGTACCTAGCACAGGGACGATTACTCCCAGTTTCACAGATAGAGAAAATAAGGTTCTGAGAGGTCATGTCCTTGTTTCTGGTGATGTACTTTTTTTTTTTTTTTTACTGAGGCAATTGGGGTTAAGTGACTTGCACAGGGTCACACAGCTAAGAAGTGTTAAGTGTCTGAGATCAGATTTGAACTCAGGTCCTCCTGACTTCAACACTGGTGCTCTATTCACCTGGCTGCCCCCAGTGATGTACATAGTAATAAGCATCAGAGTCGGGACTCAAATCAATCCTGGTCTCCTGACTCCAAAGCCAATGCCAGCGCTAACTACTATGCCATGTTATCCCTTTTCGTATAGATGGGGACAATGAGTTTGGGAGATTAAATTATCTGATCAAGGCTTCGATGTATTTCACCTCATGGATTCAACTAGAAAAGAACCAAGCTTTTCAACTTCCAAGCTGGGTGATCATTGGCAAGTTGTGGAGCCTCAGTTTCCTCATCTGTAACATGGGAATGCTACTATTATTGCAATAAATAGATCGTACTGTGTATCTCGCAGGACTGTTGTGAGGCACCAACATGATAATGTATGTAAAAGAGATGTGTGCTAGTATTATTATTCATGAGACTGACGAACTAGCAAATTGGGGACTCTGGGCCCATGTCCCTATATGCAAAGTGAAGTGGAAAATTGAAGCAATTATGTGAATAATTCAGTCCAAAACACACTTGTCTGAAATAGCCAGATAATTGAGGCAAGACATTTTTTGGCTTGAATCATCTTGAGAGTTGTCTCAATTATCCACTTTGCATGTGTAGCCCCAGCCACCAAGAGATATCGGGTGGCCTCCCGATTGTTAGCTACCCTGGCCTTCTTCAAAGTTGGGTACTTGGGCTTAATCAGACCCTCCCCTGCTAAGTCGGAACTGAAAAGGGGAATAGTCGCCATGAAGGCACTGGCAGCCAACTTGGAAGCGTTTTTGAGTACCTTTAGAAAGAAGAGAAAATAGCTAGGGGAGCTGTGAGAGTACAGGGAATTACAAGGAGAGCAGCTGCATCTGTCATCAGGATCAGCCACCGGGAAAAGGCAGCATATCAGCGAAAGATATAATGCTCTTTCCTACCTGTTTTTATGCAATGGACAAAAGGCCAGTTAAAAAAAAAAATCATCAGGTTTTGGTAGGGAAAATCAGAGTAAGAGTTAAAAACCATATGAAAAACTAGCAAAAATGAATCACGGGCCCTTTAGCCATTAAGTATATTAATTCCTGAAAGAGGGAGCTGGAAGTCTTGGAATCTGAAAGATTCATCAGGCCCACATACTATATCACTCATGGCAGCTAAGGGGCTCCAATGAATACTGGATCAAGAAGCAGGAAGGCCTGACTTTAAATCCTGTGTCAAACACTTACTAGATGTTTGACCTTAGGCAAGTCATTTAATTTGTCTCAGTCTCAGTTTCTTCACCAGGAAGATGAGGTTAATAATGGCATCCACCTCGAAGGGTTATTTGTAAAGCAAATGACTCTTCACATCTCTGGAGGATGGAGTAGGAGACTTGGAATCACTGGAAGTTACTGCTATAGAAAATTTCTGAATTACTTCCAAGATGGCTTCTGGGCCTAGACCAGTCTAGACACTAGACCCTAAGACCTCCCTCCTCCATGTAACCGATCATCATACATCCCCACTGCATAGGGAATACAGAGGTATTGGAATACCCTTCCTGTTCTCTTGAGGAGACAACTGTGGATGTCTCTCATGAATTTTTCCCGTCCTTTAGGGATAGGGAAGGATCAAAGCTTTCTTAAAGAGGGAAAGGATCTAGAAGATGAGACTACCTTCATACTACTCTTTGGCAACTTTGATCAATCATGGCTTCCTCTTTGCAAATGACTTCCAAATCTATATGCCACTTAGCCTATCTCAGATTGAGGCTAGCTTTTCCCTAAAATTCTAAATGCCTTGGTCATTTTTGAGTCTTTAGCACCATTCACCTCAGCTCCAAGGACCCAAACGCTACTGCTAGCTTTGGCTCTTCCTCTCTCTCACCTCCATATACAAATCCATTTTTGTACTACTGACAGATTCTACTCAAAACGCTTTGGGGGCTCCTTGTGACCTACCTAGTAAAGTTCAGGCTTCTTTGCCTGCTATTGAAGGGCCTCCACAATCTGACACAGCCCTTGATTTCCTGCTAAGGACCTTTACAGCTCTAAATCTTTAATCCTATGATGTTCTGGTAACGTGGGGATATTCCAGGGGGATTAGAGTAAGCATTTCTAAGAAGCAATCTTTCCTTCTATGCTTGTGATGCCTCTCTCAGACAACCTCCACCAGGAACACCCCGGCCCCATATCCCCCAGCCAATAACTCTGAAGGCCAGTTTTAAGAATGGCCTTCCATATCATTTCTGTATATTTCTCCTCAGTCTGTGCCGTCCCCCCAAAATATAATGAAACCACATCCTTCCAATTCATTTAGTACAATAAGAGCGATTACATGGAAAGGATGGAAGAAAATACGACGTTAAAAACCCTTTTCTCTCCTTCCAGTTTTTCAAATTTATAGTCAACCTGTAAACAAGTGTCTCCTAAACACCAACTGTGTGTTAAGCACGGTGAGAGCAACTGGGAGTATGATGACAAAAAGGAAAGCATCTCTCTTCTTAAGGAGCAGACGTTGTCTAATACGCACATGTATAGATATGTGGGAAATAAGTGCAAAATGGCTGAACTCTAAGGAAAGGTCATAGCAGCTGAGAGGGGTGGTTTAGAAAAGGCTTTGTGTAGGGTACGGTGTGGGATCTGAGCTCTGGGGGACACTAGGGATTCTAGGAGGCAAAGATGAGCATTTCAGGCACAGGGAACAGTCTATACACACTCATGAAGATGAGGGTTGGGATGGTGTGGTTTAGGCACATCAAGAGCATCAGTCTGGTCAGATCAAAGAATACGTTAAGGGGACTAATCAGGTACAATAAAGTTCAAAAGAATTTGATTAAAGCCCCAAAAGCTTGGGGCCAGGTTGTGAGACTCTTTTCATGGCAAACAAAAGTCTATATTTGATCCTAGAAGCAACCGGGAGTTTCTCAAGCGAGGAAATGACGGTCAAACTTCGGCTTTGGCGGCTCTGTGGAAAATAAGTGAGAAGGGAGAGAAACCTGATGTGAGGTCAAATCTGTAAGTCTAGGGGAGTGGTGACAAGGCCTGGAACTAGGGGAGGGAGTACCTATGTGAGTAGAAGGAAACAAACGACTTAAGCTGTTGAAGTAAAATCTATAAGGCTCGGTAGGTGGCATAAGGGAGAGAGTAAAGGTGGAGGGGGACTCCAAAGAAGTGACTTTGGGAAGGTACTGGCGCCCTTGAGAAAAATAAGGAATCTTGAAAGAGAGAAAAGGTTGGGTAATGAGGAAAATGATGAGCTCTATTTTACACATGGTGATTTTGAGCTGTCTACAGGCAATCTAGTTCAAACTGTCCAATAGGCATTGATGATAAGGGACCAAAGTTGAAGAGAGAGACCAGGGCTGACATAGATCTGGGGCTCATCTGTACTAGGTATAAGATATGTGTGGTGAAGATCACCAAGACTCTACTGAGCTTATCCTTGGTAGCTAGCCCACTGCTAGCTGACAGAGAAATATAAAGCATCATTGCCATTCTGAGGAGCTTATGGTGTAGTTAGGTAGATAAGATTTCTGTGTACAAACAATACACACACACACACACACACACACACACACACACAGGTAAAGTGAAAAATAAAGACCAGTATAAGCTCCTAAAAATCCTAAATGATATGATACAAACTAAACATTTACAGAGCACTTTACATACATTATCTAGTTGGATCTTCTTGGGATCTAGCAAAAAAAGTATAGGAAGTAAGGTAACAAATCAGGCAGAGAAAGCAAAAAGTCTTTCAAAGGATACATCAGGCTCATACAGATTAGAGATTTGCCAGGCCTTCCAATTAGAAGAAACAATCAGGATAAGGAGGCCTCATTCCCCTACCTCTTCAGGGACAGCTGACTACCTTTTCAATTCCAGATTCAGAGATGTAACGCTAAGTAAGAGGAGAGAAAGGAAGAACGGGGCCCAAGTCAAACCCTGGTGTATACCCATAGTGCCCACTGGAGACCAAAACAGGCATACCATTTTATTTCAGTTGTTTGTTTTTTTCGAGGGGCTGGTGGCAGCTGAGAGAACAATATGACTATGGGGAGCAGTTGGACCTGGGGAAGTCACTTGGAAGCTGATTGTGCCAGAGGATTGCCAAGTGAGGTTCAAGTATGGCAGTGGCCACAGAGAGAGAGAGAGGGAGCATATCCAGCTCCTGGAACATGGCAGCTCGGTGCAAACCTCGAAGTACCCCATGTTAGCTATGGAACTTGCCAGATTTCTTCCCTTGTCTGTTTCTAGACAACAGTGGTCTGTACTAACTGGACCTTTTACTTTAAGAGAATGATGGAGGAAAACACAGAATAATTTTCTAGAAATAACAATCCCAAAGAAAAAGAGGAAGGAAGATTTGAGAGGAATGCTTAAAATTGTGAGTCACTTCCCCTGCCACACCTTGAAGTTGAGAGGTAGCTTTTGGCCTAAGTGACCTCCCAGTTTGGCCTTTATTTAGCTCTGTGTCCAGCAGAGATTGACTCCACAGGGCTATGGCTCCACGTCTGGGCTTTCTTATTCCATCTCCACAGTGGTTCCATTATTTGGATGAGGCCTAGCATCTGAAAATAAAATAGAATCCAATCTAGGAAAGGGAGCACCGGGTTTGACGTCAGAATACCCTACTTTGCACCTTGGCTTTGTCTTGGGTAATAATGGCCATTCGCATCAACAGGACACTTTAAAACTTGAACCCATCTGGTTCCCATGAAGTTATAAATAGGCTGCACAAATATCATCATCTCCCTTTAACGGAAGAGAAAACTGGGACTTAAAAAGGTTAAGAGAATTGCTTAAGATCCAGAAGGAGCACATGATGAAGAAGGGGTTCAAACCGAAGTCTAAACTCTCAGACTAGTCACTTAAATGAAGAAGCCTCAGCATGCTCACCTGAAAAATGGGAATAAGCATATATGGATTACACACTTCAGAGGATGAGATGGATAGAAAATGGCATGGAAACAACGAACATGAACTTGGACAGACTTTGAGAGAGAGTGGAAGATGGAAGGATCCACCGCGCTATAGTGCCCAGGATCATGAAGAGTCAGATAACTAAACAACAACAAGCAAAAAAACCCAGCTGCTATACATCTCACAAGGCAATTGTAAGGAAAGGATTTCAACATTTGTAAAGCAGTAAGTAAATGTAAGCGATTATTGTGAATACGTGATTCTTTTTAAGCAGTTAATCTAAGGATAAATAAACAATGCACCTATCTTGCTGTTCAAGAAATAGGAAACAATTCTTAATTCATCCAAAAAAAAAAAGAAAGATGTAAAGATAATGGACTCAAATAGTTCTGAATATATAATGCATATATAACATATGAGGCATATAATACATAATATAATATATATAATGCATATATATATATATATACACCAATACATATATCTATGTATATATTTATTTATGAAATCAAAGACTCTCAGTTACATTGTGAGGGGTAGAGGATGAGAATGGAAATGGTAGGGGGGGAAATATGAAAGGTCCAGGAACTGTCCTTTACAAACTAAAAAGAAAATTATTTTCCCCAAATCTAGGATAGGGTAAACATGATTTCAGTTTGCAAGTCCTCATGTCCACTGAAGATTAAAATTATAAGATGAAAACTTGCTTCTAGGTGCCTGGCTAGCATTTCAAAGAAGCTTCTGACCTTGCAGTATGTTAAGATTCTTATAAAACCAGAAAAATACTTTAAAACCTAGAGTTTATCTTAATAATAAGCCTGCTTTAATACAGGAACCTATGAATGACTATTTGGGAGAGAGTATTTTGCCTTCTAAATTCACTTCAGAAGATATTTCCTTTGGTCTGAGACCCTGCCCACTAATCAGCTAGGAAAAAATGGCGGCACCTTTCAAAATAGGCCTTTTCAATAGCAACCTTGACAAGCTTCTACACCTCCTATGTACCAAATTACTTCAATCATGTAATTTTATGATGTTTCTCTCAAGACACAGGGTTAGAAATGAAAAGGCTGAACAGCACAATCTGGTATGGAGAAAGGCAAAGTCAGGGGCTTGTGCTCAAAGGCACCAGGGAGAAAGAGCTTTTTTCCCCCTAATGGTGTTTTTCAGCTATGTAATAAGAGTAATAGGTGCTTTTACATCCTGTTTCCTCTGGGCCTTACAAACAACCCTGTGAGGCAGACAGGACTGATGTGGCTATTTTAGAACAGAAGCAAGGCAGGGAAAAGTGATTTGCTAAGGGAGTCGTATCTAATTACCTAGCAAATCTACACATTCTTACTTGTTTGGGATACAGTTCTTTTTATTTTAGCTGTTTAGTGGGTATGATTCCCCTAATGCAGTGGTTCTCAAACTTTTGTTTTCAGTATCTTTATCCTATTAAAAATGATTGAGGATCTCTCCAAAGAGTCTTTGTTTATCTGGGTTATATTTGTAGACATTTACCATATTGGAAATAAAAACTATTTTTGAATTTGTAGACCCTCTAAAAGGGTTTCAGAGATCCCCAGGATTCTCTAGACCATACTTTGAGAACCACTGCCCTAATGCCTAAAGGTAGATGCAGGAGAGATGGACCGATTGGGAAATCAGCTGAGCTAAATACAGTAGGGCTAATTGGAAAATGGTACTTAACAGTGAAAACCCAACTACCTGGCAATTAAAAGTTTGAGATGAGTATTGACAGTGATGAAAGCGTCCTCATGAGGGTAGAATTATTTGAAAGCAGAGAGGTCCAGTTTAGATATTTCAACTGTAATCGAAATGTTTTTTAATCGATTTGGTGGCATCAACAACCTGGAGAGGAACTGATAACAGAGACGGGCTGGTTTTCATTGGTTGATACAAGAATCCTGGACAAAACTGCAACCGTCATCTTTCACCTCCTTCCGATGTCCCTTTTCTACCTACTGGTAGCTCCTTTCCTCCTACTGGTCAATATTCCCATGGTTGCTTTCTTGTACAAAACTTCCCATTCATCCTTGTTCCAAAAACCATATCTCCCCCAAATCCCACCCAATAAAAACTGTATATTTTGTGACTGAGATTGGTTTGAGCTCTAGAAATGCAATCTAATCATCTGATTATAAAGTAACTCACACTAAAGGGTAAATGGATCAACAGGTAAGGGGTATTTGCATTCTCAAGAAAGTATAAGGTTAGTTCAAAGGAATCTGTAATAGGTGGAGGTGATAGGGCATCATTTTGAATATGGCAGGAGTTTCCCTTGGCCTCTCATAACTACCTCCATGAGTCCAATCAGCCACAAAAAAGAGAACATATGACAAGTCTTTGAGAAATCAGTATAAAAGGAATCAAAAATTAATCATCCTACCATCCCAGCCACAATATACTTCCCATCAAAAGAAAATACACATACACATACATACATAAAATGAAACGCAGTACAACTTCCTAGGGCTCATCACAACAAACCCATGTATCTAGATAGAAATATATTTTGGGGGACAAACTTACAGGTGCTCAGACTGCTACACTTCCAGAAGTACCAGAAAGAGGGGAGCAAATTGACAGCCTCGACTGCTGTTTCCAGACAAGACTGTATCTCAAACTCATACAAATACTTTTGCATCTCTTCTTTTTTATTTTGAAAATTCTCAAAGGCAATCAAAAATATGGAGCATATTTTTTTCTTCAGCATAGCACAAATTTAGCAATTAAGAGATCTTTAGTAATTATGCAAAGGGTAATTTTGGTTGAATGATAGAGTAAGAAGACAGACTGCAAAGACTTAAGAGAGAATTAAAGGAAGTAGAGGTACCTACTGCCAATGGCCTTCTCAGGGAATTTAGCCATAAAAAGGAAAAGAAATGTAGGAAAAGAGTGAGTTGGGACAGAAGGATCAAGTGAGGTTTTTTAGAGGATAGGAAAATTCATGGGTATGTTTGTAGGCAGAAGGAAGTAGGGAAGAAAGAAGTAGAAATCTACTAGAGAAGACAGAACGGGATCACTTGTGCACAGAAAGGGGTTTGCCTTGGCAAGGAAAAAGACCACTCTGCTCACCAACAGACGTGAAGAAGGAGATGGGGTCAGCGGCATTTGAATGATGTAAAATGTGGGGTAGAGAGAATAGAGAACTCTCCATAAATAGGCTCATTTTTTTCTAGGCAATATGAGACAGGATTTTTAGTTATGAGGGTAGAAGGAGGAGGAGCTATGGGAGACCTGAGAAGGGATGAAAACATTTGAAAAAGCCACTGTAAGCCATAAAGTGGATAGTGAACTGATTAGGAAGTGTAAAGCAATTGCCTTGTTGGAGTGAGGGCCCAGCTGAGACTATGTAACAAAGTTGTAGTAGACCCAGTCAACACTTTTAAAAATTTTTTTCTAGTTTCTTTCCATAGCATATGAGTAGGAGCAAAAGTAGGACTTAGTAGGACTAATCTAAAATAAGAGTTTAGAAAAGTAAGATAATCTATAGGATAAAGGGGGGGGGGGAAGAGATAAACATGAATTTAAACTGATTCACCATGGGGCCAGGATGAAGAAGAGAAGAGAATATGGCCAGTTCAGGGGTGATGGTTTGGGGAAGAACTGGTGAGGATGAAGAATGGGGTTTGTAGCTATCAAGCAGAAGGAGAAGCAGAATGACAACAGATTATAATCAGATAAAAGGAATTTCAAAGTTCAAGAACTTGGACGTGGAGCATTTGTGTGTGATAAAGGGTATTAGGATCCATGTGTATACTTATGGTGGGATACAGATCATGGAAAATGAGTAAGTTAAAGAATTGGGAGGTTGGAATATTTGAGGGAATATCAATATAGTTGTCCCCTAGTGCAATAAGGTACTTTATTATTCAACTCTAACTGCCCATAGTTAACTATGGGGCGGGATTTAGGGAAGAAAGATCATGAGCCTGGCACTAAACGCAGTGAAGAAGGAAAGATGTCCTCAATGTTGCTAGACAATAGCCACTAGAATCTTGATTGGGGATAAATATATAGGAAATGACTATTAAAGAAAGAGAAGTTACTGAGTGACGGTGGGTAGAAGGAAAAGCTCCAAATGGCAACTGGGAGCAAGGCACAGTCCAACTCCTGCAACATGGTCAGAGAGTTGGGGGAATGAGTGAAAGGACCACCAGTGCTGGAAAGTGCAAGCAGGGAAGCTGTGTCATCAGAAGGGACACAGGTCTCTGTGAGTGCAAGAAGATGGACAGAATGAGAAAGGAAAAGCTTCATTCATCCACAGGGTGGGTGTGAGGCAACATTTATCTTTGATCCTCCAGACTTTTCAAAACTTGCTCTTAGATACTTCATTTCATTAGAACCAGTGTCAACAGACTATATATTAACAGAAGTAGACTGCCTATCTCAGAACATAATAGTCTCTTCTGGCTAGTTATCTAGAATGTCATATTCCATGCCAGGACATTGACAAGTTAGAACACATCTAGAGGAGGACGACCGGAATGAAAGATCTAAAAAGTCATATGATAAAAAAGATTGAAGGGAAGAAATCAAACATAGTAACATAATATTAAGAAAATCAAAAAATATCAGCAACGACTCCCTATTCAACAAAAACTACTAGCGAAATGGAAAACAGTCTGGCAGAACTTACATTTAAACGAACATCATACACTACATACCCACAATAAATTTCAAATGGATATACGACCTAAATATAAAAGATTGTATCATAAACCAATCAGAGAAAAAGCAAAGGAAATTGATTTTGGAACTATGGCTGGTGGGGCAGAAGGAGATGAAGAGTACTTCTTTTCATTTTAAAGTGAACTTCATTAACAACAAATACAGTAAACATTTCCATATATAGCGGAATAGAAAAAAGGATTCTAAATGAATTTGCGGTGCTCTTACTTATAGTTTATTTTCTTTTAAAACATAAAAGTTTAGCATGTAATTTTCCTTTTTTGTGAGGCACTTATCAAATGTTTATTTTCATGAACTGAATGAATGGCTAACAATATACACAATGACTAAAATATGTAAATATAGTAAAAATATATGAAATGGAATACCATGTAATTATAATGATCAAGATTGTCCCTGAAGAAGAGGTGAGGAAAATGTACATCTCTACCATTTTTGTAAAGGTAAAGAGCTATGGCTAGCTCTTTAGCATTGCATATTATATTCAGTGGATGCGTTGTCTACTTTTACTGAGATCCTTTTTTAATCTTAATTTTTTTTTTTGCTTTGCAAACCTTTTTTTGAAATTTAATAGTATTTTATTTTTCAAAATATATGCAAAGATAGTTTTAACCATTCACCTTTAGCATGTAATTTTCAAAGCAGTATCCTACTTATCTGTGTTCTCTTTGTGTAATTTTTAATGTTTTAATTGTTCCCTTTCTTTTTTTCATTTCGGCTATTCTATTTTTAGTTTCCCTTTCCCTCCTGCCTACTCCCAAATGGGAAAAAAACCCCAACAAACTCAGACCCTGGTAGCAAATATGCAGTCAAGGCAAAATAAATTCCCATACTAGTCCATAATGTATGTCTTATTCTGTACCTTGATCGAGTCCATTGAGTCCATCACCCCTTTGGTAACATGGTTTATCATCCATCATCTGTAATCATGGTTGGTCATTTCACTTATTAAGTCTTTCAAAGTTGTTTTTCTTTACAATGTTGATGTCATTCATTCTTCTCCTGATTTTGTTCACTTCACTCTGTATCAGTTCATACATATTTTCCCAAGTTTTTTTCTGAAAGCATTAGGAAAGAAATTCTTAACTAAACAAAAGATAGAAGTAATTACAGAAGATTAAATGGACATAAAATTGAAAAGGCTTAGTACAAGCAAAATTAATGTAGTTAGAGTAATCAAGAAAATAATTACTTGGCCAAAAGTATCTTTGAAGCAAATTTCCCTTATAAAGGTATATGGGAAATTGATAATATATATGCACATAATATTTATATATTACACCTATATATAATAAACCAGTAGCTATACTAAATATTATATATATATATATATATATATATATATATATATATATATAAACATAGGTTAAAGGATATAAAAAGTCAATTTTCTTTTTATTATTTATTTTTAACACTCATTAAAAAAAAAAAAAACTGTGAATTCCAACTTCTCTCCCTCCTACCACTCTCCCACCTACTGTGAAGGCAAGAAATGTGTTATCAATTATACATGTGAAAATGCAATATTTCTTAATGTCTTAAAGTGTGAAACAAATAAGAAAGGAGAAAGGAGAAAAAAAGGTTACATAAGAAAATACATACAAAAATCTTAATTTCATGAACTTACACAAAATAATAATTTTAACTTATTGTCCTTAATCATTGTTTTTATTGTTTAAATATTTTTTCAAAATTACATGTAAAAACAATTTTAACTATTTTTAAAAATTTGAATTCCACATGAGTGTGCAAAGGTGAATGTTGAAAACTTTCTTTGCATGCATTTGAAAAAATAAAAATCTATTACAAATAAAAAAATTTTGAGTTACAAATTCCTTCCCTTCCTTTCTTCCCTCCCCATTCCTTGAAAAAGCAAGCAATTTGACATAGCTAAAACATGTAAAGTCATTACATATTAGTCATATTGTAAAAGAGAACACAGACCCCCAAAACTCCCAAGAAAAACAAAGTTGAAAAAAATATGTAAAACTGTATTGCTGAGAACAGATGATCATTTATAATATTGGTTCTACTGTCTACAATATTCACCTGGTTCTCACTTTGCATCAACTCATGTAAGTTTTCCCAGGTTTTTCTGAAAGCTACCTACTTATCATTTCTTTATAGCATATGGATGTTCTGTCACTATCATATACCACAACTTGTTCATCCATTAACCAATTGATGTTTGTTCCCACAATTTCCCATTTTTTGCCACCAGATAAGAGCCACTATAAATATTTTTGTACATATTGATCCTTTTCCCTTTTAAAAATTCTTTGGATTTAGCCGATTTTCCATAGAATAAATGCAACAATCATAGCAACCACTTTGAAATCATTAATAAAAGGAGAATTGAAAAACAACTCTTCAGTTCTGCCTCACACCAGAATGACAAAGAAGACACAAGAGAAACCTGGCAGTTTGCTGAAGGGGCTATGGGAGAACAGAGACACAAATGAACTTGTAGATGCAACAGTGAACTGGACAATCATTCTGGAAAGCAATTTGGAACCATACCCTCCAAAATCACTAAACTTTGACCCAGAGATACCACTATGAGAAATATATCATTAAGAGGTCAAAGACAGAACAGAAACATCCACACTTACAAAAATATCTGTAGCATCACTTTTTATTGTAGCTAAGAAATGGTAACAAAGTATATGCTTCATCAACTGGAGAACAGATGAACAAATTATGGCATATGAAGATAATGAACATATGGTTTAGAATATCATCAAACCATTAAAAATGGCAAAAGGGGGCGACATAGAAAAATCTGGGAAGACTTATATGGACTGATGACAAGTGAAATGAGAGAACCATTTATACAATGATTAACAATTGTAATAAGAAACTACGAAAGATTTCTTACTCCATAAGATTGACGTGGAGCATGCTTCCCACCTCTTGGTAAGAAAGTGCAGAATAAGACATACATCTTCAAATGAAGTCAATGTATAGATTTATTTTGCTTGAGTATATCTAATATAAGGGGGGGGGGCCTTCTATTTGGAGGGAGTATACATAGCATGGTAGTTTTGTTACTATCCCATTAAATTAGTATGGATGCATAGAAAAAATGAATATAATACAAGGTCAGAGTTTCATATATAAACCTTTCCCCAAGTGTCTTCCAATTCAAAATCACTCTTCTAAAAACAAAAGATTTGTTTTTGTTTGAGAGAAAGAAATAGAAGAGAAAAGAGGGAGGGAGGAGAAAAATAAGAGAAGATAAAGAGAGATGAGAAGAGAGAAAAAAGAATGAAAGAGAGAAACAGAGAGAAAGAGGGGAGAGGGAGAGAGAGATTTAAATGGGGAAATAGGGTATGGTAGATATCTTCAAATCTCTATAGGGCTGGAATGCATAAGACTTAGACATTTGTTATACTTGGCCCCTGAAGGTAGAAAAAGGAATAATGGGGAGGAGAGTGGTATTAAAGGAAGGAAAATTTCTGTGCAATATAAGAAAAAACTTTTTGATAGTCATAGTTGCCAACAATGAGAGGTCTTGCCTCACAGAATAGTAAGCTTCCTGGTCCTGGAAATATTTAAGGAGAAATCAGATGGTCTTCTGTTAGGGTTATTACCAAAGCATCCCCACATAAGCTGGTCATTTAGGTTAACAAAGGAATGTGGGGGTTGAATGGCCTTATGCATGAATGGTCTTTTTATCATGTGTTAAAATTAGAAATTTAGGGATGACATTCCAAGGACAATATCAAAGGAAATTTCTACTCCCTCAAATGGCTAAGGAAACTATCTTTTGTTTCCTTACCAATATGCCAAGAAAAAAAATGATCTCAGTTTTGTGAATTCCCAAAGTATTTTCTTTTAAAGGAAAAATGGCAATTTTTTATTGTGACTTACAATAGATGAGAAAATTGTAGAACCTCCTCAATTTGGGCTTCGGAGCAGTGTATAAAAACTAGCAAAGCGTGCATTTCCTAATAAGTATCCTATATTTCATTCAAACCAATATGACAGAATATTAGCATCACTCTTAACGGGAGGATTTTAATAATGAGCTGAAATTAATTACTGCATCCCCAAATTACAAATCGTTCTCTACAGTATACTATAAGGGAAGCAAAGAGGTAAGCAACAAGGAAGGAACAATGGAAATTCGATTCCAGTAAGAACTCTCCTGATTCTTATGGACCCCCAATTTGACTAAGGAAAAACAGCAGCCTGAGATTTTCAATTTACAACTTTGGAACTCAAATAACTTGACCAATAATCCCAATATAGAAAACACAGTTTAGGTCTAGGGGAGTCTGAACCATATCCATACAGGCGTAAGGGATAAGAACACTCCTGGGGCCCTATTATTGACTCCTGGTTCCATCCTCTTTGCTGAATAACTGTAGATATAGTTCTCTTTTGTTTCACTAACATAGAAATGGAAGGCATTACCCATCTACCCCCAGCTTTTCTGAGAGAGCATTTGAAAGATGCTGCTGGATACTCATGGACTTCCATGAGTCCTTTTCCTGAGTACTTTTAGAAAAAGTACAAAGATTAGATACTCTGGAAAAATATGAGTGACCAAAATATCCCATTCATTTTTCCTGAAATATATTACAATTCTTTCCTAAACTACTTGGATGTTATTCCATTTCCATCGCACCTCTCCCCGAGCCCTGCTTCTGTCTACCCCCATTTTCCTAAATTGTGTATTTTACTTCTTTGAAAGTGGCAAGGCAGGGTAGCTCTATGCTGAGCTACTGAGAAAAGCTGCTAGCAAATTGTCATTCCCACTTGACTCCTTGGCAGTGACAGCTCCAGTTCCTCCCATTAGAGGTCCTTTTTTCCTGCACAGTTGGGGCTCTCCCTCCTCTTCTTCTCAGTAGCCACATTTCTCCACCTCCCTTCCTGGCCATGAGCTCATTCCCATTCTGCCGTGCCCACTCCAGCACGGCTTCTGCCCTTTTTCTATTCTTCTACCTGTGTTTTTCAGCTCTGAATTGAGAATTCTATTTTCTGCCTTGAGAGCCCTAATTTCTGACCTAGATTGATTCCTAATTTCTTCTTTTGTGAATTTTTCTTTTGAATGATTCTCCAATTTGTTGTTGTTATTCCATGCTCTCTGGGGAGTCCACAGGATTCTGTCTTTCATCAGGCAAGAATGATTCACTGTCTTTCATGTTATTTACTAAGTGAGCAATAGATTCTCTTTGAGGTTTTCTTCATTTTTCCTTCTCTTTTTTAGGATTCTCTCTGTTCATTTATCTGCCCGCCTGCTCATTGGGCTTTAATTGAAGTTTTTCTCTTGTTATTATTGATGTTCAATTTGCTATCTCTCTCCCTAAATCCCTCCCCCCCCTTCTTTCTTTTGGTGGCAGCCCCACAATTCTTGCTGTCAGCTAGGCTCACAACCTAGGTGTCATCTTCAAGTCCTCAGGGTCTCTTGCTCTCTACATCCAATATGTTGTCAGGCTCTGTTGCTTCTACCTTCCCAGCATTTCTCACCCCCTTCTCCTCTCCTGTGGCACGGCCACTACCCTGGTGCGGGCCCTCTTTACGTCCCATCTGACCTAATGCAATAGCTAGCTAGTTGGTGTTTCTTCCTCAGGTTTCTCCCCATTTCAGTCCATTCTCCATTTAGTTGTCAGTGATCTTCATAATGCATAGGTCTAAGCATGTTACCCATTATTCAATGAACTCCTGTGGCTCCCTATTACCTCTAGGATCAAATATAAACTCCTTTGGCATTCAAAGACTTTCTTAGTCTGGCTCCTTCCTACCTATCCAGTCTTCTTACACTTTAATCCCCCTCATGTACTCTGAGATCAGTGACAATCATTTCTTTTCTGTTCCTTAAATAAGACCCTCCATCTCTCAACTCAGGGCATGTTCCCCCATCCCTGGAACACTCTCTCCCCTCATTTCTGTCTTCCATTTCTCTTCCTTCCCCAGATAAAATCCTACCTTGCATTTGAAACCTTTTGCAATCCCCATCGATGGTAGTGCCCTCCCTAGGTTGATTAGTTCCAATAATCCTGTTTACATCTTGCCTGTACAAAGTTTTTTGCAAGTCTTCTTCCTCGTTAGACTAGGAGCTCCTTCAGAGCAGGAATCAACTTTGATTTTCTTTGTGTCCCTAATACTTCATATAATGCTCAATAAGTGTTTGCTGACTGATTGACCTCCAATGATTATGGGAGAGTATAAGAAGAGTCCCACGGGATAAGAATGAATGGGTTACAAACTACACAATTCATGTACCATTTGTAATCTCTCTGTAAGATTATGTATTCAGAGAAACATTTACAATGAGGTTCAATGAGCTGCGGAAACAGTACAGAACAGTGTAAAGTATAATGGATTAGGTGGGAAGGCCTGGTTCGGCTTTTCTATTTAATATCTATGTTTCCTCAGACAGGTTAAGATTATCCCTTAACCTGTCCGAGCTGCCATTTCCTCATCTGCAAAAGGAGGCACTACTCACATTGATAAGTTGTCAAATACTCTTACATATACGATTTTATTTTTCTCCCTGTTAAACCTCAATTTATTAGGTTCAGACCTGTCCAGATCTTTGGAAGCCCTGACCCTGTCATCTAACAAATAAGCTAGCCTCCTACTTTTTTATCTTTGGGAAATCTGGTTAGTTCCAAGTCATTAACAAAAATCTTAAAGACCACAAGACTAAGCAGAGATCTCTGATTCACTTCACTAGAGACTTCCTTCCAAGCTGCCAGTTGACCATTAATGAATGACTGCTCTTTGGGGTTAGCCATTCAACCAGCTCAGAAGCCTTCAAAATGTATTTTTATCTAGCCCACATCTATCCGTCTTGTCCATAGGAGCAGCATGAAAGACTTATTCTAATACTTTGCTAAAGCTTAGGTAAACTTTATCTCCAGCATCTTCCTGCTCTACCAGCTCAATGACCCTGCCCGGAAAAGGAAATGAGGTTATTCTGGCATGCTCCTTCTCAATGAGGTCATGCTGGCTCTTTGTGATCTCTGCTTTGCTCAGTAACTCTTCCTTTTAAGATTATAGAATTTTACCATTGAATGAAATCAAGCTCATTGCCCCCAAGTTTCCAGACTCTATTCTTTCCCTTTTTATCAAACCGAGACAATCTTTGTCCTACTCTACCTCCACGACACCTCTGCCGATTACCACAGTCGCTCAAACATCACTCACTATGGCTCTACCATCACCTCCGTTAGTTCCGTCAGACCCCCTGGTAAGTAGTTCATCTGGGCCTGGCGATAGGAACACATCAAGGACAGCTATGTGCTTGTTTACTATCCCCCTGCTTATCTTGAATATCGACTGTCTCTTAGCTATGTATGACAAGTGTATATATACATCTCAAGCAGGGGAGAGGATTTTTTTTAAAGGGGCCTGGGAGAAAGCAGAAAACTAATTTATGAGAGTGGGAAAATATTCTGAAATTTATAATGGAGTTCTTTTCTTTCAATCAAAGGGGCAAGTATAAAAATAATAACATTATAATATTTGCTGCATTATGCATATAATAGGGTTGTTGTCAGGAAAGGACTTTTAAAAATGCTAACAGGCTATTAAGATGGGAATTGTTATCAAATGAAATAATGTATGTAAAGCACTTTGGAAATCTTAAATTGCTATAAAAATGTGAGCTATAATTATTACTAATAATAGAGATAAGTTATTCCAATCTTCAGAAACACCAAAGCAGCCATCTTTTTCAAAAATGATAAGAGGGAAGGGTTTTTTTTCCCCATGTGTTTTATTTTTCCCAATTATTCTCCCAGATTCACGCTTTGTACCCCCACATAAAACCCTGGAGGTACAAATAAAAAAAAATCACTCCTGTTGTTTCTTTTCCAGGCAGCAATGCTCACTGATGGGAGAGACTGTGCAAAGAGGAGCAAAATCAAGAATCAGTGGATGCCGGCACGTGGGGAGAGGGAGCTTTTGTGCAGTCCAATGTTTACCCAGTAATAGCAGCTTTTGTTTCGATGTGGGTAAAAAGTCCAGGTGCAAGAAAAGATGATAGTCCAGTATTGGTATACTAGAACTTCCCCCATTACAGGCATTCACAGAGACATCCGGCATCTCCTGATCTAGAGGTTTCACTCCGGAAGCTCCGATAATTCCTTGAAGAAGGAGGCAATGCAGTATTGTGAGAAAAGCACGGGACTGGAGTCAGGAATTCTAGGGTCTAGGTCCAATTTTATCCCTAGCTAGCAGTGAGAGTCTGGGTAAATCACTCCATACCTGGGTGGTTCTGAGATACTTTACCTGTAACATGAAAGGATGAGAAAGAGTTTAGTAGCGAGAATATGGGAGTCGATATCAGTGGACCCGAGTTCAAATCCTGGCCCTATTACATAAGTCTCTTCAGTTATCTGAATTTGTTTCCCATTTATATGCTCTCCCTCATCCCAAAGGCCATTGGAAGAGGATTCCCTGCCTCTTTCTTTACTGGTGGAGATGAACCCCGGCTCTGAGAAGGAGGAAGCAGTTGAGGAGAGTGGGAGAGAGGAGAACATCCAGTCTTTTTCCAGTCTTCTTCGAGCTTGGGAGTCTCTTTGAGTACGGTACTCACACTGTGTACTTCTAACTTCCCACTTTGAGAGAGAAGGTAGAAGAGATCAAACTCATTTCAACCCTTGCTGAAGGAAAAGACTCTGGGAAAAGACATGAGAAGGGCTGGCAGTCTCCATCATGTCCACATCTCTAGCTTGCTGCACTAGAGCTGGGGGAGTTTCCCATTGGGTGACATCCACACCTCACTCTTGCTGATCTGATTTAGTTTGGTCGCAACGAGAGAGTTCCTTCAGTCTGTATTGCTGGATATGTCTCCTCCCTTGTGTTCCTCTCTGGTTGCTGCTGGGTTATGATTTAGATAAATAGGTTTCTTTGATTATCGCTATGTGTATTCAGTGTGGAACTGGTATTTGGTCGGAAAGGGGAGTCAAACATTAGAAACAAAGCTCAGGGTCCTCCTCCCCCCACCCATGACAAAAATGGTCAGAAGTTAGTTTCAGCCTGATCGTGTTCCCCGGACGAAAAATATTTAAGGTATCAGAGAGATGTAAGTCTAGACTGGTACTCCCTTTCTCTGAGTAAAGCATTGGTCTACCCTGGGAGTAGAGCAGAGTGATACACTCTGGCCCCAACCTACTGCTTTCCCTCCTAGCAGGAATTAAAGTCTCCCTTGAAAAGGGGGCAGGGGAAGAAGAGACTAGAGGTGTCTATTCTGTCTCCTTTCAAAGTCACATAACAACAACTTGATACTACATGTGGGGGACCTCCCACTTGCCACTCCCAAGGCCTTGCAACAGACTGGGAACTCACAACATATAAAATGAAGGGGCTAGACCAGATGATCTTCAAGGTCCGCTCCTCAGATTCAAATTCTCGGATGCTTATAAAAGGAGTGGTGGTGGTAGTGAGTAGAATGGGAGGGATAGAATCCATTTACATGGATACTGTAGTTACAATTAGGCAGTTAGTTAATCAGATAAGATTAAATAATAAGGGCTCTTAATCCTTCTAATCCAAGGCATAAACCTCAGATCACCAGCTGGAAGCCATTTTCCTCCATGGTACAGTAGTTTGCAACTGGTACATTTGGTGGGGAAAGGCAGTATGGCACTCCATACAGCTGGGTTCTGGTCCCAAAGCTGCCAGAAGCTGGCTGTGTGACCTTGAGTAACATCTTTCTTGTCAGGATTTCTGTTATGTGGCAACCTCATCTATCCAGAATAAACATGATGGAAAATAAGAACAGCAAAAGTTACCTAGTTCATTAAGATTCTTCTACAAGATGAATCTATCAACAAAGGCCTCATTTCTAAAATCTATAATTGACTCAATAGAGAAATGATCAAAGAATAGGAACAATTTTCAGACAAAGAAATTAAAGCCATTTCTAGCCATATGAAAAAATGCTCTAAATCCCCCGTGATCAGAGAAATGCAAATTAAGACAACTCTGAGGTACCACCTCATACCTCTCAGATTGGCTAAGATGGCAGGAAATGATGATAAATATTGGAGGAGATGTGGAAAGCTGGAACACTAAATACATTGGTGGTGGAGTTGTGAACTGATCCAACCATTCTGGAGAGCAATTTGGGACTATACCCAAAGGGCTATAAAACAGCACACACCCTTTGATCCAGCAGTGTTACTACTGGGCTTATATCCCAAAGAGATCTTAAAGGAGGGAAAGGGACCCACATGTGCAAAAATGTTTGTGGCAGCCCTTTGTAAACTGAATGGATGCCCATCAGTTGGAGAATGGCTGAATAAGTTACAATATATGAACATAATGGAATATTGTTGTACCATAAGAAACGATCAGCAGGATGATTTCAAAAAGGCCTGGAAAGACTTACATGAACAGCTGCTAAGTGAAATGAGCAGAACCAGGAAAACACTGTACACAGCAATGATTACATATGATGATCCAGTCTGGTGGACATGGCTCTTTTTAACAATGAGGTGATTCAGCCCAATTGCAATAGACTTGTGATGGAGAGAGCCATCTGCATTCAGAGAAAGGATTGTGGGGACTGAATGTGGATCACAACAGAGTATTTTCACCTTTTTTGTTTTGATTGTTTGCTTGCTTGTCTTTTTTCTCTCATCTTTTTTTCCTTTTTGATCTGATTTTTCTTTGCAGTATGATAAATGTGGAAATAGGTTTAGAAGAATTACACACATTTTACCTATACTAGATTACTTAGGGAAGGGGAGAAGGGGAGGGAGAGAGAAAAAATTGAAATACAAGGTTTTGCCAAGG
The DNA here is from genome assembly GCF_902635505.1 of Sarcophilus harrisii. Lineage (NCBI taxonomy): Eukaryota > Metazoa > Chordata > Mammalia > Dasyuromorphia > Dasyuridae > Sarcophilus > Sarcophilus harrisii. The sequence goes on from NC_045432.1 coordinate 59,467,637, forward strand.
CGAATGTTGAAAAACTATCTTTGCATGTATTTTGAAAAATAAAAAGCTATTATTAAAAAAAGAATCTATCAATCAAGTGACTATGCTATAAAGTAGAGATATCAGACACTGGTGGGGGGGGAAGCGAAGTGGACAGAACCAGGTCAAAGTAGAACTGGGAAACATTTAACAAAAGAAATTTTAAAATGCAACATAAATAATGTTAATCTGTGGTTTTCTAAGTCATTATGTAGCTGTAGGCATCCTGCTTCTATTTCAGTTTGATACCATGGGTGTAGAGGATCAGATAGTCTATAGTTAGAGGGATTAAGTTGAAGTTAAGGGAGAGACTTTACCAAGTTGCCACCGGAGGACCTGAATTTGCCTCCCAAAGCGGGCACAATGGGGAGGACATTCTACATGGGAGAAGGATGATGAACAAAGCCACAGAAAACCACAGAGCACCAAAGGTGGAGAGAATAGAGAGGGCAGACATGGTAGGGCAGCTAGAGAGGAAGAGAAAGCTTATAATGGGATACAGCGAGAAACAGGATTGGAGAATAGATAGGGTGAACCAGATTACGGGAGAGTCTTGACAACTGGGCCAAGCAGTTTGGATTTGATGTAGTAGGCAGTAGGGAGCCATTACCTACTCTTGCTAAGAGAGATGTTGGAGGAAAAAGAGATTGGCAAAGATATGCCTAATGTACCGGAAGGAGGAGAAATGAGAAGCAGGGAAAGTACCTGGAAAGCAGTTATAGAAATTCAGGTACAAGATGATGGGAGGCAACATGGCACTGTGGCTAGAACTCTGAACTTGGAATCAAGAAGATCTGGGTTCAAATCCCATCTAGACGCTAGCTGTGTGGGTTGTTTAACCTCTCAATTTCACTATCTGTAAAATGGGCATAATCATAGCACCTCTCTCCAAGAGCTGTTGTGAGAGTTCTAAAGCATTGTGCCAGCACTAAAGTGCTAAAGAGTTGTGATGATGTCAAAAACAATGCCGTGAGTGATGATGCTGCTGCTGGGAGAGATTAAATATGGTAATGCTGGGGATGAAGGAAAACAGACCAGGACAGGAAGCATTTGTGAAGAAGAGAACATGGGCCTTGTGGTGAGACTGATTGTAGAGGTTAAAGGTAACAGAGGAACCTTCCCATTTGTTAACCACAGGACGTAGAAGATTGGTGACATAGTACCCCCCCCCCCCCAGGAAGACAGTAGGGGCATTTAGGGAAGGGAAGGGAAGGAAAAGGAAGGGCAGGGTAGGAGGGGGCAAGAAGTTGAAGAATTCAGACCAAGATGTTGCTTAGCAAAAAAAACAAACAAAAAATGGGTCCATGATATTCCCTATACGTTGATTGTGTGCAAAATATTGTATGAGAACTTCTCAGAGTTTAAGATGAACCGACTCCTACTCATTTGTGACTTCATGAGGAAATCGGGAATGCCCACATCTTGGGGCATGTCTCCTCAGGACTATCATGTGAATTAATCTGCTTGCTAAGGCTGATGGAGGGGGAGCTCCCTTTCAGGCCCAACCGTCGTCTGGGCTGCTGGTCGGCTGGAGACCTCCTTCCTGAAGAGTCTGGCATTCTCGGATTTCTGGAACCTTGATTCTGAGCCACTGCACATTCTTTAGTTCATATAACCCTTGACCCAAGCTGGACAAGAAGGAAAAACCCACAATAATAAAGCTAAATTCAAACAGCAAGTCAGAACTAAGAAAAGCCCAATTACAGGAGATTTCGGGGAGGGGGGGCACAGCAACGACAACAGCACAAACAACAAAACAACAGTATATTTCTCATGAGAACCACAGAGTATGCAAATGATCAGCCCATCTCTTAGCACCTGGAAGCTTAGTAACCTTGACATATCACTAAGAAAAGACATTTTGAAGGGGGTTGCCATTGGTGGATTGATAAAATAGAGATTCCCTTTCCATAATACATAATACAATACAATAAAACATAACATATGCAGGAGTGGATCAATAACTAAACAAATCTCTTAGGAAGTATCCTGCCTCACTTTCTCCTCCAGAGCCATCTGAGTCCAACGGTAAGATATAGATCAGGATGACAGGAGATGGCTCTGGTTGATTTAGATAGCTTGTTACTAGATTTTTAATCAGCCGAAAATTGGTTCTGAATTATAATATATCCCTTCCCAAGGGTCTGCTTCTGAGTTAGTCCCCAAGGTGAGAACCCACAATTCCACACCAACATTTGTGTTCAAATGGGTACTTCAAAGTGACGAGACCATAGAGTTCAAGCAAAAAGGGATCTTAGCCCGAGCACCAAAGGGAGACCCGGAGAGAGGAAGTCAATAGCCTTTTGTTGTATAACTAAAGTCATTAGTCATTAGTTGTATGAGGAGCAGTACTAGATATGGGATTTGAACCTGCAGGTGTGCTGCTCTTGGCCACATACACCACAGCACATTTCCTCAGCCACCCTCCTTCTGTCTTTCCTCTGGCGGCTTCCCGGGCTTGCCCTACCACTGCATACTTTCATCTGCATGCCAGACATGCATCTTCCAGGGCAGCAAGGATACACAGTTCTTATTATGACACCACTATGCAAAGACTTCACCATTCTTACCGTTTTTGAAAAGCATTGTCTAAACCCATGGGGGGGGGGGGGGGGGAATCAAGAAGCTGCCTGGGTGATATCTTTATTTCTGGGAGACAGCTGATCATTCTATTTTCTATACTGTACGTTCCACATTAAGTCATTATCTATGCTGTTCACTCCATTAATTCTTCTAGTTTTATTAGCAAAGTTCTGGTGCCTGGTCCTGTAGCAGTGACAAGCATTCCTAGAAGCTAATCTGACAGATAATGACTCCATTAAGTGTTGAATACTAATTGGTTTACATCAGAGGCCTGAAATTAATTGATGTAAATAAATTAACACCTGAGCGTGTATCACCCCGGCTTTGGATTTTCAAAATACCAATGATTTTTAAAGCGCCCATCCCCAATGTGGAAACCTTATGAGTAATTAAAATGTGGCAATGTGTGGGAATATCAAAACGAGTCGGAAGAAGATCATTTACGTCCATCTCTAGATGAGATGGTGGGCGCTTATGAGTTAGGTTTTGGTGACAATGGCTGGCACAAAATTTGGTTTTCCGTTCCCCTCCAAGGAGTACAAAGAATATGTCTTCACTACAGTTGTTAACAAAACAAGGAAATCACTCCACCGATAATGTTCCAAGAAGGCAAAGGTTATGATTTAGAGAATGAGCGTGGGTCTCAGTCTTGCAAAAATCATGGCCAAGAGGACCCCTCGTCCCACTTTCAGGTCTAATTCGATAATGTATGCAAAGTACTAAATCGCTGTTATTATCGTCATCATTGTTACCTTGAACTTTGATAAGTGGTGGCGTCTGCATAGGGTTTATATGTATGGTAAACATAAGGAGATAGAAGGAAAATGTGTAAAAGGGAACTAATTATTTTTCATGGTAACCACTCTTCTTTTTTTTCTGATTTCCTTTTTTCTCTTTATCAGAGGTCTCAAGATCTTCCCAGTCATCCAGGTCTGAACCCTTAAGAGCTGTAACCCTTGTACGACTCAAGATTGGATCTCACATGATATAAAAGGCCTGAGTGAGCTCCCCACCCAGGGGATGTGAAAGTTGTAACATCTGACACCTCCCAGCTAAGGTACTGTTGTCATTTTCCCTAATAAGTTCATAAGACTCAGAGAATCAATGGGAGTATTTACAGGTCAATGCAAATAGAGAGAATCTGTATCAGCAATCCTCTGAACATTATTGCCCTCTCCAGAGATCTGGACTAGGAGTCCCCCTTCCCCACTGACTAAACATCCAAGTGAGGAAACTTCCTCTACCAACACAATTGAGAACCTTCTCTGCCACATCCAGCCTTAGATCGCAGCCTGGCAGCAAGCAGAGAGAATTGAAGTAACTTGTCTACATGGCCAGTAAGGACCAGAGGCAGCACCTGAATCCAGGTCTCACTGGCTTTAAGAACAGATCTCTAGCCACTATGCCAATTTCTCTTTCTCTCTCTCTCTCTCTCTCTCTCTCTCTCTCTCTCTCTCTCTCTCTCTCTCTCTCTCAATCTCTCTCTCTCTCACACAGTAATACTAGAGATCATTTGAGAATTTTATAGTCATTTCATGAAGTTAGTCATATGTAAGCAAATGCTATCACAGGATTGGATCATAGGATCGGATCATGGGATTGGAAATATGTCTATCTTTAAAGTTGGGAAATACTGGGATTTGAACTTATCAGGTGCCATCAGATCCGTGGGAAATGTTGTAGCATGTTCAACACAAATCCTAGAGAGACCCCAGCCGGAGATTCCTACAGACTGTTTCGTCGTCTCTTCACATAAGAGTCACGCAATGCTATGGGGTTTCACAAAGGCAGAAGGCAGGGGACATGTTATACGATACCTAGATATGGGACGACACCCATTGGCCACCATTGGCCAGCGGGTTATTGCGATGACTTGGGTTAAAAAGTCTGTGTCACTGTGGAGATTGTGGAAGTAGGTTGTGTATTTCCCAGCTTACAATGTGGTAGTAGTCTTGGACAAGACAAAGGGACTTAGCATACTGCATTCCACCTCTACTGATTCATGGAGGCAATCATCAAATAAATAGCTCGGGAAATACTGCTAAAGATCAGGACAGCTCGGGCAGTAAACTGAAGACTCTGAGGGCACAGGAAATATTTTCATCATTGCTGCTGGTGGAAAATCAGTGCTCTGAAAGAGAAAGGAAGATCTGGGAAGTGAATAATTGGTTAACAAGGTGGTGTTTGAGAAATCAGATTTGGGGACCACAGCTTAATATATAGGAGTGATGGCCTCTGGGCCCAGGAGAGAGTACACCTAACAAGTTAAGGCAACTAAGACAGTATCTGCCTAGAGTTTGGTAAACCCGATTTTTTAAAAAAAGAGCTTTAAGCTGAAAGGAAAGGAAGAGGGAGAAAAAGGCCCATATATTTTAACCAAGTTAGCCAACACAGGGAATTGCTACAATATAGGAAGAAGGAAAGCAGTAGACATCCAGAAACCCACAGGAGACAAAAACCAAGAAAGGACCCGGCAATAAAAGCATGACCTCAGATGTCAATCAATCAACAAGTACCTATTAAGTATCTATTATGTGCCAGTTACTATGTCAGGCATGGGGAGGGGGGGAGGGGGGGAGAGGAAGTGGAGGTATGCGTACAAAGGACGGAACAATCCCCACACATAGGGAGCTCACGGTACATTTACATATATATACATATAAAAATATAGCACAAATATCAAGTGAATAAATATAAATATATACAGAGTAGTTAAATACAGAGGGAGAGCAATAGCAGTTGGGAGGGACAGGAAAAAGCTTCATACAGAAGACTTTGTGCTCTTAAAGAAAGAGAGGGACTCTATATGGGCCAGTATGGAGAAAATGGACTCTAGATACATGGGATAGCCAGTAGAAAGGTATAGAGATGGAAATGATGGGTCAGGTATGAGAAGCAGAGACAAAGTCAGTGAAGGAGGAATAACGTCCAAGGAGAATGCTGACATAGGCTGTGTGGGGCTTTAATAGCTAAAGAGAGAAGCTTATATTATATTGTAAAGGCCAGAGAATGCCACTGGACATGACTGAGTAGGGGAGTCCCATAGTGAGATATGTGTTTAAGGCAAATCACTTTGTTGGCAGAATGCAGGAGAGAGGAGAATGGGGAAAAACCTGGAGCAGGGAAACCAATTGGGAGGCTAAGGCAATGAGCTGGGGGAAAAGTGATCAGGCCTAAACTAAGATGGCACCTGAAGAGAGAAATAAGATCATATCTGAGAGATGTGGTAGAGGAAGAAATGGCCAAATATCACAAGTGATCGGATATGTGGGATGAAAGAGGATGAGAAGTCAAGGAGAACACCAAAGTTATGCATATGGAACACCAAAAAAATAGTGGTGTCTTTGACAGAAATAGGAAATTGGAAGTATGGAGGGTCGGAGGGAAGGAGAGAAGAGACGATTTCAGTCTTGGACGAGTTGGATTTAAGATGTCTTAAAGGATATCCAATTCTAAATGTTTAGTAGGCAAGCTGGGATGTGGGCCTACAGCTCAGGGGAGAGACAGAGGCTGAAAACCATCTATATAGAGACGATTGTTGATCCCGTGGGAAGTGATGAGATCACCAAGTTAGACAGTATTAATGGAGAAGAGGGCCAAAAATAAAGCCTTGAAGGATGTTTAAGGTTAGCAGGCATGATGAGGAAGAAGATCTAGCCTAGGGGACTTAGAAGTAGTGGGCAGACAGGTCAGTAGAGAACCATGTTTAAAAAAAAACCCTCTAGGAGAAGAGGTTCATCAACAGTGCCAAAGATTCAGCAAGGGAGGTCAAGGATGATGATTGAGACAAAACTTTGAGACTTGGTGACTAAGATCCCACCAGTAACTTTGGAGGGAGAGTAGAAGTTGTAAGCCAGATTACAAAGGGTGAAGGAATGAATGACAGAAGTGGGGGCAGAGCATAGGCTCCCAACAACAGTCTTTGGGAACGCGGGGTCATCTTCAGTCCAGAGAAGGGCTTTGTAGTGATCAGCCCGATAATGATTTAAAGTGCTATCAATGCTACAAGTCACTTATGTGGGATGGATTCTTCCTTTCAAACTACATAAAATTTACAAGCCTCTGAAGCCATCTTCCAGCCAGAAATCAAGCTTATTAATCTGTCTGTTTTAATACATTAATAAATGTCTGTTGTAGTAGCTGTGTGACCCTGAACAAGTCACAACCCTATTTGCCTGTTGCCCCATTTGTAAAATGAGCTGGAGAAGGAAATTGCCAACTACTCCATATCTTTGCCAAGAAAACCCCACATGGGATCACAAAGACACAACTGGAAAATAGTTGAACAACCACAACCACAACAACACACAACAAGTGTGATATGAGGTCACTGAAGGACTAGCAGATGATTTACTGAAGGAAGTAGCATTTATGCTAGGCTGAAAAGGCTGTATAGGAATTAAGGAAGAGAAAGCACAGAGAACAGAGTGAGCATAAGAGAGCATAACACATGTTTGCCAGTTGGTGAAGGGGAGTAACACAAGCTAAGGGTGAAAGGTGTGATAGGACTACACTGTGGAAAGTGTGGATGTCAAGCAAGGGATTTAAACTTTACTTGGCAGGCAATGGGGAGCCACTAAAGATGTCTGAACAGATCAGGAGAAGAATGATTTGATCCAATCTATCCATGAGAAAGATTCTTCTGTCAGTGGCTTGAAGAAAGAGTATGAAAGAGGTATAAAGAACACCTGCACAAAGGCTACTGCAGCAACCCAGATGAATGACAAGGAGGGCCAGACAAGATTGGTGACAGGAGAAAGAAAGGAAAAAGAACAGATGCAAAAGATGTTGAAGATGTAAAACTAACAGAACCAGGTAAATGACTGGCAACGAATGGTAAAGCAGGAAAAAAGTCACAATCAATCCCAATGTTTCAAGTGTAAGAAAGGGGGATTGTGGATATAATTGCGCATGTCAGAGGGGGAGAAGGTGAATAAAGAGGAAGAGACTATGAGTATGGGATGAGCTGAGTATGAAGGGTCAATGAGACATCCAAGACAAGACGGTCTTGGTGCAGCTGAAGATGAAACTATAAATTCCAGATCTGGAGATATGATAGGGGACAGACTAGGAACATGTTCAAACTAGACCAAAGAATAATGGCCAGGGAGAGACTGCGACATGGACTAGGAATCTCTTAAGACCCAAATCATCTTGCCCACAGTCCAGTAAGTGGACTAGAATTGTGTTCATCCTCAATGCCAGGTCCAATACCCTTTCCATGATGGCAGGCTATCTCCCCTCCTGTCTGCCACTGAGAGGAACCCAAGGCCCACAAAGAACAATTCTCAAAACAATCAGATTTTAGAGGATGAAGAATAATTTAGAGCAAGAGACACTATTTAGGTGGCATTCAGAGTGAAGCTTTGGGTGGTCAGGGAGCAGTTAGGGAGTCTCTGAGGGTCTGTAAAAGCGGTGGCGATCTGCAAAACCAATCAGATCTGTTGAAGAATTCTGCCAAGGGTTAGCCCTGGCTAGGTTGAAAGCTGCCCGAGAAGGAATCTTAGTACTAAATGTAATCTACCCACCAAACTGGACCTGTTTATTCCCTCACTTCCCAAACCATTGAAAGAGCTGACTGTTGACCTTGCTCATCCTATCCTGCCATTGCCCTTCCCCTGATCAATAGTGAAAAGAGTTCCCCTTTAACAGAATCTAACCTACTGAGAGGTTACAGTCAAAATAAGTAGAGAGATCCACAGAAAGCTCTTAGCTGTCTTTGACAAATGCCAGGAGGCCGATCCAGATGAATTCTATCACGGGGTGCCGAAAGAAACTGGCTATACGATTTCTAAGTCACTTCAACGAATCTTTGAAAGCTTGAGGAGAAGTAAAGAGGCATCATGGGAATGGAGGAGCACAATGCTGATGTGCTGTTTCCAAAAAAGATGATCCAAGTCTATAGACTCTAGGCCAGTGGGCTAGACTTCAATTCCTAGCAAAACCGTAGAGCACATTATTAAAAGGATGGTTAGATATCAAGAAGATAAGGAAGCAGGGATCTCTCAGAGCCAGCAGGGCTTTACAGCCAGCAGATAATGCCAGACTAATCTCATTTTTTAAAAAACAGGGATACTAGACTGGTAGATCAAAGAATGCTACAAATGGAGTTAACCTAGCTCTCCGCAAAGAATTTAATGAAGATTTTCATGCTATTCTTGAGAACAAGATGGAGAGATACATACTAACGTATAGCACAAATCAGGGGAATCATAACCTACTAAGTGACTAGATGCAAAGAAGAGTTGTTACCGGTTCAATGAAAACCGAGAGACCTCCGAGGAGCCGTGCTTTGCTTTGTGCTATTTTCTAAAAATCAATGAGGAAGCCATAGATGAATTTATCAAATTTACAGATGACATGAAGCGAAGGGTGCAGCTAACAAGTTAAATGACTGAGTTAGGATTCCAAAAGACCTCAAGGTAGAATACTGAACAGAATGTAATAAAATGAAAGCTAATGGAGCTAATTAAAAGCCTTGCTTTGGGGTTTACAAAAATCCGCTTCATGAGAACAAAATGAAAGAGACATTCATTTGAAAGGACCCAGAGGTCTTAGTGGTACTGTAAGCTCAATCTGAGTACAACGTGGCAGCCAGAAAAGCTGATATCACTTTGAGCTTTATCAAGAGAGGAATTCTAGCTGGGAATCGGATAGTGAGAGTACCAGTGTTCTCTGTCTGATCATCTTTGGAGTGCTGAGCTCGGTTCTGGGCACAAATGGGAACAAGGAATGGGACCAGGCACTGATCCTGTGATCATTAGGATAGGAAATTTCTGGGCCAGGAAATTTCATTCACCAATTGAAATTTCATTCAAACACCAGATTGGTAGCTTTTCTGCATCTTCTCCCTCCTATTTCTCAAGAGGTTAAGGGATTTGTCCAGTGTCACCCACCCGTGTATATGAATCACGTTCTTGCTGGTTTGAAGATCAGCTTTCTACGATGGGATATTGATGCCAATGCTCTGATTTTGAAAGAAGAAGCATGTTGATAAGCTGAAGTATGTCCACCGAAGGGCAACTGGAATGACGAACAATCTCTAGAAAAGATCTTATTTTAGCCTGGAGAAGAGGCAACTCGGGGCAGAGGAACAAGACAGTTGGCTTCAAGTGCTTGGAGGGTATCAAGTAGAAAAGGGATTGAACTTGTTCTGCTGGGTCCCAAAGCAGAAAGAACCAGGAACAAAGGGTAGAAGGGGCAGGGAAAAGGGACACAATAAGGATTGATGTAAGGCAGAGAATTCTAAACAACTGGGGATTTCCAAAAGAGAAGGGCCTGCTTTGGCAGGCACTGTGTAGAGAGGTTCCTATTCAGGTATAGGTTGGACTACATGGGCTCTGAGGTCTCTGCTAACTTGGAAGTGCTAGGATTCTGTTATGGAGCCAGAGTATTTGGAGTTTGGGAAAAAACAGTGCTTAATCCTATGGAATGAACCTTATACTTTGCTAATATTCATCCCAGGGCTTGGCACAGTGCCTGGCACATAGTAGGCACTTAATAATAAATGCTTCTTGTCTGACTGTTTCCAGCAAGGCTCAGAGGCAGAGGGATACACAAAGGGCTTCATCAACTTTTTCCATTCACAGCCCCTTTTTGCCAGAGAAATTTTCACTCGATCCAAATATAGAGGGATAGAAAATGGGGGTACAAATTAAACATCTACTGATAATAAATCGTAATTTGGTGACTTCCACATTCAGTTACGGGACCTCATATGGGGTAGTGACCCACAATTTAAGAAGCTGGGATATAAAGCACTGGCTTTCTATGTGTGGGGAGTTGGGGGGTGGGGAGAGGCAGTGTTAAAATAAGTAGTCAGCAAAGCAATTCAATTAAATAAGCATTTATCAAGTGTCTGTCACACACAAGGTGCCAAATGGTCTTGGGGTTACAAAGACAGCTGAAAGGGCTCTTTTCCTCAAGCAACACTGCTTTTTCTCCCAGAAGGGAAAGGAAGAGCTGGGATGAAGATATGAACTTGTACAGAAATGAGTATAATACAAGGAAAACTAGGGAGAGAAGATTTATTAGCAAGTAGAGGACCAGAGAAGGCTTCACAGAAGGGGCACCTAAACAGAACATTTGGCACACTAAGGCAAATGGATACTCTGCTACTTGGAGGAAGGTATTTTGGAAAAAGTCCACAAGTCCTTGAAATCACATCCCAAAGGTGACTACCTACTCTACCTAACCCAAGGCTGCCTCTAGAATAGTGCTTTCCTGATCCCCTCACCACAGAGTTTAGCATCCTCTGGCTATTTATCTGTATGCAACTCTGCAAGAGAGCTGCACAAATCCGAGTACTTAGGGGCCCAATTTATAGTTAAGCTCCTTCCCTCCTCACCTGAATCACAATCCTAAACATCCACAACACATTAATTTCTTTATAAAGCTCAGATACCTGTCCCGGATTTCCACTGTCACCCAAATTGGCTCCATGAACTTCCATGGGATAACATGAAACTCGGGGTGGGGGTGGAAAGGAGGCCTGGAAAGACAAGGGGGTAGAAGGAAGATGGGGAATCAAGGAGGAGGTTTTTCTTTTCAATCAAACATGGAGGATGAGACTACACAGGATAAAATATTTGAGGAAATGGTTTTAAATAGAACCCATCTGCAGCTCAGGTTTTCTTCCTCAAGAAATAAAGTATTTCTAAATGAAGGCACATTCATTCTCCAAAACAGTTTCCTGTGAAATATTTTCATAGCAGTCATCACCCATAGAGAAGCAAGCGAGACCGAGACGATAACAGGAACTGATTTTTAGGGAAAAATATGAATAAATAGGGTAACTAGGGGACACTGCTGCAAATAGAGCGCCAGGCCAGGGGTCAGAAAGATTCTCCTTTCTGAGTTGAAATCTGGCTTCTGATACTTAGTAACTGTGTGACCCTGGACAAATCACTTCACCTTGCATGCCTCAGTTCCCTCATCTAGAAAATGAACTGGAGCAGGAAATGGCAAACTGATCTAGTATCTTGCCAAGAAAACCCCACATGGGTCAATCATATCTGACTGACCAACAACACGACTTAAGAGTAGATTAATAAACTTGTTTTGTTTTGAACATCTGAATCACTATTTCAATCTAATTGCTTTCCTTTGTAATCTTCTATATTTTTTTAATGCATCTAAAAGCATGATCCTGAGAAGAGCTCCCTAGGCTTCTTTCTGTGTCTATGACACAGAAAACAGAAAGCCCTGATTTATCAAGTGTTGTCTTCTCAAATAGTTTCCATTGGCCATTTTTAGATAGAACTTTAAAAATCATACTGGAACAAAGTAGAAATGTCTTTACAATCAGCATTGTGGGGATAGTAGGATAAATATAATCTCCATTTTACAGAGAAGGATGCTAAAGCTCTGAGAAGTATCCAGACTTGCTCAGAGTTGTCCATACTCATGCCCAGTCAGTCTTCAGACTCCAGTGTCACTGGCTTGAGGGTCCTGAAGTTGTGGCTTCAAGTCCCGGCTTATTAAGCGAAGTGACCTTAAACAGGTCACTTCTCTCTCTGGGTCCCACTTTTCTCACCTGTAAAAGGAGGGGACTGGCCTAGGTGATTTCTCAGGTCCTATCTGGCTCCAAGACAGTCAGCAATTCGGGGGACTTTAGAGCTTGCTTCACTAAAAAAATGTTACTTCATTAAGAAAGGCAACTTTCCTTCCTTTCATCTCTGTCTTCAAACAAGTAATAACACTGATCAAAGCAACTCGTTGTGCAAAGCATTATCTTGTCCAAAGAAATGGGTCTTAAAGAGCCCATCCCCTAAAGCTACAGCGAAGCTCTTGGCTGCCGGCAGCCCTTGTGAGTATCTGAAAGGTCTCCCCCAAGAGCCAGCTGCCCCGGGCTAGCTGTGGAGGGGCCTTACAGTAAGAGGGGCCAAAGAGGGAGGGCAAAAACTTCTTTTTCTATATAATCCTTATTAAAATGCAGCAGTACCAAATCTCAAATCCTCACCTATGTCTAGCGCTAAGCTGGTCCCCTAGCACACTGACAGGCGAGGTGAGCAAGTCGATGGGAACATGGCAACCACGGGCCTGCCGAGCACCCTGCTCAATCTGTTGGTGCTTTAGTCTGGGGCAACACACTGTCGCCTAAGGCTCTGAGCGGCCGCCCCTCCGGTAGAGTGCGATGCAGTGCAGACGGCTCCGGCTCCTTTTCAGCCAAGATCTTGGCAGTGAGAAACAGAGTGTTAATCATAATGAACCATCAGAAAAAGCTCACTTAAAAAGCTGGAGGGGGGGTATTTCATGGTGTTTAAGAGGTAGTAGCTACTAGTGAAAAGAAAATGGCAATTAGAACCCAGGAGATCTAGGTTCTAGTGCCAGCTGCGTGACCCTAAGGCCCCTTCTCTTCTTCCTCTTGAAAAATGGGAGATCTCGATTCCACTGTGTCTAAAATTGCTGATTCTATGACTCAAGGGCAGCCTCAAGGCCCACAGACATCACAATACATCCAGTTGTATCTGAAAGAGGTCATTCAGAATGCCCAGGTTAGGACTCTGTCCCTTGCTAGATGTAGTGACACTTTGAGAAGGGAGGAAGATTGTATCCAAATAGCCATTTGGAATCCCCACCAGACTGACTGGGAGGGGCTGGGTGAGTGGGAAGGATGGGGCTCAGTTAACCAGGGTAGGAAATAAAATGGAGAGAGACTTGGTGGAACTGGATGATTAGGTAGTAGAAGTACTCACATCAACCTAAGAAGACCCTTTCTACAGAACAGGAGTGGGGAACCTTTCTACTGCCAAGGGCCATTGGATATTTATAACATTGTTTGTGGGCCATATGAAATTATCTACTTAGAGAACTCAAACAGGGGGAAGTTGCCATACCCAGCTTTCAGCTCGTCATTGCCTGAATTTGCCTAGGTAGGGCCAGACCAAATGATTTTGAGGACCCGGGCATCTCCCACTCTGATATTGAAGGTGGAACTGTAGAACCCACGTGTTAAAAAAAAAAAAAAGTACGGGAGGGAGACATTAGTATTCCAGAACCATCATCCCAGGAGACATTTGAAAAAATAACTAGAGATTAGGGGGAAAAAAAACCACCATCTGAGATTCCAGAACATCTTATCAAGGGACTCAAGTCAGTATCTCCAAACAATAGGAAATCAAGAAGCCAAACCATGAGAACATTAGTGAAAAAGACTCATTTCGTCTTCTAGGAAAGAAGGTCAGATGCATCAAGACTGGATGACAGCCAGGAGGGAAGGACTACAAAGGGGAGCTTCAGATGCCTTGCAGGAACAGCGCTACACTAGTGAAGGGAGGGGAGAAGCAATGTGTGGTCCTTCCGAGTCATAACTCCATCCAAGGTGGCACTATGAGTGACATGGATTAGAGAGCTCTGGGGGACAGCTGGCCTATGAGAAGGCGAGCAGTAGCTTGACTTTCTTGAGAAGTCCTAGTACATAGTTGAGCTAGGATTAGTACCAGATTTTCCTGCTATTCAGCTTTCTTCAAATACAGCCCCTCCCTGAAAAGGGGAAAGAGGAAGTTCTGAAAGGGAGTCAATGATGTATAGTTATCCTGATGGTGAGAAGGAAAGGAGTAGGTATGGATGGACAACAAGGGTCTGTAATGGCAAGAACACAAGATTCGGATGGAATCAAAAGACGGGTTTGCAGTTCCACTTGTTCAGCAATGAAGAGAGCCATCTACACTCAAAGAGAGGACCATGGGAGCTGAGTGTGGACCACAACATAGCATTTTCACCCTGTCTGTTATTGTTTGCTTGCATTTTTGTTTTCCTTCTCAGGTTGTTTTCTTCCTTTCTAGATCCAATTTTTGTATGTGTGTGCCGTAAGATAATTGTATAAATATATATACATAAAAAAAGATGGGTTTGAATCCTGATCTACTAACTTTGTGATCTTAGGCATCATTTAACTCTTTGTGGGTAAGCTCTTTCCTCAGTTAAATGAGGTGTTCAAATAGATTCTCTCTAAGATCCCTCCTGAAGTTCAATTCAAAGATACCCATGATTCCTAGCTGGTTGCTTTTTTTGGTCACAATTTCCAAACCAGAGAAAAGGATGTGGTCAGTGGCCAATAATCTACCCACCCTACCGGGTAGAGAAGCAATTTTGGGAGGTTCAGGAAGAAGAATTTTCCCATCTAGCTATTGCAAGGCAAACGGTCTATGTAAATCAGAGAACCTAGCTAAATAAACCATTCATGCCCAATATGATCTGTAGCCGGAAAAGAGAAAAATCACAGCACAGTGAAAGAAAGCTGATCTTAGAGTTAGACAGATCTGAGTTCAAGTGTGATCCCTGACCCAAATTAGACTGTATAATCCTGGAAAATTCATTTTACCCACTGATAAACTGCAGAACAACCAGGAATTTCATTAGGAGTTCCCTATACCAATGGAATCATAGCTCTAGAGTACCATCACTACCCTATATACACAGAGGATATCTTGAGCTGTGACGAGGGCCAGCAGAGGTAGAATGAATGGTTTCTATTTGAGAAATGCTAGGAAGACCCTCACACACAGTCACCATTAATCTAGGAGTAGGGTGACTTATGTTCTAATCCTAACTCTTTGACTATCTTCCTGTGTACCATCAAACGTTTTCCATTTCTGTGCCTCATTTTCCTTATTTATAAAATTTAGGGGTTGGATTAGATAATTGCCAAGGTCCCTTACACTTCTAAGAACATAGGATCTTCTTCAGAATACTGCTGAATTTGTCACTTAGCGTGGCAGTTTTCAAAGAGAGAAATCCAAGCTATAAACAGGCATATGAAAAAATGCTTCAAATCACTAATAATTAGAGAAAACCAACTCTGAGGTTACGTCTCTCATTCATCAGATTGGCAAAGATGACAGAAGAAGAAAATGACAAATGTTGGAAGGACTTTGGGAAAATAGGCACACTAATGCATTGTTAGTGGAGCTGTGGATTCGTCCAGGCATTCTGGGAAACAGTCACCCCAAATCATAAAAACTGGCCACATCTTCTGAGCCATCAATATCACTATGAGGCCTATGAGCCAAGAAGATCAAATAAGGAGGAGAAGGAGCCACATATCCGAGAATAATAATCACAGCTCTAGTCGTAGCCAAAAACCGTAAACTCAAGACACATCCTTTTTTGGGGGAATGGCTAAGCAAGTTATGGAATCTGAATGTGAGGAAATACAATTGTCATAATAGATCACAAAATGGTTACTTTCAGAGAAACCTGGAAGACTTTTGTGAACCGATGAATGAAGAAGGAAAACAATGTATACAATGACATAGGGAAAAACACTCTGACAGAGGGCAGAACTCTGATCACAGTTTCAGCAGACTGAAGATGAAACAGGCTGTCCACCTCCTTTCTGGAGCAGTGATGGACCTAAAATGCAACATGAACCATGGCCAATACAATGGACATTTGTTTTGCTGAACTAAATACAGTTGTCATGAGGGGTTTTTTGTATTTGAAAAAAAATATTCAAAGGGGGAATGGGGCAGTGGGCAAAAAGGGAGTAAATGTTTACAAAACATATATACATTTCCAAAGAATTTGTAACTGAGGCTAGGCCCACCTGCCCAGCATGATATAAAATTGTATTTCCTAATTTTTGCCTTCCTTTACCATCCGAGCTTCTGTCATCCACATACAAGGAAGGTGGGGCAGCTAGCTAGTGCTGACCATGAGGCAGAGCCCAGCACAGTGATTCCTGGGAATATGAAAAAAGAAAAGAGAAAAAAAAAGGAAGAAAAGGAGGGTGGAAGTAACTGGCAAAACCCCAAATTAGGCCAAATTTGTCTGTGGTTGACTCACCTTTCACTCTCTTTCTGCTCTCCTAGGTGCTCAATTCATTTCAACAAACATTCAGCTTTAATCAACTAGGTGTTAATTCAGTGCTTATCTAATTAAAGTAATTCACACTAAGGTGTGAATGGACTGGGGCTCCAAAGAAGTCTATTTGTGCATTTTTGAAAAACACAGCTTTTATGGGTTAACCCAAATTAATCTAATTACTAGAATGTGGAGGGGATGGGAAGAGGAATTTAAATGGAGGGCAAACTAGCCCCTCAATTACTGAGAAGTAGCTTCCTTCATTTCCTTCAGAAACAGAACAGTATATCCCTTCTGAAAGACTGCAAAACCCGCTAGCTGCAGATTGCTCCAGAAATCCAGTGTTTAAAGTAAAAGGTGAGGGAGAGAAAAAAACTGTCTTGTGGGTAAGCACACGAAACCCCTGGGGAGAGAAAGGCTCTTGAAAAGCACCTTACAAGCAGCTTTGTTGACTTTAGCATCCAGGTCTCATACTAGGAAAGCGGATGGAAAAATTCAGCCTAATGGCTCTACTGATAATTGGGCCCCATTCCTCTCCTAAATGACCAGGCAGAACTATGTGCCTCCCATGCAGGTTACACTGCATTTGAGAATTTGAGAATTCATTCATTTGATAAATATGTATTGAGCCTACTAGGTGCATTATCAGCAAGGAATTAGGACTAGAACTGGATAGAGGGTGGCTATAGCTCATTTGGAGCACCTTGGGGGATCCTACTCTGCTGCCTTCTCTAAGCCTGTATTCCCAGGGATATTATGTGGCTTTGAATTATAGACCACCCCTATCTCTGGTGGAATCAAAACCACAGGTGAACGAAAGGACACTGGAGAGATACCCAGTGGGTGTGTAGGAAGGCAGCAGCATATTGCCAATGACAAATGAGGAAATAAATGTATTATCCAAAGGGGAGGTGGAGTGAAAGCTAGAGATAAAAGCCTGACAGCTCCAGGCCTATGCTGGTTTCCAGGGAATATGAAAAAAAGAAAAGAAAAAAAGAAAATCCAAAGACCTTGAGCAGGGCCTCCTTACCTTACCTATGCTGTGCAATCTGGTCACGCCCATGGATCGCCTTTGCAAAATAATTATTTGTTTGGTCCTTTACATTAATAATCGAAGGAAATGCTAAATTTCAGTTAGAGGTTCGTACATCTTTCCCCATCTGAGGTTACAGGCAAATCCCTTGGGGACCCTGTACCCCAAGTTAAGAAATCCTGGCCAAGAGGAAGGCTTCTGACTTGTTACATGAATTGCTTCTGGAGGATGGCTGGGAGAATATGGATCAGTATCACCCAAGATGAGAAGGCCCGCACTGTTAGAAAGAGTGATGGGGAGTCTTGTCAATATCTTGCCACATGGGGCTTGGGTAAGCGTGCTTCCAGAAATAGAGAATGGAAAGGGCCCTGCTTCCTGACGGAGAGCAAGCTCAGTTATTTCTGTTCACTTACCCTGTATTAAAGAAAAGACTTTCGGATGGTTGCTAAACCTAAACCCAAGGAGGTGTTAAATGCAATGGTAGATGAGCAATGGTGAAGAGTCAGAGTGGCCCTGAGGAGGGACCTGAATGAGCCAGCCAGTCCAAAAACCAAAATGGAAGTGAGGGAACAATTCATCTGTTAGCTAAGCTGCTTTTGGAAGTAAACTTGGCAGCAAGTGGCAAGCATAGAAGTCAGCTATCCACAAGGACCTAGATTTAGTGGGTTTTTTCCGATTTGGGGGGGGGGGCTCTTATTCAGGTCTTACTATATCTTCTCAGTCAATATCCCTTTGTAAAACTGAATGGGTTTTAATTCCTTATTGATGACCCAGGAAATGCTTACTGATTAAGTGACATCTGGGGAATGCTAACTGGCTCTTGCAAAGGATACTAGGGCAATAATTATCACTGGTGATTGATATTGAGGGAAAAGATAGCAGTACAGGGGTTTAAGTTATTAGCTCCTAAGTCCTAGGAGCTTTCCCTAGAACCCTGAGGGGCAACTGCAGTTGAGCTCTGGAGAGCTGACTTTGCAGTTCAAGGGTCAGATCTCATCCCCATCTCCTTCTGCCACCCCCTCTATAAGGCTACAAGAGGATTCATGGGGATGGGAAAACCAAACTCCCCCCAAAAGTTACAGTGGGCTGAGATTCTGACCCGTTCTTTGGTTCGACATATTTAAAGACAAGGAAGCATAAAGCAGCTCGTTCAAGGACAGATCCGTGTGTATTAAAAGAAGGACCTTGTAAATTTGACAGTACCAACCTCAAACTGCAGGCATCATTGACTATGAGAGCACCGGGGTTTTATGCAAGAATGCTGTACTAATGGAAGCCCAGAAAGAGTGATGGGGCACATAACAGCTAAGCGCCCGGGGTGAGGTGCAGCGAAATATTCCATTGTGGTTAAGGCTTGACTGGCACTCAATCAATCAACAAGTATCTATTAAGCATCTACTATGTGCTCTGTACCATACTAGGTGATAAGGATACAAATAGAAGAATGAAACAATCTCCTGCTCCCAAGGAACTTACATTATAATAGGAAAATGACAAGTACATAAATAAGCATATCCAGAATAAACAGAAGGTTGTTCAGGGAGGGAGGGCTGGAGCAACTGGAGGGGGGCCAGCCAGGGAATGAGGAAAGACTTTTTTTTTTCATAGATGGTAATACTTGAAAGAAGGGAGAGATTCTAGGAGGTAGCAGCGAGGAAGAAAGGCATTCCAGCCACGGGCCGGCCAACGCCAAAGTATCAGGACAGAAGATGAAATGCGGGACAAAGCTGTGGTGGGAGCTAGCTCAGAGAGAACAACGCGTGTGTGCGCAACAAGTACACTGAGGTTTTGGGGACATCCTCTATAACGAGACGGGAAAGCGAGCTTGGGACCATGTGGTGGTACTGTTTTACAAGCTAAACAGAAGGGTTTGTGGTTGATCTTAGAGGCAGCGGGGAGCCATGGTGGGCTATTGATTAGGGAGCAACACAGGCATTTGGTAGGAAAATCCTTCCTGTAGTTGTGTGGAGGACTCATTGAAGAGAGGAAAGACTGGGGGCAGGAAGGCCATTACAATAGTCCAGAAGAAAGGCCATGAGGGCTTGAACTAGGGTGAGGACTATGGGAGTTATAAGGGGAAAGATATGAGATGCCGTGGAGGAAGAAACGATAAGCTTTGGCGAATTATTTGGTGACGCGGAATGAAAATGAGGAGTCAAAGAAATTGGAGGCCACCTAGTGAGCTCTCCATCTCCTCCCCTATCCCACACTTTAAGACCTTTGAGCCAGCATCCATTCTCTCCTTTCTTCCTCCCATCCCAGAGGCTGAAATTTCTCCTTCTTGCTAAGGCTATCTCCATCATTTCTGCCTAAATTGGGTACTCTTACCCCTGTGACCCCTTTTAGACTGAGAAATGTTTCTGTGATCCCGGGTACAGAAGTAGAGAAAATTGGCATACGAATCAAACATCGGCAGAGTAGAAATCCAAATTTTGTGACTTCCACATTGGAGGATTTTGAGCCATAATTTAAGAAGCTGGACTGTAGATCACATCTCCTCCAGAACCTTGCTCCACTGATCATCTTGTTCCTCATCTTTGGTTCCTCCCCATTCACTGAGTGTTCTTCAACACCACACTCACCACCTCCATGCCTACATACTTGCTCAGGCGTCCCTTAGCCTGTGCACACGTTCATCGAGCATGCTTATGTCTCTCTTGGTCTTCCTGGCCAAAGTCTCTGACTGGTCATCTACATTCTCTGCCTCTACTTTCTCACCATCCCTGGAGCCTGGATTTTCATCTACAATCACCACTTTTGGTCTTGTGGTCACCAATGATGTCTCAGTTTTAAATCTTTTGATTGTTCTGAGTTCTTATCCCCCCCTTTGATACTGATGTCCGCTTCCTCCTTCTGGACTGTTCCTCTCCAAATTCTCCTTCTACCTGTCTGCTCATTACTGCTCGGTCTCTTTCACAGGTTCAGCCTCTTCTCCTCACCCTATGAATATTTCCCATGGTTCTATCCTGGGCCCTTTTCTCTTTTCCTTAGAAAAAAGATCCCAGGATTCAAGAGTAAGAGTTGTTAGGGGCTTTAGAGCTCAGCAAGTCCAACTCCGTCATTTTATAGATGGGGAAATTGAGGCTCAGAGCTGGAAAGGGACTGACAAGTTCACACAAATACAAGCAGCAGCTTCTCTGACTGAAGATCCAGTGATCTTCCATCGCTCATGAAATCTCCCCGAGACTTTGGAGATTCAGAAAATGATACTCTGATTTTCACAAAGGCCTTTGGAGACAAGCTGCTAGCCAGACGCCCTGATAATAAAGAACTCAGATGATGGAAAACCACGGATCTGAATCTCGGCAAGTTCAGTTAGCAGCTAAGTCAGGCGCATCACATTGGTGCCATCTAGCGGCCATTTTAACCACACTGCAGGCGCAACGCATTCGTCTAAGGCCTCTGTTACTGGTGGCTATGCCAGGGAGGGAGAGGATGAAGCATCTGGCTAATGAACTGAAAGGTCAGGACTTCAGGCTTTCTAGGAGCCCTGGAGACTGACTCACTCACAGTTGGCAGTGTTCCAGCTGTGACACTGCCTGGCTGTATGACCCTGGGCAAGTCACTGTGCACCTGTTTCCTCATCTGAAAAATGCTAATCAGGCTGAATTCAACCCAGCATTACCCACCTGGCAGATCTGTTGCGAGAAAAGCACCTCGGAAACATAAAAAACACGATAGAAATGTGTCCTTTCTGACCGTTCTCTAGTCCAGAATATTTTTCACTTGGATTATCACACTAAGATTTTAGTTATCCAAAAGCTGAACTCCGTGTGAGTGCTGACGTTTCTTTTCTTCTGTTCCACGAACCACTTCCCAAATGTTCTCAAACAGAAATCTCCTTCCACCTTCCACCCCACTGGAGTTACAGACAGCCTTACCTAAGGGTTTGCAGAGATGGAGCCATCAACTTTTGACACCTGTATTTAGGAAGAAAAAAAGAGTCCAATGAGAGAGCCCCAGGACCTCTTGTTGCTTTCCCATTGGAAGCCTGTTCATGTCCACCAGTCCCCTTTTTTGCTTCCTCTCCTCTGTAGATTTTGTCTTTATTAATGTCTTTAAAAAGTTGTATCTCGCACATCTCTTTAATGCCTGAGATCAGTGTTCAGAAAAGAACGGGGAGTGGAGCATGTCAACAAAGCCAAGCCAAAACTGAAAGCGGATGAGAGAAACATGGTAGGACAGAAAGAAGAAATGTATTGGTTTCTATTCTTGTGAATCAGTGTGAATTTTTTTGTGTTTTTTTAAGTGCATTCTCCATAAGAAACACTGAAAAGAAAAAAGATGTAAGTACTTGGATGTAATGACCAGCATATATCCTGCGCTGCCTGTAGGAAAAGATGATCACTCCGGAATGTTTCCAGCCTTGAAATGGGCTCTTCTGTAATTCCAGCTGAGGGGAAAAGCTTGGAAAGCAGACCCAAGGCCATGCGAGCCAAGTAGCCTCATAAGGCAAAGGGTGAAGACTGCAGACTTTCCAGGTGCCGTTTCCAAAGAAAGAGCTAGGAGAGAGTTGGGAAATTACATCTGGGACCTCAAGCCCTCACAGTAAGAAAAGGAACAGAGGTAGCTTGGTGCAAAAGCCATCTTCACTATCAGAAAGGAAACTCCAAGAAGAGATCCTGCTGCTGCTGAGGCTGAGCATTATCTTTTGTGGCATCAGAGTGCTATGTAGCACATGGCTGGGGAGGAATATCATCTAGTTTTCTCCTCATATATCCAATATCCCATCTAGTCAGATATACCTCAGAAAACCACTTTCCTTTTATACTAATCATTCCATTAATATATTAATATATTTATGAACCAATTTTTTAAGTGTTAAGAACATTCCTAGGTCCTCCAAGCAGCCATCCAGGGCTCCATAAACCCATCCAGCTTGTTCCAGATCCAGTTTGACCATCTACACTGTCCCAAATCCAGACAAAACCCATTGAGAAATTCCAAATGTTTAATGCTGAACTGTGGCACTATCCTATCGGACAAGTTCAGGGTTTGCAAAAGATCAGAAGTACAAGAAAAGATATCATACCGAGTCTATCCTTGAAACATCTCTCTAGCCATCTATTGTCATAGCGCTGATCAGTAGCAAATGTAGAACGTGAGGAAAACACCCATGACCCTACTAATAAAATACATGGATAGGTAGGAGATATGCCCCCAAAGTCAAAAGGCTCTTACTTTTTAATTAATGGGTTTGCAGCAGGACCCGGAGATGTTTCTCAATTGTAAGTTTCAGCATTACTATTCCATCTAGAGCTAGAAAATCCTGAAACTCTCAGAGAGCATGAAGGAACCAGAATCTGGGTACTTCTGACAGCAGCATTCATGCTTACATGCTGAGGAAGCAAATCAGCAGGTACCCACAAGATTATTACCGTGGCAAATGTTTGTCTTCAAGGTTGACATTAGATTTAATCAAGGTTCTTTCTTTGAACTGTCAAAAAAAAAAGGCCAACTTAATGAAGGAAGTGAGGATGAGAGCCAGAGATCTGAAGGATAGCTCTCTCTCTCTCTCTCTCTCTAATATATATGTATATATTAGAGAGAGAGAGCATATATATATATATATATATATATATATATATATAAGATTTATATAAATATGTATATAAGATAATTTATATAGAGAGAGAGCGAGCATATATATATAAGATTTATATAAATATATATAAGATAATTTACATATATATATATATATATATAGAGAGAGAGAGAGAGAGAGAGAGAGAGAGAGCTATAAAGCTACATATATCACAGACATTTACCAGTAAGAATTACAATTCACCTGTCTCTAGGATGGGGCTCCTCCGCCTTTTCTGTCTTGAATTCCAGTCTTGAAGCCAATGCACCCCTTCTCACAATCATGCTATTAAATAAAGAAAATAAAACATGATTACAAAGAAAAATGATTGTTGAAACAATTCTCAAAATATTAAAAAATAATTCTTGATTTCAGTTGTAAAACCCTGCTCTAGAGCATGAAGATTTTTGTTGTGTTCCCCTTACAACAACCCAACAAGACAAGCAATACAGATTCTATCCCCCAACCTTTGTAGGGTATTGGATGTAAATGGAGGGAAAACAAGAGTTTTAAGGGAGCTGTGAAGAGGGAACTCTCAACTGTTAGGTCCCTTGAGATCCAACTCTTTCATTTTATATATGTGGAAAATGGGGTCCCAAGAGGATATGAGCCTCCCCCAAGACCACACAGCTAGTAAGTGGCAGAGCTGCAACTACAGCCCAGGTCTAATGGTCCACTGCTTTCCCCCCTCATAATAACTCCCATGAACACAGTAATTTGGGTTTACAAAATGCTTTGCTCACAACATTCTTCTGACCTGGGTTAGGGAAGCATCTCTATATTCTTAGATAAAGTGAGGCTCAAAAGGTCAGAGAAGGTTAATAAGTGTTAGAGATGAGATGTGAACTCAGGTCTTTTGATTCCTGGGCCTGTGCTCTTTCCATCCTACCATATGTTGCTTCATTCCACTCTGTGTAGCATACCATCAGTGCTCTCAATTTCCATGAGCTACAAATAACTGTTTTTGTTTTTTAATGCTGTCATTTCAAGTTAAAAGAAACCTTAGGGTTCATCTAGTTCAAACATCTCATTCACAGCTGAGAAAATGGAGAGTGTCCGGTTAAGGGACTTCATTAAGACCCCACCCTCCCATTGGTGGCAGAGCTGGGATTGGCACCCAGGCCTAGTTTAGGACTCAACCCACCATACCAAGCATGAGACACACTCAGAGGCCCAAAGAAAGAACAGCAAAACCTTGACTGGCAGGGGGACTCCGGGGCTCCTAAGACTAGAGCTGAAAGAGATCCCTGAGGCCAACAAGTCTAGTTTTATACCCGTTTTACAGAGGAGGAAATATAGAGGAACCAGAAATGCTATTGAAACGTGGCTGTATTTATTAAAGTCCTTAACCATGCTGTTTGCCCAACAGAAAACAGCAAATTTTGGCTAAAGTCAGATTCTTACCTGTGGAAATTCTAAGAGAAAAGAATCTCTACATGGAAATGGGAAGATCTGGGACTTCATCAAAGACCTTACAAGTTTTCAGGCATATTCTCTTGTTTCACAGATGAGAAAACTGAGGCCCATTGAAGTTAATTTGTGTTAAGGTCAGAAAAGTAGAAAGGAGCAAATCTAGGATAGAAGCATCCCATCTCTGATTTAGTAGGCACCTACAAAGGGGTAGCCTAAGGTACACAGAGATTAAGTGACTTGTTCACGGTCATTAACCTAGAAGTGTAAAAGACAGGATATGAAGCCAGGTTTTCCTGGTTTGCAGTCCATTGGATCCATTATGCCATTACGGCTCCAAAGAAATCATTTGTCAAAGGTGCGCAGTAAAGAGGATTTCTAAGCATATTGGATCTGGGTGGATAGCTCAATCTTTTCCTGTCAAAGATGCCTATCTCACGAAGGGCCCAAGACACTTTTAGGGGATGTCTCACTTTAAATTGGCTCTTGTATTCTCCCAGAGGTAATGGTGAGAAATGGGCCCTATCCAAATGGGCTGGTACTTTCCAGAATGCAAGCCCGGTATCCACAAGGTGCCCCTTCCCAAATAATAATGTAATAATATATAATAATAAAAATAAGAGAGAGGAAATCCAAGGTGACATTAGTGATGATGACATGTAAACATTCTGCCCTTCAGTGCGGCAAATCATTTACACCTTTCCAGGGAAAACCAGGTTGCAGCAGGAGGGCTCAAAAGGACTGTAGAAGACATTTAGTCCAACACTTCAATTTGCAGATGAAGAGAAGAAAATCAGAGAGGTAAAGGACTTAGCTGCACCCATGCAGCTAGGAAGGGTGAGGAGTTCCATCCACACGCCCACCGATTCCAAATTCAGCACCCTGTCCACTCGCCTCAATGCTGCTTCCATCCTGAAGCTGCTCTGATGGAGCCAGTACCATTGGCCTCTGCTGGTGGCCTCGGGTTTCACTCAGTCTTTTGCCTTCTCTTGCCTTTCAAAAGCTTAAGTCTTCCCTAACATTCTTGGGATTAATAGGAAAACAACCAGAATTACTCCTTTTTTAGCAGGATATATGGTTCTTAGCAAAGGATTCCACTCCCTACCCCACCATGCACGGGGGGGGGGGAGGGGGGGTTCCAATGCAACTCACTGAACTGCACTTTGATCATCTGTAGGGGTCTCAGGCCGATCATGTTAAATTCAAGGCCTTTTTGTCTATCCCAAAGCAAGAGGCATTCCTCTCCTGGAATCTTCTGGTCACTGACCCTATCTATATTCAAGTAACTGTTGTCTCCTCCAGTTCTGGAATCCTTCCGATGCCCCTGAGGATAGGGTGGGGTGTCCTTCCCTAAGGGAACATATCCTAACTATTCAGGGATCAGTCATTCCACCTCTTCTTCAGTTCCTTCCCATAGTTTAGGAACACTATGCAAATAACTCCCCCCCCCCATAAGAACAACTCCAGATCACCTAATGTAAGAAATCACCCTTATCCACATCCCTAGGCTACCTCTAATAAATCTGCCATTTAGGCAGAACTGAAAGTTGGTTCGATTTAATAAGTTGTCACTTCCATCCCCAGATATTAGAAAACGATTCTTCTCTCCACATCTAAGCTTTCAGGCCCTTTTAAAAGTCCAGCTATACAACAAAGTAACTGTGATCAAAGCAGGGATATAGGCTTACCTCCCTGATTTTAGAGAACTCCCAGAATGGGACTCTCTCTACAGGCATTTTCAGCAGCGAAGACTTATTAGAGAATAACAGCTCCCATTTATAAAGCACTTGAAGGCCTGCAAAGCACTTGTCCCACCACAATACAAGAGAGGTAGGTAGCACCATCCCCTCTGACAGATGATAAAAGCGATTTGCCAATAGTTACACAGTTGGGAAGCGTGGGAGCCAGGATGTGAAGTGAGGTGCCTCACCTCAAGGTCCAGTGCTCTATCCATAATACCACTTTTCCTAAATTATGAGAATCTATCTCAACACAAGGGTTCTAAGTCCCTAGGGCAAAGAATACCATTGAGAAAGAACATTCTAGAAGAAAAAGGCTTCTCTCCGCCCCCCCCCATCTCTGGGCATCTGCCTCTTGGACCAATGGGAGATTAACATTCAGATACTGTGAGAAAGTCCTAACTAATCTACTTTCTACAATAGAAGGTGAAAAAAGTCCCATGGTATCATGGGAGAGGGAAGCCAAGGAAGAAAATGAGGCAAGTAGGTGAGGACAGAGCTTTTCCCTTCACTTTCTGCTCTGAATTAAAAATCAACCCTTAACTATCATCCATACATTCATGTCCCAAATGAGCTTTTTAGAAAAGTATATCTCCAACCCCTCCCCCAAAAATCTCTTAACTAGAGACTTTTCAAGTTATAAATGGAAAATAATCATTTTAATTATTTCACGTAAAAGAGGATGAAAAGGGAAAGAGTTTTTTTCCAAGACATTCAAACATTGTTTGGCTAATAAAGAGGACGTCTTAACTTATGAATGAGAATCTTCATGAAAAGGATATTTTGAATACTTATTATTTGGAGGTTAGGGGTAAGCACAGCCCTTTCTTTGTGAGCACTGGCCAATGTTTTTGAAATTACACATTGGGAATCATCTCAGAGACACAGTTTCACAATATTTTGCATTCATTTAAAACTGAAGGGTATTTTATTTGTCTACTTGCCAACATTTTGAAGTTTCCCTCCCAGGCTCCTGTCCTTCTTTAAGAGCCCCTTAGGATTGCTTTGACGCTCCTGGAATGAAAGATTCCACACCCCAGAAACACAAGAGATTGTCGGAATTGGACTGCTTCCCAGAGTGAAGGAGATGGCTGGAGAGGGAACCATTTAAATTGAAATATATCCACCTCATCCTGAGCTGGTGTTTCAAACCATCAATATTTCTTAAAAAGTGCTTGGAAAGGACAATATTTATCAGTACCAAACTTGTATTGTTATAGCTCCCATGAAGGAAAACATCTCGTTCTTTTAAACAAATCCTCCCCCCATCCCTGGCCCCCACACTGGGAGTGGCACACTTATGTCCCAGGCCTATTAGTGAAGATATACAATGCACTAGATGGTAATTAGATATTTTTTACAATGCCCCAGGGCCAGGGAAAACTCCAATATTGTATGGCTTTTTTTTTTTTACGTGTGCCATGTAAATGTCAAACACCCATTGTTCGTCCTTTAAGGCTGAGGTAGCTCAAACATCAGAGGATTCGGAGCTTCAAGGGAGCTGGGAGATCGTCTAGTCCAAACCACTCCCCCACCCCCATCCTCATTTTCTAGCTGAGCACACTGAAGTGATCTGTCCAACATCACAGAGCCCCGGTGTGAGCCTTAAGCTGGCGCCAAAGACAGTGGTCTTCTTACTCTGCTCTACTCCCAACAAACACCTCACTAGAGGACAACTTCAAAGAAGATGGGGAATATGCAAAATCGTTGGCGGAGCTTCCCACCCAATGCAACTGACTTTCATCCTCTAAGGAGGCCCAGGGAAGGAAAGGTTTACCAGGGGTCCTCAAACTTTTTAAATAGGGGGCCAGTTCACTATCCCTCAGACTGTTGGAGGGCCAGACTAGAGTAAAAACAAAAACTTTGTTTTGTGGGCCTTTAAATAAAGAAACTTCCTAACCCTGGGTGAGGGGGATCAACGTCCTCGGCTGCTGCATCTGGCCCGCGGGCCATAGTTTTAGGACCCCTGGTTAGGCTGTTCCTGCAGGACTCCACAACAATCTACTTGAAAGTGAAAAAGGGAGGTGACCCACTTATACAGGAAATCCAAAGTCCTCTGGTTGGTCCTCAAAGAAAGCAGTGTTTGCTTGTGTGCAAATGACTCCATAAAACCAGGTGGAAGAGATCAAATATAATATACTGGTGTGGTGGAAAGGAAACTGGATGGAAATCTTGACTCCACCACTTCCCGTCACTGATTAACCTCATCTTTTCAGAGCCTGTACTTAGTAAAGCGCCAAGGGTGTTTCACATTAATATGTCTGGCTGAGATCTCTCAGGCCCATTCCAGCACAACAGCTAAGATCCTACCTATGATGCCAAAGAAGAAATGTGATGGATTTCCCCTTATTCATGCTCTAGGCTCCCTCTGGTGTTCCTTTCCCTCTCTCCAGCTTCCTATGGGGTACTGTCTTTCTCTTTGAGACTGGAAGCTCCTGCAGGACCAGAACTATCTCCCTTTTTGAAACTTGTATTACACAACAAGGAACACACAAGATAGATTAGATATAGGGCCATCGCAGAGGAAAGACGTCAGCATTGAAGGAAACTGGGAAAGAGCTCATTCGGAGGTGCGATTTGGCACTAGTGGCTGGTCAGATCAAGTGTGGATTTGAGCAGTCAATAGATAGAGACAACATTAGTGAAAGAATGAAAATTATAATGGGCACTGTGTTAGAGAAGAGAGAATGGAATAAGTTCAAGAGTGAAGATTTTGAAGGATGCTAGTGAAGCTAAGAAGCGGAGTGAAGAGAAAGAGTATTCTAGGAGAAGAACAACAGCCAGGAAAAAAACACACAGTTACTTAGGAGCATTGTGGGGGAGGAATGGCCAGGCCAGTATCACTAGTTCCCAGAATATGTGTAACTCAGTAAAGAGTAAGAAGACCGGATAGATAGGAAAGGGCCAGGTTGTGAAGGGCTTTCTATGGCAAAAGAGATGATTTTATATTTCATCCTGAAGGTAATAGAGAGCCACTAAAGTTTAGTGAGTTGGGGCTGGGGAAAGGAGAGTGAAATAGTCCAAAAATACATTTTTAATAAGATGACTTTGGCAACTGAGTAAAGGATAGGCTAGAGAAGGGGAGACCAACCAGAAGGCCATTGCAAGAGTTCAGGTATGAATTGGTGAAGGCCCACACCGGAATGCAGATTCGTCAATGAAGAGAAGGGAATATCTACAGTGTAGTATACAGTACAGAAACGTTGTGAAGGTAGAATTCGTGGGACTTGCTAACACACTGGGTATTGGGGCAGGAGCTGCCATTGGATACTGAGGGGAGTGAGGATTTGAGGGTGACACCTGGGTTGCAAGCCTGTGTATCTGGGAAGATGATGCAGAAATAGGAAAGTTCAGAAGAGGGAAGCAATTAGGGAGCAAGATTGTGAGTTCTATTTTGGATTGTGTGAGTTTAAACTGTCTAGAGGATATCCAGTTAGGCTGTCCAAAAAGTAGTTGATGAGAAAAGACTACATGTTAAGAAAGAGTTTAGGGTTGAGTAAACAGATGAGGGAATCATGTGCAGAGAAGTGATCCCTCCCATGAGGGAGTATAACAGAAACAAATAATGTGCGGGACAGTCTTGGGACAGACCCAAGGTCAGTGGGTGTGCCCCGAAGGAAAATGCATCAAAGACACTGAGAAGGGGAAGTCAGAAAGGTGGAGGTCAGAACCAGGAGAGTGGTGATATGAAAACCTAGAGAGGAGAGGGAAGACCTGTAAAAGGCTGCAGAGGATGCTGGATGAGAAGAGAGAAAAGGTCATTATATCGGCAATTAAGAGATCTTTGGTCACGTTGGAGAGAGGGGTTTCAGTTGAATGACTGCAACTGGAAGTCAGAGCTGAGAGGAAAGGAAATAGAGGCAGCAAGTGGAGTGGGCATTCTTATGGAGTTTAACCAAGAAAGGGGAGGAGATCTAGAACTAGTGAGTTGGTCAGTTCAAGAATGGATTTGAGCAGTCAGTAGATATTGAACATTAGTGAAAGAATGAGAATCATAATGGGTGATCTGTTAGAGAAGAGAGAATGGAATAGGCTCAAGAGTGATGGTGGTACAGGAGAAAGGGACAAAAAAGAGGGTTATGACTCTCCTGCAGTGACCCAGGGAGATGAGTACAAGTTCAACTTGTACTAAAAAGGGCAGCCAGGAATGCTGCCCATGGCTCAGAGATATGGGAGGGATGGGAAAGAAAAAAGTTTAAGATGAAAGTCAGTTTGTTCACCAGGAAGCAGGCCTACTGGAGAGCACAGTGGAAGGGGAGGAGAAATTCTGAGAGGGGTCTGGCATTGTGGGGAGGGGCATGCCTCAAAGGGGATGGGAGCTGACTTAAAAGAGATGGAAAATGGGGTTTGTAATTAACAAGCATGAGTTCAAAAGAGCATAACCGGGCGGGAGTATGCTAAACATTGAGGAATTATTGCAGGAAGATTATTGGGGCTGGAGAAGAAGCCATTGAGAGAGGCAATCTGGAACGGTGACCACCTGAAATCACCAAACAACTAAGAAGGGATCCAACAGGCCCGTACCCCAAGGAGGTCAGTAATGAACATAAGAAAGGCCCCACGTATGCCCCCAAATACAAGAGCACTTTGGGGACAGCTATTGCTGGAAAGAAAGTAGATGCGTGGGCTGGGAGCAACGGCTGACCAACCTGGGTTTAGGAATATGTTTCTTACCCTAAGAAACAATGAATATGATGGATGTAGAAAGGCACAGAAAGACTCAAACAAACTAATATATAATGAAGCCAAACAAGAAAACAATGTACACAATGATAACAATGTAAAGGGGAACGACTACAAAATAACTGAAAATAAAGGTTAGAAAACAACAAAGGACAAACTGGCTCTCAAACAGATGCCAGTTCATTTGTGGAGGGAGGTATTTTCCATAAGTGTGAACATAGCATATACTACTGTCAGATTTTTAGAAAAATGTTATTGATCACTTTTGCTGATTTTTTTCTCTTCCTCTTTTTCCTCTCTTTTTCCAATTTGTTTGTAGTATGAAATGGCTCTCTGGGAGGGTGGGAAAGAAGAGAGACATGGGATGGAGTTAGATTTAGAAGATGCAAAAAACAAAAGATAACGATAAAATGTATTTTGAAAAACTGATATTCATTTCATCAGTGCTCTGGGAGTGTTCCAAATGGAGAGTAAGTTTGAAGAGTATTTTCAGAATTAATCATTGTTACCATTTTGTAGACAAAGGATTAGATTATTATTTATAATGCATTTTACATTTTTTTTTTTACAATTCTCAGCTTTCTTTTTTCATGCAGAATAAACTGATAAAGTGTTAGAATGCCATCTACAGTTCACAGCCTGGTATCACATGTAAATGATTCCTTACAAACAGGAAAATTTCTCTCTCTGTCTCTCTCTCTCTCTCTCTCTCTCTCTCTCTCTCTCTCTCTCTCTCTCTCTCTCTCCGTGTGTGTGTGTGTGTGTGTGTGTGTGTGTGTGTGTGTGTGTGTGTATTAGAGAAATTTATTTGAATTAAACCCTGGAAAAATGGCATGGGCCAACTCAGAGGATTAAGCATTTGTTACCCACCTTTTCATAGAGCTTCATACACATAGTAGGTACATGATTCAATATTAAACAGCAATATCTTTTCTGCTTTAAGATCAAGAAAATCTGCTTCACTTTCTGCTAGTTTCCTTTGAAACCTCAAAATAAGCAGACCATTTGCTTTATACCCCCAAGTAAAAGAATCAGGATTGTCTTGATTTTGCATTTATACAGTGCCTGATACACAATCAGGGTTTAGTATGTGTTTGTTAATTGATTAGAACTAGAAGAGGCTCCAAGAGATCATCTGGCTCAGCTCCTTTCTCTTCAGGTCAGTACAGTATTACATCTACTTTACAATTATTTTAATTATTTTTACAGTTATCGCTATGTTTATAAGCGAAGCAACTGAGTCCCATGGAAGTTAAAATGACTTGGCTGGTTCAATTCAGTTTAATTTGACAACTACTTCTAGGACACCTACCCTGTGTGAGGCCCTTCTCCCACTCACAACAGCTAGCTGGTGGCAAAGCAAGATCCTCAGCCTAGACATCTTTCCATTATACTATATTGACTCTGTTTGGTTAAACAGGATATTAGGGAAATATTTATTAAATGTTAAGATAGGTATACCAAACTGTATGTTGTGACCTGACAGTAATTGCAGGCAAACTATAGTACATTATAGTGTGAAGCACTTCATATATATTATTTCATTTGCTCCTCAAATTATGGTTCCCATTTTACAGGTGAGAACAAAGAGATTCAGAGAAATTGAGGACCATGCCCAAAGTCATATACCTAGTAAGTATATGAAGTGGGATAATAAGTCTAGGGTCCTCTATGCTATATCGCATAAAAGATTAAGAAAATCAAAAGCTTTTAAACCCAAGAATCCTAGTTCAATTTTTTAAAGTCATTGTTCACTTAAAATCAGGAAATTGAAAGGAGAATGATTTGCTCTATTCGTATTTATTGGCCTAAGGTCAAAGGAAGTTACAAAATCTAGCAAGCTCCTAAACCTGTTATCACACTATTTTAAAGGAAGAAAAACTCATTCATTCAACATCAACAAGCATTCTTAAATGCTTCCTATGAGTAAACATTATGAGGTCCAGAATCCCAGAGTTTCCAAGTTGGAAAGGACCTTGTAGACCCCTACTCCAATTAGAAAGATCCCTCCTTCAACATCTTAGGGTAGTAATCACTCAGTCTCTCTACTTCAAAATCTCCAGGAAGACTGGGTAACTCCAAAAGCAGTCCATCCCATGGATGGATACTTCTAACCATTCACAAATAGAATCAGTAAGACCCCCCTCTCAAAGATTCATACTTCTTTCATTTTCTCTCTGCCCTCCATGACTCTACATATTTGGAAAAATGTTTTCCTTTATGAGTGTGAATTTAACCTAAAATATGATATAGATTAGGAAGGAAGGGCTAAATATGGAGCTTGTCTTTCTTACGCTCTTGCCATTTAGGGGTTCATTCAACAAATGTTAGTCATAAGATAATCAAGTGATTAGCACATTTTAAAAAATCTCTGAAATATACATTATAATATATTGAAATGAAAGGCTCTTTGCCATTGGCTTTCTTTACATAAAAAGGGTCTCTAGGATCAAAAATCAAGGACCTATAAATGAAGGCCTCTATCATAGCCACTAGATACAGCCCCACTTTCCATGTTGGAGTCCAGTTTCAATTTATTGAATTCACTGCCATTTAATAGTGAATCTGTCAAGGGCAGGGGGAAATGAAGAAATGTCCAGTAGCTAATATGTCACAAATGGGAAACATCTGTACCACTGAATACACAAGATTGGGAAACCAAAGAACAAAGCCCACCTCTCCTCAGAAATATTGGCTGGGTGAGTCAAAAGAATTGAAAACAATTTGGCTTTCAGTTTGGGTGATTCCTAATGAAAGCACTCCTTCTCAGTTCACCATAATTACCATCCTCTTTTTGATAAAAGAATGTCCTAATTGATCCTGGTGAGAGGATAAATGTTGGTTCAGGATTTCTTGGAGGCAGGGTGAATGGAAAGGATTGCAGGTTAAGATTCCCAAAGTTTTCCTTCCCATACCAACTTAGGAGCACTCACCTGTTTCATGTAGAAGAGGATCACTTAATAACAAGAATATCATTCTTATTATTCCTAAGTATTTCGTAAAATTTCCTTAGGAGGGCCAGAAGTGTCACTTTTGGATTTGACTAACCAGTGGTGCCTCTCTGCCTCATTCTTTGTGCAATCCCCAGATAGTAAAAAACAAAACAAAACAAACAAAAAAACCCAAGGTCACAGGAATCACACTGGGACTTGGGAAGGTAGTCTCCCATCAGTCCTCACTGCTAAGTGAGTAGTCAAAGAAATGAGTACATTTGCATAAAGAATTAATCTGTTAACAAGCATTTGTAAGCACTGTGTGCCAATCACTATTAAATTGGGAAAATAAAGAAAAGCCAAGATGCTGCACACAACCTGAAGGAGCTGACATCTCGATGGAGGAGATGACATGGGAACAACTATATCAATAGGAGGTAAACACAGTATTAAAAAGGAAGGATTGTCAAAAGGGAAGGCCATCTGGAAAGATGGAGAAAGGCCTCCCGCAGAAGGTGACATTTGAAATGAATCTTGAATAAAGTCAGGAAAGCCAAGAAACTGAAGCAAGAAGGAAGAACCTTTCCAGCACAGGGAACAGCTATGCAAATGCATGGAGATGGGAAATGGAATGTGTTACATGCGAGGAACATCAAGTTGACCCAAGTACCTCGATTTCAGAGCTAGACTGGTAAGGTAGAAGGACATTAAAGGCCCAACAAGTCCTTATATTTGATCATGCAGTTAATACAGAGTCACTGGATCTTACTGAGCATGGGGTGAGGGAAAGGATGTCATTGTCAGACCTATGCTTTAGGACTGAAGTTGAGAGATACTTGAATCAGGAAAATAAATGAGAAGATTTCTACAATAGTCAAAGCAAGAGGTGAATGAAGGCCTGAATAAGAATGTTGGCTGGATGAAGGGAGAGAAAGGGACAGATACATAAGAAGTTGGGAAAATAGAAGCAACAAGATTTGACAACAGATTGGATATGTGCAGTGAGAGGGTGAGGAGGTAAGGGTGACACTGAGATTATGAGCCAGCCTGAGTGACTAGGAGGATGGTGGTGCCTTTGACAGAGATAGGAAAGCTGGGAAGAGAAGAGTTTAGAGGGAAACATGAGCCATTTGGGGACTGTTGTGGCTGAGATACCTATGGCACATTCAATTTGAGATATTCCCAACAAAGTTGGTGATACAAGACTGGATAAACAGATCTGGTAATCATCTTTAATGAAATCCTAATTGAACCCAAGGGGGATGAGATGACAAAGCTAGATTATATAGAAGGGGGCTCACAACAAAGCCTTGGGGGACAGTTAGTAGGCATGACCCAAATGTAGATCTACAAAGGAGATTGACTATAGCATCAATTTTTAAATGACACACAAGGTGTACTCAGACTAGAGGGAGGCTAGAGAGGCATAGTGGGAGGCTTGAAGAGGAATGAAAAGATTTGAAACAGATTGCTATTAATTAACAGTGAATAGATTAGGAAGATTAGACCAGAGTTGCTTTGCTGAAGTGAGGGCCCAGTTGAGATTATGTACCATAAATTTGTAATGGATTCAAACTACGTGATTTCATAATTTTCTCCAGTTCTGTGCAACACAGCATCAAAAAGAGCAAAAGAAGTGGAAGGTGGGAACAATTCGGGGTTCAGGTTTAGCAAGGCATGACTGGCGAGAGAACAAGGGATTGAGGGATTTAATAATAGAACACAATACATATACAACTGAATCAGCTCATGAAGGAGTCCAGGGGAGAGAGAGCAGCAAGTACAAAGGTAATGGCCTGAGGGGAAAAAAAAATCAAAGCGTGAAGAGAGAATAGAGATCCCAGTGAAGAGAAAGAACCATTTGGTATTAAGTTAAGTTAAGACCATTTGGTATTGGATAAGAAATAGTGATGGATCAGTGGAATAGATTAGGTAGACACAATAGTCAAGGACTATGGTAATCTGCTGTTTGATAAACCATAAACTCCTGATTCTGGGATAGGACTCACTATTTGATGAAAATTGCTGGGAAAACTATTAAATAGTATGGCAGAAACTAGGCATAGACCAATATCTTTCACCCTATACCAAGATAAGGTTGAAATGGGTTCATGATTTAGACATAAAGGGCAATACTATGAGCCAATTAGGAGAACAAGGGATAGTTTACCTCTCAGATCTTTAGAGTACAGAGGAATTTATGACAAAACAAGAAATGGAGAACATTATGAAAAGCAAGTTGGATAATTTTGATTACATTAAATTAAAAGTTTTTGCACAAACAAAACAATGCAGCTAAGATTAGAAGGGAAATAGAAATCTGGGAAACAATTTTTACAACCAATGTTTCTGATAGAGGCCTCTTTTCTAAAATATAGAGAGAAGTGAGTCAAATTTATAAGAAAACAAGTCATTCCCCAATTGAAACATAGTCAAAGGACGTGAACAGATAATTTTCAGATGAAGAAATTAAGGCCAACTTCAGTCATGAAAAAATGCTCTAAATCACTCTTGATTAGAGAAATGCAAATTTAAAATAACTCTAAGGTACCGTCTCACACCTATCAGCTTGGTTAAAATGACAAGAGAAAATAATGATAAATGTTGGAGTGTATGTAGGAAAACTGGGACACTAATGCATTGTTAGTGGATTTGTGAACTGATCCAGCCATTCTGGAGAGCACTTTGGAGCCATGCCCCAGGAGAATATTGTACACAGTAACAAGATGGAGTGATGATCATCTGTGACAGATTAAGCTCTTCTCAGCAATACAATGATCCAAGACAATTCCAATAGACTTGGGATGGGAAATGCTATCCACATGCAGAGAAAGAACTATGGAGATTGAATGCAGATTGAAGCATAGTGTCTTTATTTTTTGTCTTTTTTTTTCTCATGGTTTCCCCCTTTTGTTCTGATTTTTCTTTCTCAACATGACTCATATGGAAATATGTTTCACATAATGGTACATACATAACCTATATCAGATTGTTTGCTGTCTTGGGAAGAAGAAGGGAAGGGAGAGAGAAACAAAATTTGGAACTCAAAATCTTAGAAAAGTGAATGTTGAAAATTATCTTTACATATAATTGGAAAAAATACTGTTAAGTGAAAAGAAGAACATGGTGAAGCAGTACTAGCATAGGGAGAAAATACTATAATCTAATAAAGGGATATCAAAGTTCATAACATAGAAATAGAATACCTTTAGGTCACAGAAAGATCAAGAATGTGACCATCTCTATGTGTAGCTGAGATGGGTGGGGCAATGGATCACAGAAAATTAGCAACCTGAGGAACTGGGAAGTTGGGGTGTTTGAAGGAGCATCAATTTGTCTGTACTTATTAGTTTAAGAGAAAGGGCTTTCATTTTGTGGGAGAGGGAGGAAGCCATGTATGAGAGGAGGTATAGTGATAGTGATATCTTCCAAAATGAATAAAAGAAATAGGGACTAATGAATAACAAACTTGAAAAAGTAGCTCTAGGACAGGACATGAAGCGATTTAAAGCAGTCTATATTTGACCTTAGAGGAAAATGGAGGGACATGGTTAGATCTATAGTTTAAGAAAATCCCTCAAAGGGACCCATATGTACAAAAATATTTATAACAGCTCTTTTTGAGGGGACAAAGAATTGAAAAAGGAGCTGTCCAGCCACTGTAATAGAATACTAATGTGCTATGAGAAATGATGAGCAGGCAGATTTCAGAAAAACCTGGAAAGACTTACATGAACTGATGCTGAATGAAATAAGCAGAACCAGGAAAATATCATACACACTAATGGCAAGACTATGTGATAACCAACTATGACAGACTTAGTTCTTCTCAGTTCATTAGTTCAAGACAATTCCAGGGGGCGGAGCCAAGATGGCGGAGAAGACACACGCGACTTTCTAAGCTCTTCTCTTACCCTCTTTATCAATATTATATCGAGCCTCAAAAATAGTCTTGACTGCTACAATTAGTAAAGATAAGAAGTAGAACAACTCACCGGCAGAAGAAAATCTGCAGTCTTGCCAAAAAAAGGTTGGTTCCGGGGCCAGGGGGGAGATCGGCGCAGACTGGACCAGAAATTAGGTTCCGAGGAGAGCCTCAAACCGAAAGTGAAAGCACAGATCTCAGCACAAGCTCGCAGCCCCAACCCGCAGTACGGGGCTTTTCCTTGGGGCAGCTGTGATCCTGCACAGCAGGAGGACCCAGCCTGGGTTAGCCTCCAATCTGGGCAGTGGGGAGCTCGGCTTGGGGCCATAGAGCTTTTCCAGGGCCGATTTGCATCAGGCAGAGACGCTGGGGCAGAGTTTGCGGCGGTCTGCAGTCTGCGGTCAGCTGCTAATACTCACAGTCCCACAAGAGGCTCCGGCCTGGGGCAGTGACACTTTCACCCCTTAGTCTCTAGCCTAGAGCAATCGCTAACCCACACAGCCCAACTGGGCACTTCGATAGCTCGGCCAGTGCTGAATCCACCTCCTGTTGGGGGAAGGAAAAACTCTCACTCAGAGCACTCCCATACCTTGGAGCCGGAAATCGGTTTACATCTCTCCCTACTCTGCAGACGAAGCTGGTAACCCCCTTGCCTAGGAGACATACCCTAAAGGCTTTAAAACATGAATAAAAAGAGGAAAAGAAAGATCGACAGCTTCTATGCAGAAAAAGAGCAGGTCAGCAAACCTGAAGAGACCTCAAACAGCAAAAATGCATCAGACTGTCCTCCTTTACATGATGCTCTCATAGAAGAGACCATTAAAAGTCTCAAAAGAGAGTTAGAAGATAAATGGGGAAAGGAAAGAGAAGCCTTACAAGAGAGCAACAACTTCCTGAAAAACGAATTGGAAAAGTTAAAAAAT
Organism: Sarcophilus harrisii; assembly: GCF_902635505.1. Lineage (NCBI taxonomy): Eukaryota > Metazoa > Chordata > Mammalia > Dasyuromorphia > Dasyuridae > Sarcophilus > Sarcophilus harrisii. The sequence continues at coordinate 59,506,274 of NC_045432.1, forward strand.
TCCCAGGAAGTGCAGGGAAACAAAATTGGTGAATGGGAAAAAATAAAGAATTCACTAGAAAGTAGGATTTGCGAATTGGAAAAAGAAAATAATTCACTAAAAAAAAATTAGTGAAATGGAAAAAAATTCCACAGACCAAAACAATACATTTAAAAACTCAATTGGACATATACAGAAAGAAGTAAAAAAAGCTAATGAAGAAAATAATTCTTTAAAAATTAGAACTGAACAAATAGAAACTAATGATTCATTGAGACAGCAAGAATCAGTCAAGCAAAAACAAAAAATGACAAACTGGAAAAAACCATGAATTATCTACTTGCAAAAACGACAGACTTGGAAAATAGATCTAGGAGAGATAATCTGGGGATTATTGGACTTTCCGAAAACTATGATGAAAAAAGAGCCTAGATACTATTTTACAAGAAATCATCAAAAGAGAACTGCCCAGATTAATAGAATCAGAAGGTAAAATAGGCATTGAAAGAATTCATCGAACACCTTCTGAAAGAAACCCTAAAATAAAAACCCCAAGGAATATTGTGGCCAAATTTCAGAACTATCAGATTAAGGAAAAAATTTTACAAGCAGCCAAAAAAAAAACCATTTAAATACCGAGGTGCCACAATAAGGATCACCCAAGATCTGGCTGCCTCTACATTAAAGGAACAAAGGGCCTGGAATATGATATTCCGAAAGGCACAAGAACTTGGGATGCAGCCAAGAATAAACTACCCAGCTAAGCTGAGCATTTTCTTCCAGGGAAGAAGATGGACATTTAATGAAACAAATCAATTCCATTTGTTTCTGAAGAAAAAACCAGAACTAAACAAAAAATTTGATCTCCAACCATAGAACTCAAGAGATGCAGAAAAGGTAAAAAGAACTTTTGAGACTTGTATTTCTGTTGTGGATATACAAAAAGAATACATGTATAATTTGATTGTACTGATATAACATAAAAAAGGGAAGTAGATATGGAAAAGGGATGATGGCAGAATAAGGTGGGAAGGAGGGATAAAAGAGGAAACCACATCCCACAAAGAGGCAAAGGAAACTTATCATATCTGAGGGAATTTAGAGGGGGAGGAACATTGTGTGAATCTTACTCTCATCAGAGTTAGCTCAAAGAAAAATAATTGACATTTGTTTTAGAAGAAATTCTCTCTCGCCTCATTAAAAACAGGAGAGGGAAAAGGGAAAGAAAAAGAGTAATAAGGAAGGAAGGGAAAAGACTCAAAGGGAAGGGAGGAGATTATAAAGAGGGTAAGCATTGTGATACAAGAGGGGTAGCATAAGTTTAAAAGGGAAGAGGGTTGGGGGGCAAGAATAAGTAAAAGCATAATCTGTGGTTATTAGGATGGCAGGAAATACAGATTTAGTAATTCTAATCGTAAATGTGAATGGGATGAACTCCCCCATAACGAGGAGGCAGATAGCAGACTGGATCAAAAGTCAGAACCCTACAATATGTTGTTTACAAGAAACACATTTAAAGCAGGGAGATACATATAGAGTAAAGGTAAAAGGCTGGAGCAAAATCTATTATGCTTCAGGTGAAGTCAAAAAGCAGGGGTAGCATCCTTATCTCAGATCAAGCAAAAGCAAAAATTGATCTAATTAAAAGAGATAAGGAAGGAAACTACATCCTGCTAAAGGGTAGCATAAACAACGAAGCAATATCAATATTAAACATATATGCACCAAGTGGTATGGCATCCAACTTCCTAAAGGAGAAGTTAAGAGAGTTGCAAGAAGAAATAGACAACAAAACTGTAATAGTGGGAGATCTCAACCTTGCACTCTCAGAATTAGACAAATCAAACCACAAAACAAATAAGAAAGAAATTAAAGAAGTAAATAGAATATTAGAAAAATTAGGTATGTTGGATCTTTGGAGAAAATTGAATGGAGAAGAAAGGAATATTCTTTCTTCTCAGCAGTTCATGGAACCTATTCAAAATTGACCATATATTAGGACATAAAGACTCAAAATTAAATGCAAGAAAGCAGAAATAGTAAATGCTTTCTTTTCAGATCATGATGCAATAAAAACTACATTCAACAAAATGTTAGGGGAAATAGACCAAAAAGTAATTGGAAACTAAACAATCTCATCTTAAAGAATGATTGGGTGAAGCAGCAAATTATAGATACAATTAATAATTTCACCCAAGATAATGACAATGATGAGACATCATACCAAAATTTGTGGGATGCAGCCAAAAGCGGTAATAAGAGAATTTTATATCCTTAAAAGGCTTACTTGAATAAAACAGAGAAAGAAAAGATTAATAATTGGGCTTTGCAACTAAAAAACTAAAAAAGACCAAATTAAAAACCCAATCAAATACTAAATTGGAAATTCTAAAATTAAAAGGAGAAATTAAAATATTGAAAGTAAAAAAAACTATTGAACTAATTAATAAAACTAAGAGTTGGTTCTATGAAAAAGCCAATAAAATAGATAAGCCTTTGGTAAATCTGATTAGAAAAAGGAGGGAGGAAAATGAAATTAGTAGTCTTAAAAATGAAAAGGGAGGACTTTCCACCAATGAAGGGAAGTTAGAGAAATAATAAGGAGTTATTTTGCTCAACTTTAGTCAATAAATTTGATAACCTAAGTGAAATGGATGACTACCTCAAAAATATAGACTTCCCAGACTAACAGAGGAGAAGTAAATTGCTTGAATAGTCCCATTTCAGAAAAAGAAATAGAACAGGCAATTAAACAACTCCCTAAGAAAAATCCCCTAGGACCAGATGGATTTATATGAATTTTACCAAACATTTAAAGAACAATTGGCTAATGCATATAAATTATTTGATAAAATAGGAATGAAGGAGTCCTACCAAATTCCTTCTATGACACAGACATGGTACTGATACCTAAACCAGGTAGGCTGAAAACAGAGAAAGAGAAAATTATGACCAATCTCCCTAATGAATATTGATGCTAAAATCTTAAATAAGATATTAGCAAAAGACTACAGAAAATCATCTCCAAGATAATACACTATGATCAAGTAGGATTTATACCAGGAATGCAGGGCTGGTTCAATATTAGGAAAACTATCAATATAATTGGCCATGTTAATAACCAAATTAACAAAAACCATATGATCATCTCAATAGATGCAGAAAAAGCATTTGATAAAATCAACATCCATTCCTATTAAAAACACTTGTAGTATAGGAATAAATGGACTTTTCTAAAATAATCAGCAGCATCTATTTAAAACCATCAGTAAGCATCGTATGTAATGAGACAAACTGCAACCATTCCCAATAAGATCTGGAGTGAAACAAGGTTGCCCACTATCACCGTTACTATTTAATTGTATTAGAAACGCTAGCTATAGCAATAAGAGCTGAGAAAGAGATTAAAGGAATAAGAATAGGCAATGAGTAAACCAAATTATCACTATTTGCCGATGACATGATGTATACTTAGAGAACCCAGAGATTCTACTAAAAGTTATTAGAAATAATCTACAACTTTAGCAAAGTTGCTGGTTATAAAATAAACCCACATAAGTCATCAGCATTCTTATATATCACTAACAAAATCCAACAGTCAGAGTTACAAAGAGAAATTCCATTTAAAGCAACTACTGATAATATAAAATATTTAGGAATCTATCTGCCAAGGGAAAATCAGAAACTTTATGAGCAAAATTACAGACCACTTTTCACACAAATTAAGTCTGATCTAACCAATTGGAAAAATATTAAATGCTCTTGGATAGGGTGAGCAAATATAATAAAGATGACAATATTACCTAAACTAATCTATTTATTTAGCGCTATACCAATCAGAGTCCCAAAAAACTATTTTAATGACCTAGAAAAAATAACAACAAAGTTCATATGGAAAAACAAAAGGTCAAAATTTCAAGGGAATTAATGAAAAAAATCAAATGAAGGTGGCTTAGCTGTACCAGATCTAAAATTATATTATAGAGCAGCAGTTACCAAAACTATTTGGTATTGGCTAAGGAATAGATTAATTGATCAGTGGAATAGATTAGGTTCAAGGGATAAAACAGTCAACAAATATAGCAACCTAGTCTTTGACAAACCCAAAGATCCCAGCTTTTGGGATAAGAACTTACTGTTTGATAAAAATTGCTAGGAAAATTGGAAACTAATATGGCAGAAACTAGGCATTGATCCATACTTAACACCGTACACCAAGATAAGGTCAAAATGGGTTCATGACCTAGGCATAAAGAATGAAATTATTAATAAATTAGAGGAATACAGGATAGTTTACCTCTCAGACCTGTGGAAGTTCCCCTTCTAATTTATGACCAAAGCACAACTAGAGATCATTACTGATCACAAAATAGAAAATTTCGATTATACCAAACTGAAAAGTTTTTGTACAAACAAAACTAATGCAGACAAGATTAGAAGGGAAGCAATAAACTGGGAAAATATTTTTACAGTCAAAGGTTCTGATAAAGGCCTCATTTCAAAATATATTGAATTAACTCTAATTTATAAAAAATCAAGCCATTCTCCAATTGAAAAATGGTCAAGGATATGAACAGACAATTCTCAGATGAAGAAATTCAAACTATTTCTAGTCATATGAAAAGATGCTCCAAGTCATTATTAATCGAGAAATGCAAATTAAGACAACTCTAAGATACCACTACACACCTGTCAGATTGGCTAAGATGACAGGAAAAAATAATGATGATTGTTGGAGGGGATGTGGGAAAACTGGGACATTGATGCATTGTTGGTGGTTGTGAACGAATCCAACCATTTTGAGAGTAGTTTGGAACTATGCTCAAAAGTTATCAAACTGTCATACCCTTTGATCAACAGTGTTACTACTGGGATTATATCCCAAAGAGATTATAAAGAAGGGAAAGGGACCTGTATGTGCACGAATGTTTGTGGCAGCCCTTTTGTAGTGGCTAAAACTGGAAATGAATGGATGTCCATCAGTTGGAGAATGGCTGAATAAATTGTGGTATATGAATATTATGGAATATTACTGTTCTGTAAGAAATGACCAACAGGATGATTTCAGAAAGGCCTGGAGACTTACACGAACTGATGCTGAGTGAAATGAGCAGGACCAGGAGATCATTATATACTTCAACAACAATACTATATGATGACCAGCTCTGATGGACCTGGCCATCCTTAGCAACGAGATCAACCAAATCATTTCCAATGGAGCAGTAATGAACTGAACCAGCTACGCCCAGAGAAAGAACTCTGGGTGATGACTAAAAACCATTACATTGAATTCCCAATCCCTATATTTATGCCCACCTGCATTTTTGATTTCCTTCAAAAGCTAATTGTACACTATTTCAGAGTCTGATTCTTTTTGTACAGCAAAATAACAGTTTGGTCATGTATACTTATTGTGTATCTAATTTATATTTAAATATATTTAACATCTACTGGTCATCCTGCCATGTAGGGGAGGGGGTGGGGGGGTAAGAGGTGAAAAATTGGAACAAGAGTTTTGGCAATTGTTAATGCTGTAAAGTTACCCATGCATATATCCTGTAAATAAAAGACTATTAAATAAAAATAAAAAATAAAAAAAAGACAATTCCAAAAGTCTCATGATGGATAATGCTATCCTCATCTAGAAAAAGAACTATGGAGTCGGAATGCAGTTTGAAGCCTACTCTTTTTGCTTTTTGTCTGTTTGTTTTTGCAGTTTGTCCCTTTCGTTCTGATTTTTCTTTCAAAATATGATTAATATGATTGTACACGTATAACGTATCATACTGCTTACTGTTTTGGGGAGGGGGGAAGGGAGAACAATTTGGAACACAAAATAATATAAAAGTGAATGTTGAAAACTCTCTTTACATGTAACTGAAAAAATAAAATATTATTGGCAGGGAGAGAAAAGCCCTCTGGAAATTCTGTGGAGAATGGAGTGTAAAAGGGCAGGGATTAGGGCAGGGAGACCATTTAGGGCAATTTCCAAAAGTACTGCAATAATCCAAGCAAGAGTGACAAGAATTATAGACACATCCAGAGAGGGAAAAAAGAGATGTCACAGAAGGGAGGTAGACACTAGGGTTGTAAAACGGCACTGGGCTAAGTATGGGGGATACAAAGATGAAAATAGATCCTAATCTAAAGAAGCATTCACTATTATGAGGAAGACACTATGCAACCAACTAGGTAAATGCAAGTTACCTACATGCCAAATGGAATTCACTAGGAGTCAATGGAAGGTACAGAGGGGGCCCAAGAAAGGGCCAACTGCAGCAAGTGGGGTTTGAACTGAATTTTGAAGGGAGGCAGGAGACAGAGGGGAAGAAGGAGCAAATTCTAGTAGTTAAAAGGCAGTCAGGAGAGAGTGCTGCCAAGTGTAAGGAAAAGTAAAAGGCCAGTGTTGTCATATAGTAGAGGATGGGGAGGGGTGTGGGTGATAAGAAGCCCAGGAAGAAAGGAGGGCGAGCAGATTGTCAAGGGCTTTAAAAAGGCAAACAGTGGGGTTCATATGTGATCCTGGAACTAACAGGGAGCCATTGGATTTGCTGAGTAGTTGAGGGACAGGGTAGTACCTGTGTTTAACAGGTTCACTTTGGTAACTGAGTGGAGGGTGGACTGCAATGGAAGGGACTTAAGGCAGGAAGACCAAAAGAAGGCTCATGTGGTAGTCTAGGCTTGAGATGATAAGGCAGGAGATGTGTAAGTGAAGGATGAAACATAGGAAAAATGGCATAAAGGCAGAATCAATAACACCTAGCAACAGACTAGCTATGCGGTACGAGTGTAAGGATTTGAAAATGACACTGAGGTTCCAAGCCTGGCTGTCTACAAGGATGGTGATGTCCTCAGGAGTAACAGGAGACTTGGAAGAGGGGACAGTTTGGGAGGAGAAATGATTGAGTTCTATTTTGGATAGAGTGAGTTTGATACATTTACAGGTTATCTAGTCTTAGAGGCAGTTTCAAGACTGGAGGTCAAGTAAGAGGTAAGGGCTAGATAAAAAGATCTGATAATAATTATCTGAGAAATGATCACTGAAGCCATGGGACCTGATGATAGAGGAATGAGAGCAAAGAGCCATATAGACCTTTGAGGGATCCCCACGGTTAGTGGGCACGACCTGAAGGAGATGTGGCAAAGAAAAATGGAAGGATGGTGGGGGCCAAGATAGACACAGGGTGGTTTAGAAGAAAGTGAGTTTAAAGAGAGGTAAAGAGCCTGTGTTACATTCTGAACATATTGAGTTTGAGATAACCATGAGATCGCCATTATAAAATATCTAATACGCAGTTGATGATGCTGGACCAGGGCTTGGGAAAAGAATAGGACCAGAGAGAAAGATCAGTGAATTATCTTCATAAAGATAATTAAATTCCATGGGTTCTCATAGAGAGCAAAGAGGAGTAGAGAGGGGATAAGACAATCCACTGAGTAGTAAGGGGCTGGAATAAGGAAGATAATCCATCAAAGGAGAATGAGAAGAAATGTAACGAAAACCAGGGAGGTAATGCTGCCGATGGTCAAAAAGGATAAGGATGGAGAAAAAGATCATGATTAAGAGATCACTGGTAATTGGCAATAGTTTTAATTGAGTGATGATGTGAGAAGCCATATTATAAAAGGTTGAAAAGTGAATAGGAAGAAAGAAAGTTGAGGCACCTCATAGGACAGTTTCCCCCCTAGGTATTTGGGCGAAAAAGGGAAGATAGGTACCATTTGATAAGTTGAGGGGATGGCAGGGTCTAGTTGTTGTTTGCCTTTCCTTTGGAAGAGGATCTATGACATCAAGGGGTAATGCCTTAATTTGCCCGTGAATTAGATTTAAGTGAGGCGGAGGTGCACAAAGTCATCAGCCTCACTCACTCTCTCTTCCAAAGTCATCAAAGTCCAATGGCAGTACAAAAGTCAAGAAGACTGGCATCATGATCGTGGCATCTTCCATGTCTGACTAGGCTGCAACCCTCTCCCCCCCCAAGCCTGCTTCAGCTACCTTGGTCGCTATTGGAACAAACTGTTCTCATCTGCCCATCATGTGCTTGGGGTAGACGTCCCCCTAACTCACTTACAGCTTTGAGGACTGCTGGTTACCCTTACCCTGCTTTATTTAGCCCATCTGCTAAGATGGTTTTGCTGGGGTATGGCCATTGCACGTGCTACAGCTTCTTGGAGCCCCAGGTGAGAGATGGGTGTCAAGTGGCCATCCAAAGATAGACGAGCAGTCTGAGAGGGGTCCAGGCAAGCCCTCCCACAGAGGATGGTCTAGTGATGGATTAAGGATACAGAAGACTTAGATGTGCTTGTCTGCAGTAGAGAAGAAGCCTACTAAAGAAAGATTAGGAAGAATTGAAGATAGGAGGAAATAAAACAGTAGAGAGGAGATACATAAGGGGATTGTCTTCCAAAGAAGACCAGAGGCACAAAATCAAAGGGACACGAATGAATGAAACATTTGCACTGCCTACTTTGTGTAAAGCACTGGGTTTATAAATAGAAAAGTCAGACAGTTTGCTCTCAAGGAGCTCCCATGCTAATGGGAGAAACAACATATATGAAAGGTCCCGGATACACGTCAGATGGAAAAGCTACCAAAGCAGTGGCCAATACCTCATTTGGATAAAATGGTATCAACTGCTGATGCTGAAGCATGAGACAGTACCAGACTTTGGTGCTATGAACTTTTTCTCTGGGTCTTTAGAAGGTGCAGCCGTAACACATGCAGGGATGTGGCCAGGCTGTGTTTTCACAGACCCTGCTCACCACAGGGATGGCTGAAGGCAACAAGCTGGAGGCATTGTTATTTCAAAGGTTCTCGGCTTCAGGGTCTTGGGTGGTCTCCATCAGGATCTGAGATGAAGTTGTCAAGGTGATGGTCATGCCCAGGCTTCACTTGGCACATGTCACCTCCCGTCTCTCCCTCAGGGTACGTTGCTGCCCTGTGGGTGAGAGTTGGTTGGCAGTAGTTGGGGATGACTGGCCCCTTCTTCATAGGAGTTGTTTTCTTTCATGATGGCTAGCTGTGAGGGATGTAATCTTGACTCTTGCTACATTTTCAAAGGTCTTCAAGATCTGGCTCCAACCTTATACATACTTTTTCTTTTCCCATCAAGCAGGACTAAAGGCCATTCCCTACTCTATCATGACCTTTTGTTGTGACTATGTACACTGTCTCCCCCAAAAGCTGCTAGATGGCACATTAGACAGAACATGGGTTTTATTTTATTTTTCCCAATAGTGAAGGGAGGAGAGAGAGACAGGTGTGAGAAAAACTCCATATTTGTTCATTTAAAACAAAATTTAATTTTAAAAAGTTCTTTTATTTTTAGAATTAAAAGTTGATGTATATAGTAGTGCTTAATGTTTGTTGGATCTAAGCTGAATCAAAAAGAAGTAACTGAATTTGAATAAAAATGAATTATTTATGACTTCTTGCTAGACAAAGTATTTATTAAGCATTTGTTATGCATCGGTTACTGTGCAAAGTGCTGAGAATAAGAATATAAGTAAGGAAGCCATTTCATTCCAACACAGATCATAATCTAGTCACACTTAAAGGACAGGCAGAAAATAAAGCAATGGCACTGAAGAATAAGAAAAAAGGAAATCCCAGAAGGAGCATGTTTACCTAGAATATTCTATTACAATCTTATTCATAAATGAAGCTAAAAGGCAGCTAGGTAGTGCTGCAGTGGATAGAGCACCAGACTTGGAGTCAGGAGGACCCAAGCTCCAATCTGGTTTCAGACACTTAACACCAGGCCTGGCACCCACCAACAATGACTTCCCAGCAAAATGTGAAGATGGCTTCACTGATAAATGGTCAGCATCGGTAACCCTGGGCAAGTAGCTTAACCCTGACCGCCTTGCAAAAATAGACAATTCTATTTCTATACTGTGGATAGACAGGCCCACGCACTTGAAGTTACATAACCCAAATTCAAATCCTAAATTTACTACTTATTATCTTTCGGACTTAGGCGAGTTATTTTACTTCAATGGGCCTCGGTTTCCTTGTCTGAAAGAGTGTTGACCTAGGTGACTTGTAAGGGTTATTCTAGCTCCAGGTCTGTGATGCTGTTATAATAGCTAGTCATGTCCCAGTGCTCCATGCAGATGGGAAGAAATATAAAGTCACATGATCCAAAAGAGCAGATAATCTAAAAAGTGGTTTTATTTGACTTTTAGAATGGACAGTGAGGTCTGTGCAAAAGGTAACTGAGTATACAAAGCATCCAAAGGATTTTTCTATCAAGAGCATTTTTTCACACTTTAAGAACAAACAAGCATTGGAATCAGTGGGGAAGTCTAAGACGAGGAGAGCAGCCATTTTGTGTTCAGGGAACCCCCTCCCTCCAAGGAATAGAGAGGTACAGTCGATCCAGGCATGCCTGGTGTTTTGTGTGTCACAGCCCAGGAATGACCCTGCTCCTCTACCTTTTTGAACAGGGCCCAAGCAGGGGCCCGTCTTGCCTTTGCTCTTTCTGGGCCTCCCACTGAGCAACAATGACTCGAAGATGGCTTTACTGACAAATGATCAACACCAGGGAAAATGGCCTTCTCCTCTAGTATCTTCAGGAACTTCAAGAATCTGTCATTTTATTAACGTCCTCTTCCCTCTACTAATGTGGATGGCAAGAGTTCTACAGGATAACAGTAATAATATTTACTTAGAGAGTCACTTATATAGCATTTTACATAGATCTTTTAAAAGGAATCTCCTGACAAGAGGCAGCTAGGTGGTGCAGTGGATAGAGCACCAGCCCTTAAGGCAGGAGGACCTAAGTTCAAATGAGACCTCAGACACTTAACACTTCCTGGCTGTGTGATCTCCTAGGCAAGTCACTTAACGCCAACTGCCTTAGGGGAAAAAAAAACCCCACTGAATCTCCAATAACTCTACGAGGCAACAATAATCTCCATTTAACACCTGAGAAAACAGGTTTGGAGAGCTCATGTGACTCTAGTCCAGGGTCATACCAGGTGAGAGTCAAAAGCAGCTCTCCAATATTCAATCAAGGTACTGAAAGAGGGCTTTCAGAGGTTTCCCTGAGGAAGAAGAGAACAGGAAATCCGAGAAGGAGCACATAGCCCCAAAATGCTCTTTTGCTATACTCTGTAAAGCAGGGGTCCTCAGACTTTTTAAATAGGGGGCCAGTTCACTGTCCCTCAGACTGTTGGAGGCCTGGACTATAATAAAAACAAAAACTATGAACAAATTCCTATGCACGTTGCATATATCTTATTTTGAAGTGAAGAAACAAAACGGGAACAAATACAATATTAAAAATGAAGTAAAGTTAAATCAACAAACTTACCAGTATTTCAATGGGAACTATGGGTCTGCTTTTGGCTAATGAGATGGTCAATGTCTGGTTCCATATTTGTCACTGCTAGTCATAACACGTGATGCAAGTGTGCCTCCGTTAGTCTTGATCTGGTTGGACATTTCAAATGTTTCATTCTAGAAAAAGTCTGTTCACAGACATAAGTGCTGCCAAAGATGGTTGCCGTTTTGAGTGCATGGTTCCTGAGATGAGGATATGTCTCAGAGGAGAGAGATGCATAGAAATTATGAAGGCTGCTTGACTTGAATGCATCTTTCAGAGTCACAATTCTGCAGTTCAGCCAGTTCCATTTGGTAAATTGTATCCACATTTTCAACGTCAATTAGAAAATGGGTTACGGAAAAGCTGTATGTCCTGTTCATGGAGATGAAGCTCTTTAAATCTAAATTGGAACTCCTTTTGCAATTTTTCCAGTGAATCCACGCATGTTTTGTTTGGGAATGCAATCAGTGGTTTTTCCGCTAACAGATTTTGAGTTGTGGGGAGATGGCAGAAGTTTTCCTCCTTCACTTGTTTGATGAGGTTTTACTTCAAATGCTTTGACATGTGATTGCATATCACAGATGAGCTTCCCCTTTTCTTGAAGTTGCATATTGAAATTGTGGAGTAGCTTTGTTACATCTGGCAGAAAGGCAAGGTGACATTTCCATTCTGCATCACTGAGCTCTGGTACTTCTTTGTTTTTTGAAAGCAGAAAAGTTGTCATCTGTGGAAGTAAGTCATAGAATTGTTGCAAAACTCTCCCTCGACTCAGCCAACAGACTCCTGTGTGATATAGAACATCTTCATACTCAACATTTAGCTCAGACAGAAATTCCTGAAATTGTCTGTGATTTAGTGCATTAACTCTAATGAAATTAACACGAGATACCACAATTTTCCTAACAAATCATTTCAGTGATTGGCTATACAGCGCTTGTTGGTGGATGAGGCAGTGTATGGCCATTGGATGAGAATGGTTATGTTTGTCCGTCTCTTTGTTAATGTGAGCAATTACTCCTTTCTTAGACCCCACCATGCTAGGAGCACCATCAGTTGTCATGCTGGCTGATTTAGCCCAGGCAAGCTCCCAACCATTCATAGTTTGGCAAAACTTTTCATAGATATCCTCTCCTGGAGTTGTTCCTTTGATGCTTTGCAGTGCAGCAAGCTCTTCTATGACTTCAAAATAATCATTTGTCCCACAAATAAAAATTAGAAGTCGTGCAGAATCACGAACATCATTGCTTTCGTCGAGTTCCAAGGAAAAATATGAAATCTTTTTAATGGAGTTTTGCAAATGCTGATGCAGATTGTCTCCCGTTTCTTCAATCCACCGTGTAATTGTAGGTCCTGAAAGACTCGCTGTACTAAGTAAAGCAGCCTTCTCTGGACACATCTCTTTGGCAAGAGAAAGAAGGCATTCTTTAACAAATTCTCCCTCTATGAATGGTCTGCCAGTGCATGCTATTAGCTTGGCAACTTGAAACTTGCTCGCAGTGATGAAATATTTAGCTACTTCTGCTTCACAAAAAGTACTTTGCTGAGTTGTCAATATATTTTTCAGTTTTAATATTTTATCTTTTCTCACTTCTCCAACCAAACAATCATATTTATCTTTATGTTGAGTTTCATAGTGTTGGTGAAAATTATATTCTTTGAACACAGAAACTATATTCTGGCATATCAGATATACAGCTCTTTCCTTGTACTGCATGAAAAAGTAATCATAAGTCCACTGTTCTTTGAATAACCTACACTCTGAGTCAATTTTTCTTTTTCTTGACATCATTATTACCTAGGGATTCCAAATTTGCTATTAGTAAAATACATACATATATATACATATATATATATGTGTGTGTGTGTGTGTGTGTGTGTGTATATATATATATATATATATATATATATATATATATATACATACAGTGCTACAAAAAAAATATACCAGCAATAACTTTGCAGACACAGAGACATACAGACTGCAATGCCCAACTTCCTCCAAGCTGCCTCTGTGATGTGATACTTCCGTTTCCCGCACTCTCTCTCCTGCTCTTCGTACTCCTGCTTCCGACCTTCACTACTGCAGTGAATTCCCCCTGCAGTGGCCGGGACATGTGCAGCATGCACTGTACATCCCCCACGCCTGTCGTTGGGGTGGCTAAATAAGAGCTGACATTTGCAAACAGCCTACTTTGTAAAAGTCACTATCCTAAGGGCTGCATATTTATTAATAAAAATGAGCATCATTTATTGTACCTACTTTGTGCTAGTCATTATAGAAAGGAACTCACTAAAATTCATAAAAAGAGTCTGCAGTTACACCACCTGAGTATGTGAAGGTCATTGTAAAAGACATTATACTTTTACTGATCATGGCTGGGATTCATGGCACCTACTATGTGCCAACCATTATTTTACACAATGTCCATATATTAATAGTAATACTTTGCATTTCTTAACACCTACTATGTGCCAGTCATTTTGCAAAAATTTTTCCAGATTTTGATAAGAGTTAGCCTTTATAGCCCCTATTATGTTCCAGTCACTGATGCAAGCAATATACACAATTTAAAATTCATAGCTACCACTTTATACCACCTACTATGTGTCACTCACCATGTGAAACACTCTCTATAGTAGTAATGACTAGTATTTACATCCTGCCAAGGATGTGCCTGTCCTAATTCTAAGCAATTTCGGTAGGTAAACAAGAGCTGACATTTGCATACTGCCTACTGTGTGAAAGTCGCAATACTATGGGCTGTATATTGCTTAATATGAATAAGCAGCATTGATGGTACCTATTATGGACCAGTCAGTGTAGAATGGAATTCACACAAAGTCCTAAAACATGTTAGCATTTCTACACCTGATGTATGCCAGTCACTGTGTAAAGCACTTTCCATTTATCGATCATAACTGGGATTTATGGCCCCTACTATGTGCCAGTCATTATCCTACTCAATGTACATTTATTAATTAGAACAGATTCCAATTCTACTACATACTATGGGCCATTCATTTTACAAAATCTTTCCAGATATTAATAATAATAGCTAGCATATAGCCCCTACTACGTTCCAGTTACTCTTGCAAGTAATATGTAGAAATGACTACTCATCCATAGCATTTGATGGCCCCTACTGTGTGCCAGGAAGCATGGGAAACGTTCTCTTTCCAATTCAAGAGCTAGTAGTTCCATCCTGCCAAATAGGTGCTTGTCACTCTTTGAAGCACTTTTCATAGATAAATAAGAGCTAACATTGACATAGGGCTGTTGTGGTCTGGGAGCCTCCGGCCAGTGGCTGCTGGAGGTGGAGCTCGGGCCTGTAGAATGGATCTCTTGCTTTGAGAGGATGATGATAATGCAAGGAGCCTGAGAGGCAGTTGCTGTTCTCTGAAGTCTCCACAGAGCGGCAGTTTGGGTCTCTCTGCCCTCTCTGTCCTCCCCACCCCGGGGGCAGTTGCCATTCTCTCACCTCTCCAGCAGACGGCAGGTGTGGTCTCTCTGACCTCTCCAACCTCCCCACCCCGGGGGGCAGTTGCCCTTCTCCTACCGCTCCACAAGGCGGCAGTTGAGGTCTCTCCCACCTCCCCCCCACCCTCGGGGGCAGTTGCCTTTCTCTCTCCTTTCCACAGAGCGGCAGCTGTGTTCAATGACCTCCCCATGGAGAGGCAGCTGCCGTTCTCTGACCTCTCTCCTCTTCTCTCTGCCTCCATTTCATGTCCTTCCCAGGCCACAAGCAACACTGCCTCAGGAAAGGCTGCCCCACAAGCCCCTCAAGGCTCACACCCCACAGCTGCTGAGGCTCTCGGGGAACTGACTTGCCTTTCCTCCAGGTAGGCGCCATAACATTCATAGCCTCTTTGATTTTCCAGGCACTCTTCCAATCATTGTACACAAATGACTCCTCGTACCTAGCTCTCTAGCCTACCTACTGTGTGCCAGTAACCACGTGAAACACTATCCATAGATTCTAAGATCTAGTCTTTACCTACTGGTACATTGGTGCCTGTCCCTCTTCTCAAGACTTTCCTTAGAGAAATAATAGCTAACATTGATATCCCGCCTACCATGTGGCAGTCATTGTGTTGCGGGCTGGATATTTATGAATGATGATAACTACCATTTAGGGTACCTACTATGTTCGGTCATTCTAGAAGGGAATTCAGAGAAAGTCATAGAAAGAGTTGGCCTTTATACCACCTGCTGTGGGCCATTCCCTCTTTCAGACATTTTCAACTTGTTGATCATGACTGGGATTTATGGCACCTACTGTGTACCAAGAAATGTCCTTGGAAATGGACATTTATTCATACAATTGGTTTACATTTATAGCACCTACTAAGTGCCAATCCTTTTGCAATGAACATTCCAGATATTAATAAAAATATCTAGCATTTGTAGCAATTATTTCCAGTGATTGTGCCGAGCATTATACAGAAAAGGACAATCATAACTAGAATTTGATACCACCTACTCTAGGAAAGGCACCACGTGAAACACTCTCTCTCTATTTGTAATACCTAGGTTTTATATACTGCCAAATAGGTGCCTTTCCCTGTTCCAAGCAATTTCCATATATAAATAATGCCTTCCATTGAAATACTGCCTACTGTGTGACAGTCATTGTGCTAAAGGCTTTATATTGATTAATAATAATAACTCGCATTGATGGTCCCTACGGTACCAGTCATGGTAAAAGGGAATTCACAGAAATTCATCAAAAAGGTTAGCATTTACAGAACCTGCTGTGAGCCATTCATTGCCCAAAGCTCTTTACATTGATTGATCATAACTGGGATTTATGGCACCTACTAGGTGCCAGTAATTGTCCTACTCTATGGACATTCATTCACAGTAACAGTCTGCAATGATCACACCTAGTATGTGCCAGTCATTTTATTTTTTTCTTTTGTTTTTATGGTTTTTTGTTTACAAGATATATGCATAGGTAATTTTTCAGCATGGACAGTTGCAAACCCTTTTGTTCCAACTTTTTCCCTCCTTCCCCCCACCCCTTCCCCCAGACGGCAGGTTGACCGATACACGTTCAATATGTTAAAGGAGAAGTTACATACAATTTACGTATACATGTTGAAACAGTTATTTTGCTGTAGAAAAAGAGTCGGACTTTGAAATAGTATACAATTAGCCCGTGAAGGAAATCAAAAATGCAGGCAGACAAAAATAGAGGAATTGGGAATTCTATGTAGTGGTTCATAGTCATCTCCCAGAGTTCTTTCCCTGGGTGTATGTAGCTGGTTCAGTTCATTCCTGCTCTATTGGAACTGATTTGGTTCATCTGGTTGTTGAAGAGGGCCCCGTCCATCAGTATTGATCATCATATAGTCTTGTTGTTGAAATATATAATGATCTCCTGGTCCTGCTCATTTCACTCAGCATCAGTTCATGTAAGTCTCTGCAGGCCTTTCTGAAATCATCCTGCTGGTCATTTCTCACAGAACAATAATATTCCATACTATTCATATGCTACAATTTATTCAGTCATTCTCCAATTGATGGGTATCCACTCAGTTTCCAGTTTCTGGGCACTACCAAGAGGGCTGCCACAAATATTCTTTGTGCCAGTCATTTTGAAAAAGCTTTCCAGATCTTAATAGTAAGGGCTAGCAGTTATAATCTCTATTACGTTCCGGTCATTGATCCAAGCATTATACACAATTTCGTAATCATAATTACCCTTTTATAGCACCTACCATGTGCCACTCGCCATGTGACAAACACTATCCTAGTAATAGCTAGTATTTACATGCTGTCAAATATGTGGCAACTGTCACAGTTCTAAGCTCTTTCCATAGGTAAATAAGAGCTGACATTTGCAAACTGCCTACTTTGTGAAAGTCACCGGCCTAAGGGGTGCATGTTTATTAATAATAATAAGGAGCATTTATTGTACCTACTCTGTGCTAGTCATTGGAGAAAGGAACTCACCAAAATTCATAAAGAGAGTCTGCAGTTAAACCACCTGCTGTGTGAAGGTCATTCTCCAAGACACTATACTTTTACTGATCATGGCTGGGACTTATGGCACCTATGATGTGCCAACCATTATTCTAGGCAATGTCCATATATCAATAGTAACATTTTGCATTTCTAACACCTACTATGTGCCAATCAGTTTGCAAAAAATTTTCCATATTTGAATAATAAGAGTTGGCCGTTATAGCCCCTATGATGTTCCAGTCACTGATCCAAGCAATACACACAATTAAAATCCATAACTACCACTTTATACCACCTACTATGTGAAACACTCTCTATGTTAGTAATGACTAGTATTTACATCCTGCCAAGTATGCGCCCGTCCTAATTCTAAGCAATTTCCCTAGGTAAATAGGAGCTGACATTTACGTACACCAACTGTGTGAAAGTTGCAGTACTATGGGCTGCATATTGCTTAATATGAATAAGCAGCATTGATGGTACCTATTATGGACCAGTCGGTGTAGAATGGAATTCACAGAAAATCATGAAACATGTTAGCATTTCTACACCTGCTGTATGCCAGTCACTGTGTAAAGCACTTTCCATTTATTGATCATAACTGGGATTTATGGTCCCTACTATGTGCCAGTCATTGTCCTACTCAATGTACATTTATTAGTAGGAACAGTTTCCAATTATACTACATACAAGGTCCCATTCATTTTACGAAATCTTTTTATATATTAACCTGTCTGGGGCTTCCAGATTGCTTTGGAGACCCCCCATCTTGGAGTTCCGGATCACTTTGGAAACCTCTGTCTTGGGGGGCCTGAACTCTGAACTTGAAACAAGGATGCTTACAAGGTACTAAGTGGAATTGAGGAAACAATGGTTATCTAGTTGAGCATGGTTCAGTATGACTGGTTTAATCTGACAACAAATAATGGTTCCCTAGTACTAGAATGATTGGTTTATACACAGGGTAGAGCATATAAGCTAGGAACCTTCACCAGGATGCAGTCAGAGAGATTCAGGGAGCCAGAGAAGACAAGCAGAGAGAAGGCAGTAGCCCTTGGACTTCAATCTATTCATCCCTTCTCACAGCACCTTGGTGGCCTCAGGTTCTCCTCCTTCATCTCACCAAGGCCAGACTGAAAGGCTCTCAAGAAAGCTGCCCAGCCCCAGCAAGGAGCTAATAAAGAATTTGGACTTGACCCCCTGGCTACTCTTCTGGCGATTACGGAACTGAAAGGAAGGCTACCTCAAAGACCCCCAAAAAACAGAAACAAAGAACGTTACAGGTAAATACTGTCTGATATTTACATACTGCGTATTGTGTGAAAGTCACAGCGCTAAGGGCTATATATTGATTAATAAAGATAACTAGCATTTATCGTACCTACTATGTACCAGTCAGCGTGGTATTAAATTTAGAGAAATTCATCAAAAGTGTTAGCATTTCTACCACCTGCTGTGAGCCAGTCACTGCGCAAAGCACTTTACCTATATTGATCACAACTGGCATTTACGGCACCTACTATATCCCAGTAATTGTCCTACTCATTGTACATTTATTAATAGTAACAGTTTCTAATTATACCACATACCATGTGCCATTCATTTTACAAAATCTTTCCAGATATTAATAATGATAACTAACAGATAGCCCCTATTACTTTCCAGTTACTCTTGCAAATATTAGACAGAAATGACTACTTGCGGGTTGGCAGATAGGTTCTCTTACTTAACCATAAGCAGACTGGAGGCCGAGGGGCACGTGTTCTCCAGGTTGTGCTGAACTCCATATTCTCCCTCAACCATCCCACAGGCGGCTCAAGGTCTCAAGTGCTGGATTCCGACCTGAAATATTTGCCAGCTACACGTTCCTGGATGAGTCCCTTCACTGCTCTCATCCTCAATTTCCTCATCTGTAAAGTGCGGATAATTATGGTACCTACCTCCCAGGGTTGCTTATAAGGATCAAATGCGATCATCTGTCTGGCCAACCTTAAAGCGCTATATACAAAGTAGCTGTTAATGATGAGGAAAAGGGGAAAGACGGTCAGTAGTAATATTGTTGGACAAGTCATTCCCCCTCGGCGGGCCTCGGAGCTCAGAAAAGTAGCAGCTCCAGCACCACAGGACCACCGCGAGGTGTGGAAAGCACTTAGTAACCTGGTGTCAGTTAGTATTGGTAAGAGGAAACTGGGATATCCATGTGGCATATCCCCCCCTTTCCTCCCACTTTCTTCAGGAGAAGGAGCCCCCTGGGGTGACATGTGTGGATCCCATCAACGTACATGCAGCCTCAAGGGGTGATCAAGCCAAACTTGTGGGAACTATTTCCGGAAAGTTAGCACAGAGCAGTGGATTGAGGCCTCACAGAGCCAGCTAATTCAATTAACAATAATGACAACTAACCTTCCCCAAGGGCCTGGAGGCTGCAAAGGACTTACAGAAATTGTCTCATTAGGGCCTCATGACAACCCTGTTAAGCTGTTAGGCTGGAGGTTCATTCCTATTTTACAGAAGAGGGGGAGCTAGGTGGTAGTGAGGTCGACAGAGCACCAGCCCTGGAGGCAGGAAGACGGGAATTCAAATCCAGCCACAGACGCTTAACACTTACTAGCTGTGCCACCTTGGACAAGTCACTTAATCCCAACTGTCTTGCCAAAAAATCAAAAGACAGGGGGAAAAAAGCCAACAACACAAACCCATTTTATAAATGAGGAAACAGAGGCTGAGAGATGCTGAGGGACTTGCACAACGACCAGGGAGGCCCTCACACAGCCCTGGGCGAGCCCCCTCACTTCTCAGGGTTCTGGGCAGCTCTCTAAGGTCCAGACGTTGGAAGAAAGGTGCCTACCAGCATTGGAGGAGGGTGTTTGTTCACTTGGGAGCTCCCGACACTAACAAAATCACGGGCCCAGTTCCTGGGACTATCCCCTCAATCACTGCTACCAGTGTTGCTTACGTAGGCTATCCAGAATATGCTTCACTCTCTCTACTGAGAGTGTAGAATTGTAATATTCAGAATAACAGGCTGCCTTTATATAGGATTTTGAGGTTTGTTAAGACCTTTACAAATATTATTTCATTTAATCTTCCCAACAACCTGGGTGGGGCGTGTTATTATTATCCCCACATTACAGATGAAGAAACTGAGGAAGCCAGGGGCTAAGTGCCTTGCCCAGGGTCCCCTAGCCAATCAGGGTCTGAGACCACATTCGAACTCAGAGCTTTCCGAATCTTGACCTGGAGTTGTGCCCATTGGGTCACCTGACTTGGAGTTAGGATTCTGGGCTTTCAGTCCCAGCTGTGCCATCTAGGAGAGAAGTGACTACGGATACGTGGCATGATCTGCCAGAGCTGGAGCTTCCACGACTTGTGTGGAAAGTATTTCGTCAGCTTTAAATGGCTCCATGTGGCGACCGCTTCCTTTTGGGGCCAGCTCCAACACAGGAAAGATCTTCCTTGTTCTCAAGTCCAAATCTGCCATATGGAACATTCCCCAGGGCACCGGTCTCCCCTGTTCCCTTTCTAGGACACACTGGAGCATGGCACCCAGTAGGTATCATGAGCACCACTCTTCTCAGAAGCCCAGTGGGGAAGGGGCAGGAAGTCTAGCTCTGGACCTGGGTGAAAAGCACATATGCCAGTTAGCAGTTTCCTGATAAGGGGTATGGAGCAAATATGGGAGGATGTCATCGGTCTTGCCAGTGTGAATGATGGGAAGGAGCTGCAGAGATTTCCTGCCCCCATTCCCAATCATACCCCACAACCACAGGGAGGATTCTGGGCAAAGCTCCTGGGGAGAGGGGCAGCAAAGGCAAATGATTCCACTGCTATCATCATAGCAGCCTGCCCTCCTCCCAAAGTCTTCCATGGCTGTCCACTGCCCCAAGGACAGGCCCCAAACTTTTAATGAGGCTGGCCTTCTAGCTGGCTCCAACACACCTCACCAAGTTTACCCTCCTTCTACTGCTCTGTTGTATGCAGCATGGCCCGAGGAGGCATCAACTCTTTCTGCTCTGCTCTGCACAGTCCCCAGTACCCAGCATCGAGTGCCTAGACTCAGCATCCAGCACCCAGCACCCAGAATCTCAGTCCCAAGCACCTACCATCCGGGATGCAGAGCCCAGTGCCCAACACCCAGAGTTCACCACCTAGGCCCCAAGGCGTAGGGCCTAGCAGCCCCCAGAGCCGAGCAACCGCTACATAAAGGATTGTGGGATTGAACCTGCCAGGCAAATTTTTTATGCCAATCTCACCACCCCATTCTGTCCATCTGCCACTTTTCACTGATCTTTCCCTAATCGTCCTTCAAGGACTAGCTTGACGTCTGTTCCAAGAAGTCTCACTCCTTCTCTCCGGTCACGATGAACTCCCCCTCATCTAGATGGCAACAAGAGTAGATATTCAGATTGGCCGAAGGCCAACAGAACCCTTTATACACATTGTTTCATAAATGCCCACGAGGATGACACTGATAGGAACTGTCATTCTAGGAATAAAGAAACTGAGACTCAGAGAGGTTGACTTTGTCTTAGTCATACCACCAGTCAATGTAAGAAGAAAGATTTCCATCCCGGGTCTAAAGGCCATCCTCAATGTCTTTCTTATCACTTGGCCCACTTACTGACCCACCCAGCCACACAGGAGGCAGCTTGCCCTTTGCTGGCCTCTCGATGCCCAGGGCCCAGCACACACTCAAAGGCTCTCCGGGTATTGCTTTTCGTGCAACTGAGGCTACTTCCCTCACAGAAGCACAAAGGGAGAAGAGCACCAGGGTCATGGCAGATACTCAGCCTGTAGGGGTCTGTGGCTCCTCAGAGGAGCATTTCTGCCCACTTTCCTCCAGAAGCCCAGACCCCAGAGCTAAAGTACAGAGGCACGGGAGGTGGCACAGAGGTTTGGAAGTTGGCCTTTGATCAGAATTCTGCCCCTGATGGCCTCGTGGGCTGTGGGTAAGGCCCTTCCCCTCTCTGGGCCTATAACATGAAAGTTCCTCTTCCAGCTCTGTCCCCCACTGCCCTTGGAAAAGGTCAAATATCCTCTCCGGGCAGCATAATGGGTGAATTTCAAGCCCCACGCCAGGTGTCCTGCATAAGTGGCCACATCACATGCGTTCCGGATGCCGGGTGGCACCCCCAGCTCATTCACTGATCAGAGGAGAAGGAGCCAGCAAAGCTGAAGCCTGCACGTGATGAGACGAATGGCCTCCCCCGCGGCTTTCATTTCTCAAAGGACTTTCAAAGCCATTTTCCAAGCACCACGGACATTCAGAGACATCCGTTTCGTTACCTGTACTTGGAAGGTCATGTGGCACAGTGGTTAAGCCGGACCTGGTAAGACCTGAGGCCAAACCCGGTGTCTGACATTTACTAGCTGTGTGACCACTTAACCCTGTCTGCCTCAGTTTCTCCTTCTATAAAATGAGCCCCAAACAGGGTCACAGAGAGGTGAATACAAACACAAAATGACTGGCCAACAGCACCACTCGGAAATCAGATGTTCCCTGGAGAATTTGAGATCAGTTCTACTGACGTGGGGGAGGGGGGAAGAAGGAGGTGGCATGCCAAACCTGCCAGGCCAGGCCGGATATTACATAGTGACAGTAGCTAAATTATCTCTTCTTGGTCTCTTGCACTTTTAGTCCTGACTTGGCCACTGCGTGGCTTTAGGCTAAGAGCAGCCTCGGCTTCCTGACTCTCTGGAATGTTCAAGAAGGACCCCCACTGCCCAGACAGGGCATTCCGCAGAAATACTGGTCCGGCCTTGATGAGGACTCAGGCCTCCTGGCTTCCTGCACAGCACCCTCACTGCACCACTGCCTTCAGGTAGGAAGCTGTTTTCATTCTTTGTTTGCCTCTTTACACCGTTCCCTTAAGCTGAACACCATTCCCGAGTCTGGGAATCTGGCACCACGCTCAAGGCACGGACCCGTAGCCTTATCTCACCCCTTCACATGCTACTCCAGCCCATTTTCCTCTTTATGTATTCAAGGGCTCTCTATCTTTCAAAGATTATCCCAAGGTCCGTGTTCCGAGAAATCTTTATCTACCCCCTCTCAGGTCCAGTGAGCCCTCTCTTTTCTCAATCCCTGTGGCCCTTAGCGTCCGGCCTGCTCCCTGACCCATTACTGTACACTGACTGCTCTGGGAACTCAGTGGGGAGCGAGGGTTTGTGTGGCTATATCAGGGAGGAGAAGAGTTAACCGTAAACATCTTATCTCCCCGACATGAAAAATTCCTTTAAAATGTAGCCGCAGATGGAACACCTTGGCTTTGTGACTCTAAATGGCATCCCATCATCCCCACATCAGAGATTTTTAGGAAGGAAATCTTTAATGTTGGAAATGAGGACAGTTTCATCAGAGGCCAAAAAGGGGCAAATTCCCTATTTCCAGGTACCAGACCGACCTCAGGAACTTGGCCTTAGGTATAAAAAATCCCCGTAGAGGACAGGTTTTTGGCGGCCCTGCCTCAGCCAGACAGAATCTTTCTCACTTGATTCCAACCAGAGTAATGAATCTAGCCATAGTGCTAAGGAGAAAACCATCAACCAATCAAATGAGTTTGGGGGAGGGGGAAGCCCAAAGATCACAGCCTTGTGATGTAATAATGGTGACTGAACCAATAAAACCCCACCCAAACAGACAGCTGGTGGTAACAGAGCCAAGATAACCAACTCAGTAGGTTCAAAGGCCATGGATAATACCGAAGAGTATGAAGAATCCGGAGGGTACCGAGAGTACCAATGGTACAGAGGCTTTCAAAGTTATCACGGGTACCTAAGGTACCTAGTATTTGAAAGACAAGATGGGCTTGAAGTATTTGAAGTGTCTGATGGATATGAAAGGTAAGGACAGACTAAAGACAGAAATAAATATACACAGAGATAAAAATATACAGTATGTATTATACCTATATAGACTTAAGCATATATATGTATATTTATACATATACATGTAAAATAAGCATACATATCATCAGATGGCCCAAGTTCCTGGCCCTAGGTATGGGGATAAAGTGAAAAGGACTTAGGACCTGGATTGAGTTTCATTTACCAGGTATATAACCTGTCATCTCAC
This sequence comes from Sarcophilus harrisii, assembly GCF_902635505.1. Lineage (NCBI taxonomy): Eukaryota > Metazoa > Chordata > Mammalia > Dasyuromorphia > Dasyuridae > Sarcophilus > Sarcophilus harrisii. The sequence continues at coordinate 59,530,626 of NC_045432.1, forward strand.
ATGTAGGCCTCTGTTTCCTTGGATCTCTGTACAATACAAGGGTAGCTTCTAGGATCTATTATTCAAGGACCTGTTTAACCTTAAAAAATGTCATTACAGCTGCTAGTGTTAATTTCCTCAATTGAAACAGAGATCACAGTCTTTGTAATGTTTCCACCCTCCCTGCTCCCCCCAACTATGGTACGAGGACTAAATTGGAAGAAGTCCTCAATGAAGTATTTTACTAGCCCACCCATCCTACTTCCCTATAGACTTGTACAAAGAGCTTCCTTTGGGAGAGAAGTCAGGGTGCTGTTCATAAGGTTCAAAGACACAGGAACCAAGAAAGCCTTAGGGAAAGATTGAAATGTAATGAAACGAATCCATCAGGAGCATACTTTTTTTAACCTCCTTTTTCTAGATCTGAAGACAAAATGTCTGAAAAGAGGGAACAAGTTTATATTTCAGAAGCAGAAGTTCCTGAGCCTGCAGAGGAATTTGAGGAGGAAGAAGAGGAGGAGGTGGTGGAGGAGGAAGAAGAGGAAGAGGAGGAGGAGGAAGAGGAGGAGGAGGAGGAAGAGGAGAAGGAGGAGGAGGAGGAAGAGGAATACTTCAATGGGACAGTCATCTTAGACAGTGAAGAGGCAATTGACTTTCTGACCACAAAGAACAACCTTCCAGAAAAGAGCGAAAGCACAGCATGTATATGCACCACCCCTCTATAATATAGTATTTAAAGACACTTGAAGAGTTGGGGGGGGTACAATATTTTTTTCCATTTTATCATGATAGAATTATTATTCTATTATTAAATAAATTATTAAAGGTAGTAGTTGAACATTAAGACAGAGGGGAGTAATTATGAAATGGTGTGAGACTGTCCAAACATCATGTCACTGCATGTGATGATTAATTTCTAAGGGCTAAATTCCAAATATCTGATTATCCTTATCTTGCCATATTTTGGGGGCTCAATTGTAGCAGCCACGATGGTACAAATAAAGAGAAACTGATAACCAAAGGGAAGCGGTGGGCTGTTAGCTGATTTTTAAACATGTGCATCTCCTAATCTCATTTTCCCCAAAGATGTTATCAAACGTCCTATCTGAATGGCTATATGTGGCCTTTGGTAATCATTGCCACTAATTTCAGTCACCAACTGTTCTATACAAAACATTTGCTGGTAGGCTGATGAGTTTCTGGACCTCCCAGCAACAAGCAAAAAAATATCGCTTGTAATGATGGAAAAAGACTATCAAATCCTAATGCATGCATATTCCTATTCCTTCTTTTTAGTTCTAGATTCCATATTTGGTGAGTTGCCTCCGAAATCCATAATCAAGGTAAAACTCCTCTTCGCAAAACCTGCATATCCAAATCAAAGAGCAAAGTCCAACAAAAAGTGCTTCGAATGTACTGAAGTGAGTAACTGAATTCACATAAGACACTATGGTCCGCAGCTGAGCTCTAAAACATTCTGAAATCCAGGGGAAATTATTCTGAGCCACATCTTCTAATACTCTTTTTATTTCTTTCAAGGAAAATGAAGAAAGATGCTGATTTAAGAAAGCCACAGCTGTACATTCAACATCATCCACCTTACAATTCTGGACAACTTGCTAGTGAAACTGTGTTTCACATTCCTCCATACCTTTAAAATGAGGATTAAAACCTGACATCCTGACCTTATGTATTTTACCCAATGTTTTGCTGAAATATAATCTAATCTAGCAAAGCTCTGTGTGTGTGTTATCTGTCTGCTACCCATTTGTCAGTTACCCAAAACTCCTTTTCCACCTCGTATCAACCCTTGGCTCCGGTCTTAAGGGGTGTCAAGGCCACTAGCATCCCCCGTCCTATGCTTTTTCTTCCTTTCATCTCCTCTGCCATTTCTATGAATCGGGTACTTCCTGCATCCTACACTTCACCGAGATTCAAGAGCGTCACAGGGGTGAAAAGAGGTTCTGAGGTCTTCTGGGAAAGTATAAGGGCAACTTGGATCAATCCCACTTTACTCTGGTTTGTTACCTGGGGCAAGTAAGTTACTTGGCTTCTCAAGTTCTTCACTGAAAATGGAATAATCATCCTACCCTTAGATATAGCACCAAGTTTGGCTCAAAAGATAAAGTGCTTTGTATACCAAGTCTAGTTCTTATCCCAGCTACCTTGTTTCTGAATAGCTTTAAAAAAAAGTTCACCAAGGAAGTACTATTCTCATATGATCCTAACAACTTTGAGGGAATCGGTACCACAGAAGGGGTCAGTATTATTTCCATTTTAGGTATGGAAAGAGACAAGATTTGAGGCTAGATCTGACTTTCTTTTCTCCTTCTCACAGTACTTTTAAAACAGCATAGCAGTAACATTTATTTCCAGGTTGCTAGGAGATGGATGGCTTGATCCTTGTATTTGTCCTATGCCCAGATAAAGGCTTCTCCATCTCAATTGATGGTTTCCCCTCCCTTTTAGCATGGGGAAGGGGGCTGTCTGGAGCCCCGAATTCTGGAACACCCAACTGTAACTCTATGAGAGGCAGGCGCATTGTTCTTCTCCCTTTTCCGCACTTAAAACTCCGTTGATTCCATGTCAGATCACTTCTTTTACAACAGCAAGTCGCATTATTTTTCTCCCAATTCTTGCCCAATTACTTCAGGAAAACCTCTCCCTCCCCTTCCATCTTCATTCCATTTGTAAGCCAAAACAATGACCCTAATCATGGCTACGGAACATAAGTAGCTGGAGCTGGATACACCTGTTGAAGGAAAAGAGGCGGAACCGAGACAGTGCTTTGAAGTGAAATGAAACATACTATGTAACTAGGGCCATTAGTCTCTAAAGCCCTTGAAATGTCCAGTGACTAGAGTCCTTCACAATCTCCATTAAAACCTCTCTCTCCATCTCTCCATCCTCCTCTAATTAAACTTGCTTTCCTGGAGCACTAGCAATCAAGATAAATTGAAGCCTATTTTTTGTTCAACATTGTTTCCTGTTTTGTGTAATTACTAGGACTGAACACAGTGTTTTCTACATTTCGTTGCAGATGCAAAGTATTTCAACTATCTTATGGCTTAAAGAGGTTTTGTGGGCTGGCCTGGGAATCGAGCCACCAATTTAGATAGCATCTTTTCTATGGGGAATGCAAGTGAGTTCCAAACGTGCCAACCTACAAATGAACTTTGGGAACCTGACCTATTTGCAATTTGGGGCCTACCTCTCTATATGGCCGCTTTGTAAGGCCTCTAAATGGGCCGCCAGATTTTCCCAGGTCATTATCCCTAAGCTAGGCAGGCAACCTTCCAGATTCAGCATTGGGGCTTTCAGGTTACTTACTAAAGGGGAGCCGGGAAGGGGAGGGTTCTCTCTAGGTGGCCCAATTAGGGCAGCTGCTGATGCCCTGGAAGAATCCATGCCAATGGGGCTGGTTTTCTTGCCCTGCTTGCTCCAAGGCTGACGTTTCCGGCTCCCCAATGACTTCCCGGATTTCCTCTGACTTTGGGTTTCCTCCATCAAATAAGGGAACCGGGTGAGAATCTCGTCCATCCGAGGGACGGCCGAGCCCGTGGCACCGCATCCAGCTCCGATGGAAGGGGCAGCAATGCCACGGGCTGTTTAAAAGGGCCCATCCATCGGACAAGAGCGTCACCCGGGGAGGCCTGAGATTGCGGTGCAGAGCAACGGGACCCAGTGAGGTGCACGGGGCGGGTGGGGGACGCGCGCATTTAGGGTGACTTGAGGCAGAAATGCCTCCCTCTCCAGCCCGGCGGCCTCAGAAGCTAAGGCGGGACGGAGAGCGCGAGCCAAGCAGACAGAAGGGAGAGGGGGAGGTGGTGACGTCACTTACGGGGCCGGCCTCGAGAAGGTCAATGGCCGCTCGAGGCCACGGAAGTTCCGAGGCGTTACTCACCCTTCCTAGGTGGCGGTTAGCCGCGAGCGGGCGCCCTGCGCAGGCGCAGAAGCCGAGAGAACCCTGGCCCCGCCCCCCCCCCCAATGCTCCGGCCCCAGGGGGAGCGCTTCCTCCAGCCCCGCCCGGGAGCGGCTCGCGAGCCGGCCCCTTGCCCCCCTGGGGCTTACGTTCCGTGCCGCCCCCCCACCCCCCTGCACCACGTTGTAAACTGGGCCCAGGCCTTTGGGTTCCCCGGGCAAAATGCCACTCCTGAACCCCACAGTGGGCGAGGCTAAATGACAAGTGATGGCCAGTAGGTCTGCCTGACCCAACCACTGGGCAGATTCCTGAAAGTCTCAAATCGGTTAGCCACCCCAGGAGCTCTTTGGCGAATAAGCAATAAAGAATTGGCACACACACACACACACACACACACACACACCCATTAACCCTTCTTCCTTCTCCAACTACCCAGAACTACTACCTAGGTTCTGTGTGATCTCAGGCAAGTCTCCTCCCTCCTTGGACCTCAGTTTCCTCTTCTGCAAAATCAGGAGGTTTGACTCTCCAAAGTCCTTTTCAGCTTTCAATTGGACTTGTTCTGATCCCGCCTGCTGGCTCAATTGAAGCAGTTCCTTTCTTTTAGACATCTTCCTTCTTCCCAACTATGGCCCTGGATGTGAACATCCAGGTGTCCTTCAGATACTTGGCCCAAGAATATTAAAGGCCAAAGGAACCCAACACCCCACATAGTATTCATTACCAAAAGTATGGGCGACTCACATGCAATAGGCTTGACCTTTAAATTAACATGAGAAATGAGAGCGAACATAAAAGCTCTCATCAGTTGGAAAAATGATTCATTATGAATGAGTCTCAATGGACATAACCTTCTAAATTAAAACTGCAGCGGTTTGCCTGCAAAACCCAATTCGTCTGTGAAAACATCACAGCGGTATCGCCAAGATGATTGCATATGGTGAGTTTTTATATCACACTCTGCCATTTGCAGGGACAGGGGAGACATGAATTTCCAAGTTAAAAAAAATTTTTGAAAAGGTACAGGGAGAAAACAAGTAGAAGGAAAAACTATGAGATTCGAACAAGAGGAAAAAACAACAAATATGACACTCATATTGCATATATTTACAGACTCTTCCCACAGTAGTAAATGGTGAACCTAATCTATTATTCTGTAAGCAGTTCACCAAGCTGGCCACATGGTACAGAACTAATGAGGCCCAAGGCTAGCTTTCAATCCCCCACGGGCCACTGTTTCACCCATAGTCCCATTTGCCTTCTGTTCCGACACTGCAACAGGACACCCAGGGGGCTGAGGGGGTGGGGGAAGGGAGGACAGGAAGTAGAAAAAGGTCTTTTCCCTTTAAGGATCATTTAGCAGGCTAGGGTCCTTTGTGATGTCACATCTTACATCATTTGTTTGACCTAACGATGTCAATGCCTTGGCTGTAGCTAGGTTGAAAAATGTCGGTCCCTCGCTTGTAAGTTTTCCTTTTAATAAGAAAATATATGTCATATCGATAAGGGTCTATTACAAAGAAACTTTTTAAGGTTATTTAGCTTAGGTCATCCAGGGTAGGGAATGATTTCAAAGCACCGTTTGGCTGTTTTGTTCAGAAAACAAAATCTGAGTCCTTTTCATTATTTAGGGGAATTAGCTGGGTGATCTTGATCAGGGACTTCGGGCCCCAGTTTCCCTTTCTGTTAAATGAGGTCCATTAACCCTCAGTAGTTTTTGAGAGGAACAATATATTGTTTTCAAAAACTGTTTTGAAAAAGTACAAAGTGTACAAAGGTTCCGGAGATGTGAGGCTGAATTATAATTTTCTGGCCTTTTAACAGTCACAGTGTTAATTTCCTGTGAAAATATATATGGTGGGGTGGGAGGAACAATTATCAAATGAACTGTTCTGATCACATAGTCTCTATTAGTACTTCTTAGGGAGCTGATTAATAGCTTGTTTTATTTCCTTTTCTAAAATAGGACTATTTAAGTAGTTTATTTCCTCTTCCATTAACCTGGGCAATCTATATTTTTGTAGGTATTCCTCCATTCCATTTAGATTAGCAAATTTATTGACATAAAGTTGGGCGATCTATTACTACTTCTTAAGGCATGTTTGGCCTTTGTATAAAATGATAGATAATCTAGGCAATAAATAAGCTGTTGGGTCAAGTGTTTAATAGAACAGACCAATGTGATCTTTTCTGACCAAAAGTGTAAGAGAAAAAAACATGAGGACAGAAATGGCTGGTCTGGGTGTGGGGATGCTATTGCTGGGGAAAGAAATGGTTTTACATTGTTTTAATTTAGCAAAAAAAGACATAAAAAGGAAGCCAAAGGTTATGTGATCGTAAAAACTAATCTTGGTATACATAAAAGTTAAGAAATTTATTGATTTTTTTCCTTTTTCTCTTGAGTTACAGGGGGAATGTAGGTATAGAATGTTACATACGCTGACAGGCAACGGTTGCTATGTTGGGTTCAGCTGTTTTTGCTGCCGAGAGGGATTGAGGAAATAGAACTTTCAGAAGTAACTACGTTGTGACAACAAAAGGCAGATCAATAAATGTTTTCGAAAGGATTCAAATTGAGGGGGGCCCCCAACTAAACTTCCCAGTTGTCATAAAAATATACTTGCTATTCCCCTAAACCTTAAATCCCTCAAATTCTTGCCAGGCCACTCAGAAATAAATTACAGAGGTTACCAAGGCTGGGCATATGCCCAGGGTAAACCCTTCAAGGCCTCAGAGACGTGGCACCTTTAGCCTTTCTATCAAAAATGCTTTTCTAGTAGCTTTTCAGGAATTGATTCCACAAAGGCCTAATATAAGTAGCACAGAGGCTAAGAGGAATTATGAGCAAGCTGAGGCTAGTATAAGAAAGAAGAGGGCTTCTTTTACCAGTCACCGGGAGGGCAAAGGGTAGCGGAGATCATGAAAGATCAAGCTGGGTGCTAATGGGGCCGGGAAGATAGAACCATGGTTTGTCAGAAATGAGGCCTAGTGAGAGCAAGCCAGAAGATGGGGTTGGACTTCAGTTTAGTGAGGTAACCCTTGACCGATGATAAAACATGACCTGAGGGTGAAAAGAACTTGGCAAATAGAGGGATAAAACAGGCCAGGCAATCATTCTAAGGTGGCCTTAAATCCTGAAAGAACCCCTGGGGTTTTCAGAAGTGCAGATGGTACCTCCTTTTACCTAGCACCAAGCATTCAATTCCCCCCCCCCCAGAGAGACCTCTGTTCCTCAGGACAGGTTTTCTCTCTCTCCCCTTTCCCAAATCAGGGCAGATCTTAAAGACTGTCCAGTTTCAAAGACATAGGCCCAAACAAGAAGATACCGTACAAACAGAAAGTTAGAAGAATGTCAGTGAAGCCCATATCTAAGAGGAAAAATAGCTTGCTCCAGAAGACAGGTATGGGGTACTCTTAGCAGCAAGACCAGAGTGTGCCTTAGCATCATATTCCTAAGGGGCTAGAGTTAGAACCAGACTAGAATCTTCTAGGCCCAACTACTCGGAATGGTCCGAATGGGCTTATGGCCCTTTGGATGATATAGAACTTGGAACTTAACGCTCCCCAGGCAGCCTGGAACTTTGCACTAAGGCAACTCAACTGAATCTACACAGTTGGCTGCTTTGGGGTTTACCCTATACTTGTGTAGTAGGTTTTTTTAAAAAATCAATTGCAGGATCAGACCTTTACCTTTCTTAAATATCAGCTCATTAAATTGTAGTCTACTTAATTTGTTTGGGATGCTAATTCTAACATGTCATATGTTAGCGATCCCTCTCAGCTTTTTATCACCTACACGTCTGTCTGACAGACATCTATTGTATTCATCTAAATCGTTCATTAGAGTGTTGATAAAATGTTACCTAAGACCAGCCTAAGGAGAGAGTATAGTGCAAAGAGTGGTGGATTTGGATCTAGACAACCTTGGTAGGCCCACCTCTGCCACTTCCAAGCTGAGTGATCTGGGAGAAAGCCATTTAACTGTGTTGCATCTCAGTTCCCTCCTTGGTCAAATGGGATCTCTTCCAGCCACAGGCCTTTGATCCCACGATCCCCTGGCATGCTATTAGAGTTCTTTCTCCAGGTTGATACTGAAACATTGAGTCAACAACCTTTGGATACAGTTGTTCAGCCACATATTAATCCCCGGAACTGCACTAACATCCAGACCGTTTCTCCAACTTCAAGTCCGTAACAGTGCCTATTTTGACAACCGTCTGTGTACAGTGACAGTTGGAACACTAGGTAGAACCATGGGCTGGAAACTATGGTGGAACCATGGAACAGGGGCTGACAACCTGAGGGACACAGAACCTCAAAGGGGTCTGAGAAACCTGGCAAAGGGGATTATTGCCAACTAACTGGATTTATTTCTTCTGTACATATACAGGGTAACCACAGAGAGTATGGGAATCTTTACTTAAAGCTAAGTGGTACAGGGACTGAAGGTTGAAAATCTCTCCTCTAAAAGGAAAAAAAAGGGCAAAGGAGGCCAGGAATGAGAAGAGGAAACAAACAAATAAAAAACTAATCAGATTAGAGGAAAGAGGAAGGAAGGAAAGCCAATGGCAGCTTTTTATTCCTAAGTTGCTGAGACTTTAGACTAACTTTCTGGGCCTCAGCCAGGTTTCTCAGACCCCTTTGAGGTTCTGTGTCCCTCAGGTTGTCAGCCCCTGTTCCATGGTTCCACCATAGTTTCCAGCCCATGGTTCTACCTAGTGTTCCAACTGCCACTGTACACAGACGGTTGTCAAAATAGGCACTGTTACTGACTTGAAGTTGGAGAAACGGTCTGGATGTTAGTGCAGTTCCGGGGATTAATATGTGGCTGAATAACTGTATCCAAAGGTTGTTGACTCAATGTTTCAGTATCAACCTGGAGAAAACTCTAATAGCATGCCAGGGGATCGTGAGGTCTACTCCCTTCCCTACCTCTACTTCCCAAAGTACAGTTCAGCTCAAAAATTCCAGGGCCAGAATTCTGGTAGCCAACTATGATCTATTTGGCTAGGCCCGTCCTAGGACTGGACCTTTCATTCAAATCCTTTTCAACTTGCCTCAATGGTATTTTAAAATATCTGAGGTTAGCGCCAATTCAAATTGGTTCTTTAAAAAGTACTTGGTTTCTTCTCAAGCTTTCCTAAAATAATTAAGATTAGGGTTCAGTTTAGAACTTGGCAGATTAAGCTACTTGTAGTAAATTTATGGTATACACAGATTTGTTTGGATTAAGGGTTTAGTAAAGCCTCACAAATACTGAACCCTAGCTTAGTCATAATGGAGAAGAGGCAGGCTCAATGAAATAGAATGCTGGTTTGCTGGAGATCTGGCCATCAACAGTAAAACATAACGGCAAGAAGTTACTGTTGTACCGATGTAACTTTTAAAAAATTTCTTTTTCGGCAGCCTGGCCCTGTCCTGCCCTGGTCTGATTGCTGAGAATGTTAGAGCTGGAAGGGACTTTAAGGATCATCTCTCCCAAGCTCCTTATACAGATGATGAAGACCAGTCACAAAGAAAAGTAGCTAGGGTCACACCATGGGCAGGGGGCAGGAGTAGGGGTCCTGACTTGTGCTCAGGGAGGTGAGAGATGGGGTCCGGGGGAAGGACATGGGAGGTAGCCTGGGAACACCTCCTCTTTCCCTGGGCACTGCATCTGTCTCCTGGAGTGATTCCTGATGGAGGGGGAGCAGAAAGCAGGGAGGGAGTAGCTTTGGTGACATAAGCTAATCCAGGACTGACAGGGGAAGAATAGCCCCCCTCTGACTCCCTGCCGTGGGGCTGGCCCAGGCTCTGATTGCACCCCCTACACACACACCAAGTTCCAAGTCCCAGAGGGTTTGGGACCAGGATACTCTCCATTGGCCAGTGGCTCAAAGGAACAGGTGGGGCCCAGTCATTGGAGCTTAAATAGCCAAGGAAGAGGAGGGCACTTGGGGGTCATCCTGGCCGAGGCTGCCCAGGAAGAGAAGCTGAGAGAAGAGGGAGATAGTAAGAAGCAGAGGCTGAGGAGCAAGCTACATGGAAGACAGATACAACCCCCCAAGTCTTATTAACAGGAGTCTTCACATCCTTCCAGAGAGCATGGCCCAGACTCCCACTGGTCTGGGGCTGCGGGGCCGGGGGGGGGGGGGCTCTCACCCTGCTTTGTGCTTCTCCTCCTCTGCTGCATCCACCTTTCCAGGCCCAACTAGGCATGGACCACCTGGCAGAACCGTGGGGGCCCAACCCATACCTGCCAGCCCCGCAGAACCGAGTCGCCTTCAAGAAGCCACAGCTGAAAGCCTTGGAACGGGCCTTCCAGCAGAGCCCGTACCCGGACCAGGGCACCCGGCGGCAGCTGGCCGGCCTTCTCCTCCTGCCCGAGGCCCGAGTCCAGGTGTGGCTCAAGAACCGGAGAGCTAAACTCCACCGGGGACAGCGGCTTCAGCAGCCCAAGGAGCGGAGATCCCTGGCCCCGGATGGGACCAAAGTGGCAGCCTGCCTACATTCAGAGTTTCTGCCCACTGTTTCTAGGACCAGACCCCAAACTCCTGCCCCAGAGCTCTGCCAGACACCTGAAAGCCAGAGCCAAGGCTGGCAGGGGCCTCCGGGTTCTCCGTGGAGTGGAGCTCTAGGCCTGCGCTGGGGTGTACCCTGGACATGGACGGTGGGAGTCCATTCCTTCTCACTAGCTCTGCTCACCCCCTGCTCAGGCTTGGTCTGGTCCTCCTGCTACCTACTCCCCCCGCTATGGACTAGCCATGGGCCTGAGACCCAACCTGACCAACTGTCCGATCAACAGCTATTTCCTACGCCCCCACTTCGTGCCTGGGTCTGTGCTCAGTGACATGGTGGGCTAAATGAGAGACAGAGGAAACCAGTGCTCCAGAGATTTCCCACTGTGCTTGGGGAATTAAGACTTAGACACGAGAATATCTCCTCCTGTAGATTTGAGGGCAATGTCTGTGATTTTTTTTTTTTGTACTTTTGTATCTCGGGATAGAAGATGGTCCAGGGCTCTGGGTAGAACCTTCATAAATGTTTGAGTTGGAGTCCAGGCGCTGGGGAGGGCAGACAGTTATCGTCTGAGCTATCCAGGGCCTTCGAGGCCAGCTTATCCAAGCCCCACGGGGTAATTAATCATCATGAGAACAAACCCAAAACCATGCTACCGTTTTCATGGTTCACTGCTAAGTCTTGAAATGGCACATTTGGGAGAATTAAGGGGAAAGGAGACAACAAGAGCTGAACCCTGTAAATGGACTGGGGAAGCAATCTCACAGGGGGTCTGGAATTCAAGGACTTTTCTCCACTGTTCCCTCTTCCCTCCACTCTCCCTGTTCTCTACCTTCTCCAAGTCCCTGAGATAGCAAATCTCTGAACTGTGGCTCCCTGGAGAGGGACAGAGCTTGCTAAAAGTCCAGGTAGCTAGAGGCAGTTAAGTGATGGATAGAGGCTGGATCTGAGATCAGGAAGACTTCAGTTGGAATCCTGCCTTAGATCCTTATGACATGAGCAGGTGACTACCTTAACTGCGGTCTGCCTCAGTTTCCTCAACTGTAAAATGAGGATAATAAAAGCACCTTCATCAAAAAAATAAAAATAAAAATTTCTTTTTCTCTTATAGTCGAAGAGTGAACTTTGGAGCCTATGATAATTATGTTCCAGGTAAGAATTTGAACAAAGTTCATAGGATCATACAAATCTAGAGTTGGCCATGTCCTCAGAAACCAAATCTTTTCCCCAATATCTGAATATTCTCTATGGTAAGTTCAACAAGTGGTTATCCATCCTCTACTTGGATACTTCCAATGGTAAGAGACTCACTACCTCCCAAGAGCACCCTTCTTTATCATAATCTCTTTTTGCCTTTTTTTTACTTTAATTTTTTTGAGGCAATTGGGGTTAAGAGCCTTCCCAGGATTACACAGCCAGTCAGATACTTCTAAGGCCAAATTTGAACTCAAGTCCTCCTGACTCCAGGCACTGCTCTATTCGCTATGCCATCTAGCTGCCCCTCTTTAACAATCTCAAACCTGTCTCAGTGTAACTTCCACCCATCAAAAAAAAAAAAGATTCTAGATTGTCCCTCTGGAGCTACGGAGTCTAACCCCTTTTCTGTATGAGAGTCTTTTAAATATTTGAAGACAGCTCTCATGTCCCTCCCTTTCTTATTATCTCCAGCTGCCCAAACTACCCAGGGGGTGTGCTGGAGCTATCTCCCATCTACTAGCAAAAGTAAATTGGAGAAAATGTCAATAATATGAATTAAAAAGGGTGTTGTGGGTACTTTTTTGCAGGGGAGGGCTGGTTGTTAAAACATTCACCAGCATGTACCTCTGAACCTATCCGCAAGTCTCTTCTTTAGATTAAATATCCTCCTTGCCTTCCTTTATTATATTTAACTATTTAGATATACTATGATATAATCCATAAATAGCATATATTTATTAACATATTAATATTTTACTATTAATCAATTAATATAGTAATTAGATTATTTATAAATATACAATGTATTAATTAAAAATAAATGTTATATATTATATCATATATAAATAAACTGTTATATATAAAATATATATAATGTTACATTATATAATATACAAATAATAGTTATATCTTATTGCCTCAAATTACATGACATGATTTCGAATGCCCTTGTCGTCTTGGTCACTCTCCTCCAAGCAGTCTGTTAGCTTGTCAGTAGCTTTAAAACAAGGCCCCAGGTGAGTTAAGCAACGTTTCCAGATGTGCTCTCACTAGAGGAGAATCCAGTGATGCGAGGGCCTTCCTCATTCTCGATGTTATGCTTCTTAGCAAGGCAATGGAAGAATTCATTTGTTTTTCAGTAGACATATTAGATGTTTCTCAATCACAAGAAGTAACTGCAGATACTCTCTGTGGTGTAAAGGATCGTGAAGGCCATATGATCCAAGCCACCTTTGAGCAGGAGGTCAACTACCAGTCCAGGAGGTCCCCTCCATTTTTCTTAAAAACCTCCGGGGGGGGGGGGGCGGGTCCTAATCCACACTCCAAGGCAGTAACTGCCTGTATTAATGGGTAGCAGTGGGAATGAGAGGAGGGGCCAAATTGCCACCTACTGTCAAGTGAGAACATGGAAGCCATTTGGATGGGAAATGAGAGGGAAGAGACAAAAGTCAGCCCAGGGCTTGGAACATGGCAGACTATATGAATGGGGGTGTAACTTGCAGAAATACTTAAGTCATAATGAGGAGTAGGATAAGGGAGCAGGACGCTGAGCTCAGTTTCAGAAGGACTGGATTTGAGGTGCTAGTGAGATACCCAGATAGAGAAGGTCCTTTTCCTAGTAGAGATGAGAGGATGAAGCTTGGAAGAAAGGTCTGGGCTGAAGTTTGGAAGTCATATTCCCTACCGAAGCTATTGGAGGGCGATATGGTATAACGGAAAATATGGTGGATTTGAAATCAGGATCTGGGTTTGAAAACTGCCTCTGTTATCTATTACCCATATGTCCTTGGTAAGTAAGTCACTTAGCCTCTCTGGACCTCAGTTTTCCCATCTGTGAAATGAGGAGATTAGACTAGATGACCACTGAGGGCTCTTTTAGTTCTAAATCTCTGATCTTTTTTTTTTTTTTTCCTGTGGCAATTGGGGTTAAGTGACTTGTTGCCCGGGGTTACCCAGCTAGGAATGTTAAGTATATGAACTAAAGCCCTCCTGACTTCAGGACTGATCCTTTCTTAATACAGACTAAGGTAACGTTAATGTCTTTGTCTGCTCTGTCACACTGATGTCAATCAATGCATATTGAACTTTGGAGCACTAAAACCCCCACATCACTTTACATTCTTGGATAGAGTACCAGGCCTGGAATCAGGAGAACCTAAGTTCAAATCTGGCCTCAGATGCTTAACCCTAATTGCCTACCCCACCCCACCCCCAAAAAGAAAAGAAATCAAAAGAGCTTTCCGGCCATAGCTTTACCATCTCATATATATCAGACAACGCCTTCCATTGTTGAACATCTCCATTGGGAAATGCCTTACTTTTGAGTAAATCCAAATCTGTATACTTGTAACATCTTGATCTTAGTTCTCACAGAATTTCAGTCTCTGAAGCTATTGAGAACTAATTCATTCTCTCAGATGACAGCCCTTTAGATATTTAAATACAACAGGCATGCTTTCCTTCTTAAGGTATGAAAATTCCTCATATGACCTAGGTCCCAATAAAGGTGAATAATGAATCCTGTTGACGTTGCTGCATTATCTGAATTTGTACTGCAGATTTTTATTGGGCTGGAACTCCTTATTACATCTGACATAATTATAACTTGAAATTGGGTCAGTTCAAACACACACACCACTACTTCAGGAGATTCACAGATCACATCTGAGACCTTGCACCACATGGGCCCCCTTCTTCTCCATGAGCTCTAGCTGTTTAACATATCTCCTACCACGTAGCAGATAGTACCAGCAGCCTGTATGCGGGCCAAATTATTTCAACTACATTAGTAAATGTAAAAAAAAAAAAAAGTAAAAAAAAAAGAGAAGTTCCTCTTATATTTACCATTTGGTAAGTCATTAGTTTCTCTGGACTTCACGTACCTCATCCATTAAAGGGTTTGCCCCCAATGGCCTTTTGGGTTCCTTCCAGCTCAAGATCTGTGATTCTCTGGTCCTTTTAGCCTATGGTAGGTGCTATAGGACTATTCCATGCTCATTTATATATATATATATATATATATATATATATATATATATAATTATACACACACACACACACACACACACACATACATACATAAATAAAAATCTGGAAGATAGCCCAGGGAGGTGCAATGACTTGCCCAAGATTACATAGTAGTAAGTGATATCAATGGAATTTGAACTAATCCAGGTATCATATCGTTCTGTTACTCATCTTTCTCTCTCAAGTATCTGAGAAGCAGTGTGCCCTTGTGGATAGAGAGCTGTCCTGGTCAGAAAAACCAGGATTCAAGTGAAACTGTAGTATCACTGCCTTCTGGTCCCAGGCAACTCTTTAAGATTGAATGTATAAAATAGTAATAGCAGTCATTTATAGAGCAACTTTCAAGCACATGCAATCCATTACTTTACTCAGATCTGTTCCAGAAGAGAGACTTTACGTTTCTGGAGTTCCCCAGATCAGTTAACCCACAGTTCCCAACAACAACAAGAAAATATGAATCCCAGTACCTTGCCCAATGTAGGTACTTTATCTAACAGATTTGAACTTGACCCAGTGCTTAGTTCTGGCTCCTGTTTCCCAGAGTTTAAAGTAAATGGAAACTTAAACACTTAAACTCAGTATTTCCTAAGTACTTATGATATGTCAGGCTCTATGGCTGTCAGGGATATGGAAGTATCAGACTTGATTCCTATCTTCAGAGAGTTAATAGTCAAATTGAAAGGCAAATGAAGTCCCCAAAGGGAGCTTAAAGAGCTAAACAAGAATGTGTGTGTGTGTGTGTGTGTGTGTGTGTGTGTGTGTGAGAGAGAGAGAGAGAGAGAGAAATCAGAGGTCTGATTGTTGTATCTAGCTATCATGCTAAAATTCACTGACTAAAAAAAGATTAATGACAATTAATCTTTGACCGATTTTTAGTGATTGATTTTTAGACCACAGGAATTCTTGAAGACCACTGAGCTATGGAGGGGTGATCTGCATCTGTAGAGAGAGCTCCCACACACATGGAATTACACATAGTGAAACTGGCTGGCTCCCTCAGGGTCACTTTCACTTTGATTCAGATTTAAATTTTGATTCCAAAGTATGTGATTTTTTTTTTTCAGTTGAGGATGTTAGCAAAAAATCCTGGAATCAACAACACTTTTCTTTGATGTTTTCTAAACCAAATCGACCAGGGAAAAAATGGAGATCAACCCCTTCTGAGTTAAGAGAAAATTCTGCTGTAAGTACTGAAAAGACCATAGAATTATATTGATTTTAAGCTAATGATAAAAGGCCACATTGAGCAAATGAGTATTTATTAGGTACCTAATATGTGCTGGGCACTGTTCTAAGCACTGGGGATACCAAGAAAGGCAAATCCAGCCCCTGCTCTCGAGGTGCTTACAATTTAATTGGGGAGACATCATACAAACAACTATGTCCATATAAGCTAGAGAGTTAGCTATATGTACATCTATGTGTATGTATGCATAGAAATAGAGTCATATATTGGAAGTGATTGTGAAAGGAAAGCACTAGTACTTCAGAAAGTGGGATTTTAGCTGAACCTTTCAAGAAGCCAAGGAAGGTAGAACATAGACATGAAGAGCAAGGGCATTTCAGGCTTAAGGGGCAGCCAAGGAAAAGGGAAAGTTGGGAGAGGGAGGGTCTTGTGAAAATAGAAAGGAGGCCGGTGTCATTGGATCATAGAGGGGAATAAAGTGTAAGAAGACAGGAAAGGTGGGAAGCAGTTAGCTTGTGAAGGGCTTGGTGAACCAGAGGATTTCATGTTTGATCATGAAGCCAATAAAGTACCACCAGAGTTTTTTGAAGAGGGGGAAGACCTGCAGTGGTTAGGTAGCTGAGTGTAAGAGAGATGAGTGGTGAGAGAACTGAAGCAGGAACAACCAGCTATTGTGATAGTCCAGATGGGAGGCGATGGACATCTAGATAAGCCAGCCATGGGGAATTCCTGCCTGATCTCAGTTGAAAGACAATCTGTTCCATTTACAATTCACCGGACGGCAGACTGGGTCACCTATTGCCAGAAGATCATTCAGGAAAAATGTCCAACAGCTGCAGAAGTAGCTCAAGTTGTAACCTTGGAGTGGCAAGAGTGAGTGTTAGGGCAGGCTTTCATCTCCTTTCATGTGAGATTTAAGATGTGTACATTGTGACAGATTCATGCCCTCTTTTGCTCTCCAAAGGCAGGATTATGATATGCCACTTAATGGGCTTTCCTAGCTCTGGTAAAGAGAGAATCTGTCAAAATTGACCCAAGGGATTCAGAAAATGTTACTTACTGTTTTCCATAAAGTCTTCCTCTAGATCCAAGACTATTTGTTATTCCAGAACTGATTATCTAGTGTAAGTTATACCCTAAGTATCTTGCTTCTTCTAGTGTGCCTTCCTATTACACAGAGTGTTGAACTCAGCTCTGCCAGGAGGTGAACAATAGAAAGGAGAGGCAGTGAAACTTCAGTCTGGTGGTGTGGCTCTTTAGGAATTTCAGTACTCCCCAAGTAGTTCCCAGTCTCTCTCCACCTATGTTGATGGCTCCTCGGGGGACTCAAAGAATCACCATCTCGGGGCTCATATCCTAGCAGCTCGTGTGTGAAGTACAGTTCCTATCGTGACTTGGTTGGTCCTCAGCAAGTAGGCAGGGTTGAGGTTTCTGGACTGTGCACTTTAATCTGTACTTAAAATCTTTTCAAATCAGTAGGCCCCACCAGAATTTATAATCTCTGAGTATAGTTTGAGAACTCTGGATTATACCTACTCACCAGGGCAGGATTTCAGAGGAAATCCAGAGTTACATTTCTACTCAAAGATGTACCTTAGTTGGACCATGCTGGGGATTGAAGGGAATAGTTCAAGAGCTTAAGCACCAGTGAGGTGTATGAATCAGTGTGTGTACCCACTATGTTTATTGGTTGTTATTTCCCGTACCTATTTGGTGCACAATCATTTTGTCTTCCAGAAGTCATCAGTTTGGGGCAGCTCCGGTTCTTGGCCTTTACCGTGAATTCCAAGATAGCTCTGGAGACAGAATTAGAAATAGGATAGCATGGATTTGGAAATCTCTAATTCCTCAATAGGGACGGGCCTTGTGCTTGGGCCGACATATTGGGTAGACGTATCTCTATAGAGATGAATTTCTTCAGACTCAGAGTGGGGCTGTGGGGAGCGTGTGATAGGAAGCATCATCCAGACGGAAGTCCCCAAATTGTCCATTGTCGGGTTTTCAGGACTAGCTCAGCTATCTGATAGAACAGTACAACCGGGGCGAGGTTAATGGCCTATCCTAAGTCTCATCTGGATTCCCAAAGAATAATGATATCAGAGGCACCTAAAGCCAACCTATGCTTTAGAGTAGTTTTCTGAATTCTCAGAAGAATTAGCATAATTTCATTTCAAAATGGTGACCTTGAAAGAGGAAGGTAAAATTAAGAATGAGCTTCAGTTACAACTGTACTCTTTATCAATGCACAGAACTCTTTTTCATGCTGCAGAATAAAAGGTACTTAACTTTTCAGAATTATGACAAACTAAACAACTCTAAGTCTTTGTATTATTTGAATTAATTTCTCAGATGGGGGATGTAGTCAAAGATGATCAGAAAGCGACTCCTATGTGGATGACACGTTCTTTACTAAAAATTTCTGAGAAACCTTCTGCTTATTTAGCTGCCAGAAGAAGGCCCCCATTTTTCACAGGCCCACAAAGAACATCAGAATCCACCGAACCTGGAGAGAAAAATCAAACGTCCAAGAAAGAGAGAAATCAAGCGGAGAAAACAACAAAGAAGAAGGCGACAGGTTTACCCAAAGGGTCCAAAACTAAACAACCAGATACAGCCGACATTTCATCCAGAGAATCTGACAGCGAGTCCAAAGGTTCAGGAGAGTCAAAACCAAAGGAGGGCAAGGATTCACATGAAGACAAGGAGCCAGATGCTGAAAGCAAGGATAGTGATGTCAGTGAGAAAGACACAGAGAAAAAGAGAAAGCCAAAGGAGTCTGATGCTGAATCTACTGATTCCAAACATGAAAAGAAGAGCAATAAGGATTCAAGAAAAAAATCTGGGGATTTAGACAAGACTTTCAAGAGAAAGACCAAGAGCTCAGACTTTGAATTTAAGGATAGTCTGAAGAAAGACAAGGATATAAAGAAAAAAACCAAGGATTTAGTCATCGAAGCCACAGGTTTAAAGAAATCAGACAAAGATTTAAGGAAAAAATGCAAGGATTTCAGTATTGACTACAAGAATGAAAAGAAAGACAAGACCATAAAGAAGAAATTCAAGGATTCTGTTGTCGAATTCAAGGACACAAAGAAGAAAGATGAAAGTTCAAAGAAGAAATCCAAGGACTTGAACAATAAGTCCCAGAATCTAAAAACAGAAGACAAGAAACCTAATGAAGGGGATGTCGAGTCTGAGTATTCATATGATTCCAAGATGAAATCCCAAAAGGCAAATGTACCCAAAGATTCAAAGAAGTCCAAGGATGGGAAGATAACTTTCAAAGGATCCGACACCGAACCCACCAAGAGAGAATCAGAATTGGATTTGGAAACATCTAAAATTTCATGTGGCGCGGCCTCCGCAAGGTCCCCTATGGCTCCACAGGCGCTGCCTCAGCTTATAAAGTCTGAGATAAGAAAGGCCCCCCTGGTAAGTTCATTTCCCTGTTCCTAGTTCAACCTAGCTAAGATGGAATTACAAGCAATAAGGTCAAAGTCAGACTTTCCCTTTCCCAAGGGTCCTATAACTTGGTGTGATAGAAAGACAGCTGGACTGAGTCAGGAGCAAGGGATTTGAACTCTGTCTCTGTCTCTTTGCCACGTCCTAGCCAGGTGAGCATGAGCAAGCTGTTGAAGCTCTCAAAGACCATTTCCTTCTTACATTTCCATGTAAAATGGAGGTGTACAGGGTATTATGGTGAGGGTTCGATGAGATGATTTCTCTAGTGCTTTACAAGCCTAAAATTCTACAATTACAAATTATTTCTATAATCATATTCTATATTCATTCTATAATCATAATCGGCATCAAGGAGCATTTATTAAGCAACTATTATATGCCAGGCACCGTGCTAAGCATGAGAAAGGCAAAAACACTATCCCTGCTCTCAGTGGGGGAGATAGCATACGGATACCCACGTATATATTATCTGGAGGGTGAAAGGGAACTAATTTCAGAGGAAAGTCACTAGCAATGAGGAGAGTAAAAGTTAGAATTTGAACAGTCTTAAAGGAAGCCGGAGGAGCCAAGAGTCAGGCCACCAGGATTCTTCATCAGACCCACAGTGTTCTGCTCCTAATTAACAAAAAGGACAAAACATCATTTTTATCCCTTTTTAACCCTAACCCTAACCCTAACCCTTTCCTACCCTTCCCCTCCTTTCTATTCAGACTTGGGTCAAACTTAGGTTGAAGTTCATTCATTCATAAAAACCCAGGCTCACTCTCAAACAATCAGGAATCCTTCTGGTTAATGGGTGTGTGTGTGTGTGGGGGGGGAACCTTAGAGATCTCATGCCTTGTGATCTTTTCCTTTTTCTTTTTCCTGCAGCCGGAAGCCCAATGGATCCAAAAACTGATCTGAAGAACTGTGAGTTTGGTCCTACTGGATAGCTTTAGCCCAGATAGGACAACCAGTAGGTAGCTACTTTCAAAAAATGTTTCTAATTGTAATAAAGAAAACCTTTTGTCCTCATTGAATCCCAGTGACTTTATTTCATGACGGGCAGGGGGGCCTAGTTGATTCAAGATTGTTTAGGTGGCAGGGGCAATAGCGCCCTGCCCTTGGAGTCAGGAAAATCTGAGTTCGGTTCCTGCTTCAGACATTAGCCGGATGACTCTGGGCAAGTCATTTTGTTTCTTTTTGCCTCCGTTTTTCTCTCTGTAAAATAGAGACCATAATAGTATCTACATACAAGGGTTGTGAGGATAGAAACAAGATAATTATAAATCCCTTTGCCAGCCTTAAAGCAATTATTATTTGGTCCTTGCTAGAAGGCTCCAGGAAGGTCAGAAATGGAGGATCCATTGACATGCATATGTCCCAGGCATTCCACCATGGAGGATGATGGAGAAATAAGTGAGTGAGACCTGTTCTCTAAAGCTAAATATTTCTAGTTTCCATCTAGGACAAAAGGACCATGTAGGAGAGTGGAAAATAAAAAGTTTCCGAGGTAATCCCTATGGACTTTGGATAGAAAACGCCATCTGCATCCAGAAAGAGAACCCTGGAGCTTGAACGTAAATCAACATGTGCTACATTCACTTTTTTGTTGTTTTTCTCCCTGGTGATTTTTTTCCTTATGTTCTGATTTTTCCCTCTCAACATAAAGAAATATGTATTAAAAAGTATATATATATATATATATATATATATATATATATATATATATAACCAGAAAAAAAAACGAAAGAGTGGTAAAAAGGACATTGGATAGGGACCCAAAAGACTTACGTTTTAATCCCATGTTCAGCTCCTTACTACTTGTAGGACCTTTGCCAAGATTCCTGATCTATGTGGGCTTCAGTTTTCCCACCTGGAAACTTAGATGGATATACTGGACAATCTCCAAGGTCCCTTCTGGCTCTGAGATGACCAGACCCATGTCCTCTCCCCCCCAGCCTCCCTTAACCTCACATAGAGGCTATAGAGAGTAAAAAGAGCACAGTGAATTACTTGAGCATCATTATTCCCGGCATGCACATTTAGGCTTGGTCAGGTGTCCTGACAGCCAAGCACCAGCAGACTGAGCTCGGGTCTAGGCGTCATTAAGGTTTCAGAGTGCTCTGCTCGGCTAACATCTTCTCCCAGCCTAGAGCCGTCTCTGGAGCACGCTCAACAAAGCCACAAGGGCCTCTTGGGTCCATACCATCGACGCCTGCTCACCCCTGCTCCTTACCTTCCATCTCCTAGCCAATTCCAGTTTGTTTGTTGGGATTGTGTGCCCTTCTCGGCGTGAGCTCCACTGGCAAATATAGATATATTTACTTGGAAATAAATTACTTATGTAATAAAGCAAAAATAGAAATCAAAACAGGTTGTGATAAAGGTGAAATGTTTAATCTGAGAGTAATAGGGAGCCACAGGAGTTTATTGAGTAGAGGGTGGACGTGGGCAGATCTAGACTTTAAGCATTGGGGTAGACAATAGAATGGAATGAGGAGAGACTCATTCCATGGCTGTGTGGGGAAGGGGGGGGGCACAAGAGAGACTGGGAAGGCACAGACGAAGGAGATCTGACCACTGAGCCAGTCAGCATTGCCTGGAAGATGGAAAGACTCCACATTACAGAGGCAAAAGCTCCTGTCCTATCCTGTCCTGTGCTGTGCTCGGTGTTGTCCAGTCCTGTGCTGTGCTGTACTGTGTGCTGTGCTCTATCCTGTCCTGTGCTGTGCTGTATGCTGTCCCATCTGCCAGGCACTGTGCTGAAGGCTGGCAATATAAAGAAAAGCAAAAGTACCATCCCTGTTCCCGAGGGCCTTCTGTTCTAATGGGAGATAGGACACACAGACGCCCGCGGATGCCCAAGCTTTCTGTGGCAGAAATGGGCCGTGGTCTTAGGGGAAAGTCTCCAGCAGGAGGGAGGGACAGGGACAGGTGGAATGCCTGCTGGCTTTCACTAAGATTCCCACCTCTGACAACTGCTGGCTGTCGGACTGGAGGCGAGTCCCTTAACCACTGGAAACCTCGCTTTACCCATCTGAAAAACGAGGGGCTGTGACTAGATGACCTTTGGGGTCCCTTCCAGAAGGAAATCCCTGATCCTCTGAGGCTGCTACTGAGAGTGAGCTTCCTCAGCCAGTGACCCTGCCTGACCAGCAGGCTAGACATTCCCTCGAGAGAATGGGCCCGAGCCATACGAAGGCTGGCTCGCTTGAGGCCTGGGGACAATCCAACGAGATCTGCCTCACAGAGTGGTCCGTCAAGCTAGCTTATCTTGGCAGAATGGGGCCCAGTGGGGCCTCCGTTTGTGAGGGCCGGGGGCAGAAAAACAAGTCATCATAGCCCACGGGGTTGGGGGGGGGCCACAGGGGACTTGGGTTGTGGGAAATGGGAAGCAGGCACAAGGAGCTTGGGTCCTAGGAGACAGCATGCCAGGAAGCTTGGGCCTTGCTACATGTTTCTATGCCTTGTTTTTCTCAAAATTTGGCCAGTGGTTAAGAAGTAAATATCTCCCTTGAGAGGGTTTAACCAATGAACAAAGAGGATCTTCCCCCCTCCCCCATCTTTCCTTTGAAAATACCCATCTGCTGCCCATCAGTTGGAGAATGGTTGGGTCAACTGTGGTATATGAATGTTATGGAATATTATTGTTCCGTAAGAAATGACCAGCAGGATGAATACAGAGAGGATTGGCGAGACTTACATGATTTGATGCTGAGTGAAATGAGCAGAACCAGGATCATTATATACCTCAACAATGATACTGTATGAGGATGTATTCTGATGGAAGTGCATTTCTCTGACAAAGAGAAGATCTAACTAGGTTTCAATTGATCAAGGATGGACAGAAGCAGCTACACCCAAAGAAAGAACACTGGGAAGTGAGTGTAAACTGCTTGCATTTTTGTTTTTCTTCCTGAGTTATTTTTACCTTCTGAATCCAATTCTTCCTGTGCAACAAGAAAACTGTTCGGTTCTGCACACAGAGATTGTATCTGGGATATACCATAAATATTTAACATGTATAGCACTGCTCCCCATGGAGGGAGGGAGGGGAAAAATCGGAACAGAAGTGAGTGCAAGGGATAATGTAAAAAATTACCCAGGCATGGGTTCTGTCAATAAAAAATTATAATAATTAAAAAAAGGGAAAAAAAAGAAAAAGAAAATACCCACCGGAACCAAGAGAACTGCTGTATGGAGCAACAAGATCACGTGCAGCTCAATTCTGGTGGCTGGGGCTCTTTGCAGCAAGGAGGTGATTCAGGCCAACTCCAGAGGACTCCTGCCGGAGAGAGCCATCTGTCTCCAGAGAGAGGACCGTGGGGACTGAGTGTGGCCCACAATGCAGCATTTTCACCTTTTTCATGGTAATTGTGTGCTCAGTTTTTCTTTTTCTCCTTTTTTCCCTTTTTGATCGGGTTTTTCTTGCGCAGCACGCTTGACATGGAGGTATGTTTGGACGAGCCGCACATGTTTAGCCTATATTGGATCACTTGCTTTCTGGGGTAAGGGGGAGAAAGATATGGAGCTCGGGGTTTTGCAGGGGTGGATGTTGAAAGCTACCTTTGCTTGTAACTTTTTAAATTTATTCTTTTTAAAAATTTTTTTCTTTACATATATTTTGAAAACTATTTTTTACATTTTATTTTTACCTTATTTTTAAAGCTATTATTAAAAAAAATAAAAATGCCCAGCCTTGAGAACCACCTTAGACCAACCGGTCCCCCGACGCTGCTTGGTCCCATCCATCCTGCATTATACAGCAATAAAGCCTTTTCCTTTGAGAAAGCAGTCTGGCCTCCACCTAATTCTTATCTGTTGAATTTGCTCTCCCACTGCAATGGGAGACCTACTTTGTCCCATTAAAAACTAAAGAGGAGGAGGCAAGGAGAAGGATCTCAGCCTCCAGCTCCCCCCTAGGGAGGCAAGTGACAATGACAAGGTCATCTTGTCACTGTGTGGCTAGGCTTTGGGAGTGGGCGAGAGTTAGGACAAATTAGTCAGATGCCAACCTTGCACTTATGGATACTGCTGACTGTGGAGTGAGGAAGCCTCAGAAACTCCCTAGAGATGTGATTTTAAGCAAGTCACAACCTTCATTTCTTCAGCTCTAAAATGAGGCTGGCAAGAACAGCCCTTCCCCATACAAGGCTCAAAGAAGATAATGCACGTAAAACACTTAAAAGGCCAGAAACTCCTCTATGATGGCTGTTCCTCCTAATACTGGTGGCACCAGCAGGGGGCCTGACACATAAATAGCCTAGGAAGAAGCCTTAGAACCACGTGGCAGGTTTTAGGTCTGTCTGGGTGACTCTAGGCAAGTCAACCTTTCTAGTGACAATTTCTTCGTCAGGGTTTGACTAGAGGGTCTCTAATGCCCCCGGGATGCACGGGTGCTCAGGACAAGCACCTCTGGCTGAGGATCACTGAGCCTTTTTGGAACTATTCATTCACCTCTGGTGTGCACTTTTGCCCAACTTTCACCTCTGGTTCCAGAAGTTGTAGCATGTTCATTGGCCACACCCAAGTAAGACCATCTCAGTAAGGGAATGTCTAACCCCCTCCCAAATACTCCAGAGGAATGGGTGGATGAAAAGTTTGTTCTGATGCTCATCAAGGCAGGTGAAGCAGGTTCTGTGGAGTTTTTAAAGCTTGGTCAGACATTGAGCTTTTTTTTTTTTCTGAGGCAATTGGGGTTAAGTGACTTGCCCAGGGTCAGCTAGTAAGTGTTAAGTGTCTGAAGCCAGATTTGAACTCGACTCCTCCTGACTCCAGAGATGCCATTGCTGGTCCCCTTGACTTCTGTCCTGACGCTGAACTTGAATGAGTCAGGAAGAGAGTGTGAGGGTGATGACTTTGCAATTCTACCTCACTTAAATCTAATTCATGTGGAAGTCGGCCCCCCACGATGTCACTGGCCCTCTCTAAAAATCAAATACAAACAAGGTTGCCCTAAGGCTCTAGATCTATGTCCCCAAATTCCCCCGGCCCAGGTCTTGGTTCACAAAATCTAACTACTAGAGAATCATTACTTTGTCGGGGTCTGTAAAAATGCAGAGTTAACATATTTAATCTTATCATAGACTTATACCTCGGTGTGAGTGATTTTTAGATCCTTTTCTGAGAGAAGGTGTTGATGTTGGGTAGCAGGGTCCCAGATCTCTAATATAGATACACCCAAAGTTCCACTGACCTGGTGATACTAATTTATCATAGTTGAGTCCCTTTGTTGATCTTCATGCCAGAACTCCAGGAACATGTGTTGTTCTGTTTCTGTGAAGCTCTGCCTGGCTCGCTCTTTCTCCCTTCTCAAATACTCCAACTTCTCCAGGGGCAATGTAATGAAGGTTACTTTCAAAAGACAGGAAATTATCTACTCAGGATATTGTGTGCAAGTAGCCTCAATTCAAGAATGAGAAAGAAACTTGGGAGAAACTGTGCCAAGGAGAAGGTGGTTCAGGATGAGAAGCAAAGTGGGGCCTTTGGGAATATCTGGACCCCCGAGCTAGAAGTTCTCACCACCAAGATCCCAGGCTCCTTCCACCTGCTGGTTATAAAGATCCCTTTCCAGCTATCCTTTTTCTTTCTTTTTGAGGTGGAGGTGGAGGCAGAGGATGGAATATAGAATTATTTAATGGAAAAAAAAATCACTGAACTGGAATTTTGGAGTTGCAGATTCTAGCTGCAAAACCGGGCAAATCACTTCCTTCCATTCAGCCCTACTCTCCTACTAGACAACATCGAAGGTCCCTTCTAGTTCTCTATGGTTTCACATGGTTCTGGATTCCTGAAGCCTGTTCTTGGGCTACCCAGTGAGTCCATTACTGCTGCCATGTGACATTCCAAGGACACTGACTCCGCTAATTTGATTTTTCAAGAACTCCTTTTCTTGGGATGCAGAGAATACACACACACCCACGCATATATATGGTGCAGACACTGGCTGATGTCACTTAGTGAGAAGGAAAACTGGAAGAAGTGAGGAGCGTTAAGGAGAGGGAAACAATGGTGGCTGACCAGGAGCCACGGAAAGGCAAGTCAGTGTTGGGGAAGGGAAGATGGCAAAGAAAAAGAGGAAAGATAAGTGAAGACTGAGAAAAGGGAATGGTTCAAGGGAGGAAGTCAGAGGAATAGTCATAATTCACATTTCTATAACTCTGTGGTTTTCTAAATGGTTTCTTTATAACATTAACACTATACAAAAACAAAGATGACCATTTCTGTTTTTACAGAAAAACAAAGTGAGATTCAGAGGAGTTGTGCCTTACGGATGGTCACATGGCTAGCGTCATTTCAAGAACTCCAACCTAGACTTCCTGACTCTTTTTACACTATAATAAGCTGTTTCACGGGTACTACAAACATGTGGTCTAGAGGCCAAATTCAATTTTATTACAGTTAGAGTTTGCACCCAGTTTTCAAGGTGGAACGTAGGTGGGTCTGTACATACAATGGTAGCTTTTGAGTTAGATAGGGGGTCTCTGGAGAAAAATGAAGAGCTTGATTTCCCAGGTTACCTCTGCCATCCTTGAATCTTCCTCGAGTGAGCCCACCACAATGAACTGGCCTCACTGGGAAATAGTTGCAATATGGGGAGCAGAGTAAAGAAAGCTTGGGAGATTTTTTTTCCAGCTCTAATTAAACTAAAGCTAAACAAAATAAGCTGTTAGCCCTTCACTTTGTTTAAATGGCTCACTTTTCCATGTTGAATGAGTATGTGTGCACTCATTATAGAACAAGTCTTCCATTCACATAGACCTGACACGATGATTTTGGCTAAATGCCTGCAGATTGTTCAATGTCTGTCTGCCCGCCTATACATCAAGACTGGAGCTCTATGCCATACTTAGTTATTTGAATTGAGAGCAAGGATGTGAAGTGGCCCGTTGTTTGTGTGACAGGAAGAAAATGAAAAGGTAAGAGAATGCAATGTTCTGTAATGAATGCAACTTCAATGGTAGGGGTAATTTCACATCAGAGGCCCGAGCACATCTGCGGGCAAGTGACCTCCCTGTCCTCCAGCCCCAACGCTAGTTCCAGACTTGAGTGTAGGCATCTGTCAGGAGGCGTGCTTTACTAATCTATATTCCTGTGAAGGTCCACATTAAAGAGGGCTCAAGCTTCCTTTCTTCCTCTTTTGAGGATTCCTGTGGATGGCAGCAGCACCTGGTTAGAGAACCTGGGCTTTTGACCAAGGCATAAGAATTTAGAGGGCAGCCGGTACTTACACTGAATATAAACCGAGCTCAGCACCGAGTTATCGGAAAGGTAGCTACAAGAGGAAATAATTGACTGCCTGGGTCTGGCATTTTTACTTCTCTAATTCTATTTCCTCTGACCAGTTCTGCCATCGGACTAGGTCGGGGACTCATCTCATTTCACTTAGGTAGCTTTCTAACTGATCTTTAGATGAAAGGAGTTAGAGCTATTAGTGACTTTAAAGCACCTTCATTTTCCAGGATAAAAAGACGACCCAGAGAAGTGAAATGCTTAGCTAGGGAATAAACATCTGGTTAAGTGGCAGAGTGGAAACTAGATTTTTTCTCTCTATGTTGTTGATCATAAAATTTCTATTCTGTATTTTATAAACTTACTTTTCTATCCTAAGGTATAGATTATTTCCATTGCCAGTTCTTTGTTTTTACTATCCCAGATGCCTGAAATGGTTCCTCCTCATGCTACTTACCTTCAAGTCCCAACCCAGGTCCCATCTACTCCCCAAAGCCAGTCCTGTATGATCACCATACCACTGATGGGAGCTTTTTCCGCTTCATTTCCCCCAACCTTCCCCCATGTCGATTGAAACGTCCCACTACATAGAAACTTTACTGACATGTACCCCTGATTTCATTTCCCTTCCAAGTCCTAACACTCAAATCTATCTCATTGTAACCACAGTACCTCCTACTAGCCCACCCTCCTATCTCCACAGGAGACTAAAATAAAATCGGTCATACTTTTAATTTTATAATTTTTTTTATTTCTTAAACATTGAAAGAAAAAACATGACATCAAGAGTCATTTAACTTTATCAATCAGAGAACTGAAGCGACTGGATCATTTACTGTAAAATGAACTGATGCTAAGATAACTAAGCTTGATGCTCGAGAGGCTGTGTTACTGATGAGAATATACTAATCTCAAGAAATGCTACTGCCAAACAGAAATCGCTTAAAAGTTTCCCAAGACGTCACCGATACTGTATTTGGATTTAGCTTCCAGGTCTTTCACTTGTTGCTGAATCTTCTCTAACTCTTTCAGCAGCTCACTCGTTTTTTCAGATTCTTTCTCTACTTCTAATATGTTTTCAGTAATCTTGGTTTCCATGGCACCAAGTCTTTCATTGGCTACGTCAATTAGTTCTTTCACAGTTTCGATTCTGCATTCCATATCCGTCATCTTTGAAAGAAGTTCTTGATGACCTTTCTTGGCATCTTCAAATTCAAGCACCAGTTCTTCCCGGGAATCTTTCATTTCTGCCAGCTCTTCTTTAATTTGCACGTGGCATTTTCTCACTAATTTCAATTCTTGCTCAAATTCCTTCACTGAATCCTTTATCCAGGTGATGCCATCTTTTGAGACCTCGGGTCTCATTTCTTCTTCCACATGAGCTACTGCCTGCATGTCAGCAGCTGCTTCGGCCTCTTGAGGACGATTCTGTGGCTCTTCAATGACGCTGGTCACAAATTCACTCGGCTGGATTGTTCCGCTCATGTTCTGTTTTTGCTGCTTTGAAATATGTTGTATAGTTTCGGGGTTTCTTCTTTTTGGTTCTTCTCTTGTTTTTCTTGGGTGGCAGACTAGGCTCTCCTCTCCCTTGGAACAACTGGCTACTTCACCCAGTCTGCAAAACAATATGCACAACATAAGTAAATATTAACCTTTGATAACCCGGAGAAGGCGGAATGGAAAACAACAGATTTTGATACACAAAAGGCATGAAGAATAAAACAACGCTAATCATCCCGGCTGTAAACAATACTCCTGGATGATAAGTATCCTTCAATGTGCTACTGAAAAATCAGCCATAGAGAACGTATCTTCTACCATGCCCGTTTCTCCCCCCTGCCTTCCCTACTTCCTTCAGAGCATGGAGGGTTTCCATCCGGATTTTATAAGGACTGTAATGTACAAGACTTCAGTCTTTACTGAAGACCACAAGAAAGGGAAGGGGAATGGACTAGGAGTTTGGCAGAGTTGAAGTAGTTTTTTTTTTTTTTTTTCCCCTGGGAGAAAAACGGGTCCCTTCCTCCTAATCTTCCCCTTCCCAACATCTTCAAAATGGCCACAGTCTCAAAATGGCTGCACAGTTCTATCAGGTCCCTTAAGCCAAGAGCTTGTGGGGAAGAAACAAAAGGTAGACAGAAAGAGTCAGCCTAGCATTGTGCAAAGAATCACTATAACTCTAGGAGTAGTGATAGAACCATGGGGGAGAAGGAGGAGTCTGACTAATCTGACTTTGAGTCTCTGGACTGCTTGGGATCCCAGAGAATTATCTAAAAATTGCAGAGTTATATCAAAGAAGGGACTTTGCACACTCTACTGTGTAACCTACAACCAAGAAATCACAGCACAGTTCATCAGAAACAAGCACACAAAGAGTTAACTAAAGAAACACGCAGGTAAATGAACAAATAAATAAATATAGAGGTCTATGGTCAGAAGGAACTTTTGAGATCACTTTACTGCAAGTCAATCCTCCATGCCACCCCCCCATATTGTTCTCTGCCTCTGAGCTTCCCAAACCCTCAGTGGAACTCCCAGCATGCTAGGGACTAACCCAGTTGTCTGGGCAGTAAGTAACAAAGGGCTGGAACTTCCCCTTAGCAGGCCAGGTCAGGCCCGGCCATGCAGGAAGGTCAGGCAGGCACGTTCGCCAGCAAGCAACTTGAGAGGGAATGACAGCTAACCTTGAAAAGGCTACCCGAAGCCTTGCCCCCAGCTAAGCTAAGCTATTTCCTGACTGAAGTAAGGCTCCCTGTGCCCTCCCTTACTTCTTTGCATTCGGCCTGCTTGACTGAAAGTAGGACTCCCATCCCTCCCCCATCTTCTACCTCAATCTTTTGGGCCCAGCTAAAATCAAGGCTCCTGACCAGACCTACTAAGGAGCTGTGCCCAACTCCATTTGAACAAGATTCTAGCATTCTCTCTCTGCCCTCCTGACTGAGAGGGAGGCTCTTTCCCCTCCTTGTTGTACCATTCCAACCTCCAGTTTGAAAGTATAATCCATTACCACCCCCAAGAATTTGGGGGCTACTGCTTCAACCTGCTATAGAAAATTCCAGAAGGAACAGTGAATTCATTAGAAAATATTATCAAGTCCGCAGTAAAAACCATGTAATGTTCAATAACTGTGGTTTAGGGCAGTTCTCATTTACAAAAGTTTCAAACAGCCCTGAGCTCAAAAAATAATCATAATAAAACTTCCCTCCCCTTCTTGTTTAGACATGATAGGTACACACCAGGAATAAAAAAAAAAAATCACGGTATGGTAAAATGATGTCAAGTTATGATTATATCATCGGTGGAAAGCAATGAAAACAAAGTCTCTGCTGCAACTTCTTATTTCTGCCACGGTAGTGGGAAAGCAGTCATAGACAAACACTCAAAGAATAAGTATGTTGTATTCCAATAAAATTTTGCTTAAAAATAAAAAAGCTATTCTTAACTCACGGGCTATACAAAAACTGGTGCCTGTAGGCCGTAGTTTGTCAATCCTTGAACCAGATGAGTTCGGAGGTCCCTTCCAGTTCTAGAGGTATTTCCAATGATATGTCTATATTGAACTGCCAAAGTAATTTTCCTAAAGCATGGATCTGATTACGCTATCCCCTTGATCAAGCAGCTTTACCCCTAGCCAAGGTATTCACCATGACTTCTGAAACCCCTCATGATCTGGCTCCACCTTCTCTTTCTAAGCTTATTCATCCTATATTCCTTGACATATTCCAATAAATATTTCTTTTGTATCTATAAGTATCTAACTCTGTGCAAAGGAGTCATCAAAGATACAGGAAATCTAAGACAGTCTCTTACAATCAAAGTAAAGAGATTATTATATACCCATGAAAAGATACATAATAATTGACTCACAGAATTGGAGCGATGAAATGGACCTGAGGTGTCCCTCTAGATCAGGAGTTCATAAACTTATTATATCATATCCCCTAAAGGTTCTACTAATGCTGGATTCAAATCCTACATTGGATATGGCCAAAAAGCCATCTGGATTTCCATATGGAATCTGCAAAGCTATAGCCCAAGATGACTAATGTCTAAGCCAGGACGGATTGTAGGAAGGCTATTTCTTTACTGTCTTGGACACGGCCTTCTCTTCCCTTTTTGGATGCTGGAACACTGGACACTCCCTAGACCTGGAACACCTCTTTTATTCTTCTGGGCCTTTCAGATATTCATAAGAGAGACACGGCTGTCATCTACCAGAAAGTGACTGGCTGGGTCTTGGTGACCTAAGTTGATCAGGAACAGCTAGCCAGGGGCTCTTTTACCAGTTCCCTAATTATCTTGGATTCCTGCTTCCTATTGGTCATTACTGTTCTGTTCTGTCCCAGAAGATCATTTTTCCTAGAAGAGACACCAGAGACAAAATGAAGGGGGGTAAATTTTTTCCTCTTCTGCATATACTATTGGATCCATATGCAAAATTTTAACAGGCAAGGGAGGATGGGGTGCCTAGAGGCTGCTTCTTTGGGTACCTGTTCACATGTCTATAACACTTAGAAAGCTTATAAGGCCTTTTGTATATGGGAATACTTAAAAAGCATTATCAACTCCCCTCCCCATTTTACAGTTGAGTCTTTTCCCAAGGTCACAGGAGTGATTTTTGTACCTGTGGTCAGAGACTTGAGCCAAGTCACGGGGAATGTTTAATCTGACAGTCTGATAAAGCCTATGGACCCATTCTCAAAAATAATAGTTTTTCAAATGCAGGCAATAAAGTGGATAGGTATACAAAGGAAGCAAATAATATTGATATATCATGAATAATTAAAATAAAAAAAAAACCAACCTACAATCCCCTCTCCACTAAATTTATGAACTCCTGGTCTAGAAGAACAGCTCAGGTCCATTTCATCTCTCCTCTTCTGTGAATCTATGAATCTATAAATTATTTTGCACCTTTTTATGTGTGTATAAACTCTCCACTTTGATTGTAAGAGACTGTTTAAGACTTTTTGTATCTCTGACAGCTCCTTTACATAGGATTAGATATAGGTACAAGAGAAATATTTACTAAATGAATGAATAGAATTGAACCAGTTACAGGTCTACTGAAATAGACCAGAGGGATGCATTTTCCAAAGGCAGTGTTCTTAGCATCTCTGTGGCACTAAAACGCAGATGCTAAATGACAAATTAACAAGCACATTCAGAATCAACCACAGAAGATGTTTTGTTTCTCTCTTAATTATATACAATGCATTATGAGGACCAAAGAAAAGAGGAGAAAGGAGATGGTGAACTCTGTTTAGTAAGGGGAACAGGGGGAGGGAAGCACCATGGAAGAAGCTTCCCTGTCTTTCTTAGTACTTGTGAAAAATGAACAAGATAAGCCATTTTCCTCTCTCTGCAGCAGCCAATTCTGTATTATGGGAGATAAGTTTTTTTCTTTGTACTCAGAAATGAATGGAGATAAGTTATTTTTTTCCTTTGTCCTCAGAAATAAACCTCATTTAGGTCAAGGTGTACCCTTGAAAAACGAAGCTCTGAGTATATTGTGCCCCCAGATTCATGAAAACATCTTTCTGAAGTCCTGTTACTCAAAGAAAAGCTCACTGAGAGCCTGCTGCTAGTCTTTAGATTTCACTAGAATCATAAATCCATTAATGATTTAATAAGAGTTAATCAAATCTTTGGTTGAATCATTTCGTTATACTTTCAAATGATTTAGGGCCACATTTTGAACAAAACGCAGCAAATGCAACTATATATTTTAGAAAATAAATCATATCCTAACATTTATTGGCATTTCTTTTTAAGACACATTTTATAATTCATGAAACTTTCAAAAAAAATGCATTGTTTTTTTTCCCCTCTCTAAAGCTTATAATGTGTTTGGGTAAGAAAATTACGCTCCCTATGAAATGCTGACGTATTAGGAAATATTTATGTGGTCACTGGGGTTTTCTTGGCAGAAATACGGCAGTGGTTTGCCATTTCCTTCTCCAGCTCATTTTACAAATGAGGAAACTGAGGCAAACAGGGTGAAGCGACATGGTCAACGTCACAGTTAACAGATGTCTCAGGCCAGAACTTGGGTCTTCCTGACTCTAGGCCTGATATTCTACCGTGCCACCTAGCTGTGAATGTTTATCTACACACATACTGTTATGTCTGGTACTATATACACTCATGTATGTGTATATGTATGTGTTGTTTTGGACTGAGTTTTATCTGCCTAATAGAGTATAAGCTCTGTGACAGCAAGGATTGTATATCATGTAAATTCCTTAAGTCCTTGTCAAAGAATCCTGGGCCCAGTTACCCCTCACTAAATGTTGGTTTACAGTACCACTACAGCATGGAGGTATATTCAGTAAGGAATGAGAAGTGATCTTGTCTTGGTCACCTGGAGGAAACTGTCAATCATTACTCAAATTACTCCCAATCTTCCTTGTATTTGTTTTTGGAGACAGCTGCTGGGTGAAGTGGAAAGAACTTCAGATTTAGTCAGTGGGCCTGAATCTGATTCCCTCCTCTGCAGCCACTACTTTCATCCCTCTTGGTGCCTCAATTTCTTCTTGTATAAATCAAAGGGGGACTGACTTGGACGGTTTCCAAAGCGCTTTCCTGCTTTTCTATCCTGGCTATTCCCAGGTCTTCTGAGGCCCCTTTTCATGGAAGAAAAAAGCTTTTAGCTGGATACATTCTGGATCTGGTTGGTGAGAAATCAATCACGCAACATGTTTGACGAGAATAACATGACTTACTTGGATCTTCACTGATGATAAATCCATTTCTTTTCCTGGTCATACCCATCATGGAAGAGAACCTTGATGCTACTTCTTACCCTTAAGTCGTCACTGGTCACCGGCTGCCGCCTGCTGCCACTCCCGCACAGCTCAATATTGACTTTTGTGTTCCTTGCAATTTTTGATTCTTGGCAGATTATGGTAATTACTATGATTTGCACAAGTGTAGCATCACTAGAAGAAGATCAGCGTTAAAATGATGGGCTTTGGTGCACAACAAGTAACTGAAGATCAGTGAAAATAAAATACCAGGCAAGTTTCCAAGTAAGATTTGGCCTAACTTCTTTTCTGCCTATTGGAATCTGGGCCCAGCTCATTGTGCCCCTGCAGTGTTGATAAAATGATTAACATGATGATGATGATAACAACAGTAACTAGCACTGATGTGGAGCTTTAAGGCTTGTGAATCACTTTACAAATATTATCTCCTTTGATTTCACAACAATCCTGTGAGCCAGCTACCGTGATTATCTCCATTTTATAGATGTTGAAATTGAGGCAGAAGTTAAGTAACTTGCCCAATCACACAGCTAGTAAGTGTCCGAGGCTGAATTTGAACTCAGTATATATAAGCACATATATACACACATATATGAAGCATACATACTTTATTTATATATGTATATATAAATAAAAACAGACACATGGAAATATACTTATCTACTGTACCACACACAGATAAATTAACTCTCTGAATTGGCTAAGTGAATGTCATAATTGGACAATGTGAGTGTTTTAATGCGCTTGCTTTTCTACATGTGCATTCCCAGGCCGATTTCTTTGGAGTGGCCACGGACTACCCCATCAAAGTGGTCCCAGAGCTTGATGTAATCTGCACGATGTTATCCACAAACAGGGACTACTGAAGGACCTCCACCATCTACAGGAATCCCTCTTTCATCTGTTCAGATGCTCTTTGCTCACACCATCTCTCGTGATGGGACAAACACCTTTGGCCTGTTTTATTCCTTACTCAATCATGTTAGAATAGAACCGAACAAAGTTATGTTTGACTTTAGACCTCTGAAAGAGTCTGGTGTATTTTGAACACACTCATGGAGGCCAACTAGTTGCAGGAGAAGCACGAGAGACATCTCCCATTCGTCCAAGACACTGTAAGGTATCGTCCTCTGCGCCTCACTTGCCCTGGTTCACTATATCCAGTGTCCTGCCAAGACTTGTTGCACTTACCTTCGTCACATCTCTCGTCTGTGTGCCCTTCTGTCCTCCGTCACCACCATGTCACAAGGCTTCATCCCCTCATATATGGACAACGCAATATTCCGCTGGTTGGTCTCCTTAACTCAACTCTTCCCCTGTTCCCATCCATCCTCCTCTAAGCCACCAAGTAATCTTTCTAAAGCATGTGATTGTGACCATGAACCCCACCCCCTTTCCCTCATTCAGGAAAGTACATTGACTTCCCATCACCTCTGGTATCAAACGCAAGCCCTTCTATTTGGCATTCAAAACCATTCATGACTGGCCGCCCCTTACCTTTGCACTCTTCCGACATATCACGCTCCTCAGCAAGTCTGGTCTCCTTTATTGTTCTTTCCATTATACACCCAATCTCTCTACAGCAGGAATTTTTATAATATAACTTTTATATTACAAGTACAGGTCTGACTATGTCACTCCTTTACCCAATAAAAACCTCAGGGACTCCCTAACATGTCCAGAATCAAATATAAGTTCCTCTAACATTCAAAGCCCTTCACGATTTGTATATACACATTCCCCATTCCCCTTTCTAATTTTCTTACACTTGCTTTTCCTCTCCACCCTTATTCTGGGTTCCAGTTATACTGACCTCCTTCCGGTTCCTCATCCAGAGTACTCCACCTTTCTACTGGAGACATTTTGACCGGTGGCTGCCATGTCTGAAATTCTCTCCCTCCCAATCTCTGCTTCCTAGTTCCCCTGATTTTCTTCAAGTCTCAGCTAAAATTCAACCTCCTAGAGTAGGTTCTTGTTATCCCTTATCTCTAGTGCCTCCCCCTCTGCTGATCGCCTCTGGTTTAACCTGTGTGTGTCTTGTCTACACACAGTTGCTTGTCTCTCATTAGACCGTGAGCTCCTTGGGAACAAGGATAATTTTTGCCTTTTTTTGTATCCCCCAAAGCTTAACAGTGTCTGGAATGTAGATAGTGAATACATAATAAATGTTTCTTGACTGTCTAACTAAAAACTGCAGTTTTCTCTAAGAGACAAATACATCTTTACAATGTATACAATATTACAATATACAGTCTATAGAATAGGAGACTGCATTCTCTAGGAGTTTTGGCAAGCTGCGTGGTAGGGAAGACAAGGCCTGCTATTGAGCAGCGTCTGGGAAAGGCTACCTGTTTCCTTCTCAGATTTCTATCAGGGACCCCTTAAATGTGTACATAGACCACTGCAAGGATTTCAGAGAAATGAAAAAGTAGGCATAGCTTATGGGTCAGTAGGTGCTCAGTTTTCCTGGGTCATACTTTTTATTTGTGATTTTTTTTCTTGATACTTTTTAGAATCTTCTCTTCAAGATATCTCGAGACCAATCAGTGTGCCCTAAGTACTAGTAATGCCTTTTGTTTTTACAGTGCTGGCATTTCTGGAAGTTCCTCAACTCCCTAGCAATTACAACAAAATCAAGCAAAACAACACCATCACTGAATCTGACAGTGATTCTGTCCTATGTGAGATAACATGTGAAATACCTGGCATATGGTAGGCACTTAAAAATGCTTTCTCCCTTCCCTAGGAGACTCCTAGCTCCCTCCATTGTCACAATCCCTTAACCAGACCCATTATTGGTTTTTTAATTACTCACAGTTCAGTTCCCCTTTAACAATCTTTTTCATTTACCTTTCGGTTGTCATCAGTTCCAATTTTCCATAACTGGATTGCACACCCTTTCTTCTTGCTTCTTTCCTGCTTCTCTCTTAGTCTTTCTGAGTTATATTACTTACTAAACAGCCTCCTGTTGTTTGGGGGTTAATTGGGGACAGAGTGGAATTCATGGAGCCCAACGTTAGCAGAAGCATCTGTGCCATTAGGGAAAAAGGAGGAGGCCTTGGGCTTGGCTCCAGTTCTACCACTCCCTTACTTGTGCTCCTTCTAGGTCAGTTCCTCCCCATTGGTCCTTCATTTTCTTCTCTGTCAAATGAAGAGATTAGACTAAATAATCTCTAAGGTCTCTTTCTGATGGAAAATTCCAAAGAAAGGGAGATGCGCAAAGAGCACTGTATTTGGCATCAGGAGACAGACCTTTAAATCCTAGTTCCAGCTGTGTGATTTTGAGGAAATGATTTACAGCATCATCTCTATGATAAAGAAAATAATACTTGTACCACCTACATTACAGGGGCATTATGGGGAAAAATGAAGAATTACCTTTTCCCTATAGTTTCAAAGTTATCGTACGCTTTGCAAAACCATTAAGATTTACTCTCATTTCTCAAATTTCACTGTTCCATGACACTTCTAACTGGTCCTACACGTCTCTGCTAATTTCTTGCCATCTCCTTGGTCGGGCTCCAACCAACTTTACTATGCTGGACCGTTCCCAAACTCGAAATCCACAGCAGGCTAGGATTCCATTTCCTCTGTCACTATGTCCCCATGTTCGCATCCAAAGTGTCAGAATGGAGTTCAGCTGTTTGTTCTACCAGGTTTCAGCTCTACTACAGAGTCTTGGTGCCTTATTAGTTTTGTATACAAACTTAGCAGATGTTAGTGACAAAAGCCAGTGGCCTTCACTCATAACAGCTATCCTTTTCCTGGTTCCGTTTATTCAACCGATTAATCAGTTAGTAAATGACTGCTCTGTGCCGGGGACCCTGACAGGTGCTGAAGGTACTCCCTGCCTTTTTTAATGTAGCTAGGGGAGAGAGACAACATGAACCTACCTCCATATATACATACATAGCTACATATCTACCTATAGTTATCTCCATCTAGTTATCATCTATGGATCTACTCGAGACCTAGAGTTGAAACAAGATGATGATGGAGGAAAGACCCCAGCACCGGGAGAGATCAGGAAAATCTCCGTGGGAGAGATCAGGAAAATCTCCGTGGGAGAGATCAGGAAAATCTCCGTGGGAGAGATCAGGAAAATCTCCGTGGGAGAGATCAGGAAAATCTCCGTGGGAGAGATCAGGAAAATCTCCGTGGGAGAGATCAGGAAAATCTCCGTGGGAGAGATCAGGAAAATCTCCGTGGGAGAGATCAGGAAAATCTCCGTGGGAGAGATCAGGAAAATCTCCGTGGGAGAGATCAGGAAAATCTCCGTGGGAGAGATCAGGAAAATCTCCGTGGGGAGAGATCAGGAAAATCTCCGTGGGAGAGATCAGGAAAATCTCCGTGGGAGAGATCAGGAAAATCTCCGTGAAAAAGATTGTGCTCAGGCTGACCTTTAAAAGGAACCAGGGAATCTAAGTGGCTCAAGTGAGGAAAGAGTAGATTCAAGGACCGGAGACAACTAGCACAAGGGCCTGCAAATGGAAGATGGGAGGCTACACGTGAGAAAGAACAGGAAGGTCAGATTGGCTAAACCCCTGTGTGTACAAAGGGAATAACGTGTAACAAGGCTGGAAAGGTAGGTTGAGATCAAATGCCAACTGTGGTTGTTATTTAGTGATTAATCATGTACTGTTCTTGAGGTTTTCTTAGCAGATACTTGAGAGGTTAGCCATTTCTCCAGCTCATTTGACAGAAGATGGGGTTTAAAGACTTGCCCAGGGTCACACAGTTAGGAAGTCGCTGAGGCTGGATTTGAACTCGGGACGAGTTTTCCTGACTCCAGGTCTGGTGCTCTATCCACTATTGCACCTAGCTGCCAAGTAGAAGAATTTATTTATATTTGCTATGAGAGGTAATGGGAAGTTGCTGAAATGGTTACAATCATTCATTTGTATGAATTTCAGAGTTTGATGGAAACTTCAAGTCCTGATTTCTTTCCAAATTACATTCATCATTTAGTCCTAAAGTTGAAACATCATGAATGATTTCTGATGCAAAAGGAAAAGGCTGAGTCATTTTTTTTTAAAATTCTACCTTATTTCTGCTTCATTCACTTAACCTTTGAAAGAAAACAG
This sequence comes from Sarcophilus harrisii, assembly GCF_902635505.1. Lineage (NCBI taxonomy): Eukaryota > Metazoa > Chordata > Mammalia > Dasyuromorphia > Dasyuridae > Sarcophilus > Sarcophilus harrisii. The sequence continues at coordinate 59,569,960 of NC_045432.1, forward strand.
AATGCTGACTCACTTCCAGCTCATTTCCTACTAATCAATGTCCTAAGGAACTAAGATTATGACGAATTCAGTCTTTTTCTGACTTAGAAAAGTGAACAAGCTGGGGTCATTTTGACCTAAGAATACTAAGAAACTTCATGCCTTGTTATTCCTGGGGGATTACCTCGGGTCTTTCTATCATGAAGTCTCTTTGCTCTCAAGTCTCCTGTTACTTTGGAGAAAACTTCTTTGACTCTGGATAGGGAGGGTTGGGGGAAGTGGTGGGAGGGGAGGCCAGATAAATAAATACATGTGAGAGAGAGCAAGGTTTGAGCACTACAGCTTTTCACCAGGAAATCTAGCTGGTTCCAGGCTTCCCTCCTTTCTTCCTACTCTCTGATTCTACCTTTTATAGGGTGTGGTGGTGAAGAAAGAGCCCTAGATTTGCATCTGATGCTCAACTCAATGTAATCCAACTCAATGAACATTTATTAAGTTCCTATATATATTAGTCACTGTGCTAGAATCTAGAGATGCAAAAAGAAACAGTCCCTGATCACATTCTATTAGGGAGATACAGTATATGTTTAGACAAGTAGATGCAAGGCAGAGAGGGACAAGTGCAAGGAGAAGAACAAATTAAATATTCTACAAAAACTTGAAGTGGCAAAGAACAGTAACATGGAGGTGATGGTGGGTAAAATCAAGGGAGGCTTCATGGAGGAGCTGAGTCTGAGATGAAGATGTTTTCCGAATCACAGATGAGAAGGAAGTACTTTCCAAGCATGGAAAAGAGTTTCTGCAAATGTACAGAGGCAGGAAATACAGTATTATGTCCAATTATAATTTAGGAGTAGTATGAAATAAGGAATAAACATAGATGGAAAACAGGTTGTACCTGAAATGCCAGGCTAAGAAATTGCAATTTTATCTTATTGGCAGTGGAGAAGCATTGACAATTTTTGAGCAAAGGAGTTCCATGGTTGGATCTTTGCCTTAAGAAGATCTATATTGAGGGTGGATTGGAGAAAAAGGAGGGATTGATGAGAGGAAAGGAGGGAATGGATGTAAGATATAATGTGTAAACAGCATTGACAAAACTTAGCAACGATTGGATGTAGAGTGAGGAAGAGGAAGAAGAAGTAAAGATGAGCTTGGATAACCGGAAAGATGCTGGTGCTCTTGACACAGACAGGGAAATTCAAAATAGAGCAGGTTTTCAAATTGAATTGAGTTTGGGGCCCTCTTGGTTTGAGGTGACAGCAAATATAAAAGTGAGGATAGCTATGGATCAGTAAATATTTATTGTTTACCATGGACCTGACGCTGCGCTTGGAGACAAAAACATGGGGTGCTCTTTGGAAGGCCTGGGGGCAGAGATGGGTATGTGAGAGTGTCAGAGTTTCTAAGCTATAAGTGATCTCGACATACTCTGTTATTTCATCCAATTGCTTTCCAGGCTAAGATACCCTGGCCTGCCTTCTCTCTCTTTTGGAAGTCTCAGCATCTTTCATGGGTTCACTTACTAACTCTGCTTAAAGGACTCCCAAATCTCCACAGCACAAGAGAATCTGGATCTTTCTCTTGAGCTCCCATCCCAAATCTCCAACTCCCTGCTAGAATCTCCACGGGGGGCCTCAAGGGTACCTCAATATGTTTAGAATAAAACTCATCTTTTCTAAGCCCGCTGCTCTTCTTAACTTCCCAATTTCTCTTAAAGGCAACAAAATCCTTCTAGTGAACCAGGTTCATATCCTCAAAGTTATCTTGGACTCGACTGACCCTTATTTCCACCCTATTTCTAATCTGTTGCCAAATCTTGTCATTTTTACCACTTTCTCATGCTCATCCCTTTTTTCTCCTGACAAGGTCATCTCCTAATTGGGCACCTTCTCATGGCTCACCTGAATTCCTGCAATTTTCTTCTTCACTGCCCATCTTCCTCTAAACTTCTATTACCTTGCTTGTAAATAGCAAAGACACTTAATTGTTTCATGTGTCTTCTCTCTCCAAGTGGAGGCTCGGTGGAGATGGGGCCTGCATTGTCTTCTTCCTCTCTAGCCTCCACGTGGCCTAGCACGGAGTTGGAAATTTTGAGAGATGCTCAAGATCTGTTTGTTGCTCAATTCATAAAGGAGCATCAATTTTTTACTTTGTGTCTGAGACAGATGAAGAGAGAAAGAGGGAAAGGGAGGGGGGAGGAAAGAAGTGGGGAAGAGAGAGGGGGGGAGGGAGGAAAGACAGACAGAAGAAGAGAAGAGGAGGAGGAAGGGAGAGAGACAGAAAACAGCAGTAGCAGCAGCAGCAGGAAGAAGAAGAAGAGAGGCAGAGAGAGAAAAAGGAGTAGAGGGAGAAGAAAGAAGGAGGAAGGGAGAAAGACAGAGACAAAGACAAAGACAGGCAGAAAGAGAAGAAGGAGGAGAAGAAGAAGAAAGGAGGAGGATGAAGAGAGACAGAGATAGACAAAGAGAGGAAGGGAGAAAAGGAGAAGAAAGAGGACAAGGAGGATGGGCAGAGACAGAATAGAAGAAGAAAAAGGGGAAAGAGGAGGAAGAGGAAGAAGAGGAAGGGGAGATAGAGACAAAAAGACAAAGAGAAAGAAAAGAAGAGAGGAGGATGAGGAGGAAGGAGGAAAGAGAGAGTAGAAGAAGAAAAAAGAGGAGGAGGAAGGGCAGAGACAAAGAGATACAGAGTCAGACACAGAGAGAGACAGAGAGACTTCCTGGGGACCAAGGCAGGTTGAAAAACTTGCTCAGTCTCTTGGTTGTTTTCTGATAAGGAGCTAAGAGGCAGATGGCGTTTCTACCAGTTCTGCCAGCTGGCTTCCATTTTAAAAAAGGTTTTATTAATGTCTTTCATTTTTATATCAATCATTTCCGAAACTACTCCTTTCCTTGTGCCCCTCCTCTCCTTCCAATTGATCCTGCTCTGATTACAAAGAAAAGCAGAGACAAGCCAAGCAGTGACCGAGGTTGACACCTCCCCCCCCCCAGCAGAATCCCATCTCTTTGGTGATAGGAAGGAATCTTGTTTCATTATCTGTTCCCTGGGATCTTCCCAGCCCAAAGTGAGTGGGGGTTGATGGATATATTTCATTCTCTGTAAAACGAGGGAAAACTTTCAGCCCAGACAGTCCCATGCTACTAAAACAGTCCCCAGGAATCCTGGCTCTTGGGAGGTGAGGGGTTGGTTAGCATTGGGTACCACCCAGAGACTAGTCAATGTTCGGTGAATGAATGGAAATGTACTCATTTTCAATTTTGCCTAATGGCTTCTAAGAGTGTGGCAAAGCTTGTTCCAATTACATGTGGCTTGGGAAATTAATATCCCTGAGGCTCCATAAGGAAAGATGTCAGAAATATGTGGGTGTCAAAGGGATGGAAACTAGTCAACAGAGAACAGAGAAGACCCAAGTCACCTGGTGGAACAAGGATTAGTATCCCCATGTTAACAGATGAGGAAACAGAAGCTTAGAAGAGGGAAATGCCTTGCCTAGGGTCACCGAGCCAATCTGTGCCAGTGGGTAAGGTCTGAAGAAGATCTCGTTTCCTCCTGCCACCCCAGAAAGACTATGGGGAAGACACTGCCCCACTCTGAGGCCCTGGAGGTGGGACAGCCCCCTTCCAGGGCCACAGTGATAAGCAGGGACGGAGCAAATGGCAATGTTTTCAAATCACTTATTCCTATGTAATCTCATTCCAATTACAGTTAGCTTTAGAATCCGGCATTTGCTCCAGCCCCATTCCCCAGGGGCTCTATGTCCCCCTTCCTTAAGGAAACATTCAGAGACAATGGGTTAATTTAGCTGGGAAAGGATCTGTTGGGACCCCATATGCCTTGCTGGCCCTTGGTGCATTTCCCAAACACTCCAGGAATTTGGAGGTACAGGAGAGCAAATCTCAGGAATAGCATCTAAATCTGGACATTGTCTCAAGGGAGCCTCTGCACTGCCCTGGAGACTTTGCCCAGACCCAGAGCCACAGCAGGGAAGTCTCTGTCCAACTTTAGAACTGGAGGAAAAGAGGTCCAAGCTTTCCCAAAAGTCCATTTGTAAAGCTTTCCTAGTTTAGACAGGCCCTCCAAACGCCAGCCCTTCTAAGTTCCTAAGCCAATCTGGAAAAGTCTCAGGAGGGGTCAGCTATGGGAAAAGGCAAACCATACAAACTTTTGTACAAGAATTGTCCTTGGCATCCCAAGCTTGCCCCGGGAATCTGTGAGGAAATGCTACCATCTTATGGCCAATGAGGGGAAGGCACATACAGGGAAAGGGATGAAGGGATATATAGGAAGGAAAGAAATGTGTTTGTGCATTCGAGGTAGAAGAAAGGGGCCCAAAGGAAGGAAGTTGGGGATGGGTCACGGGAAGAGGAATAGCAGGACAAAGAACAAAGTCATGGTTGGGGCCCCTGAATTTCTAAATTTGCTCTATTTCCCAGGAATATTCCAGTCAGTAGAAACAATATAAATCCAAGCCCACCTCTGCCATACTCTGCCTGTGTGACCCTGGGTAAGTCATCTAAACTCTCTGCCTCAGTTTCCTCACCTGTCTAATAAGGGAGTTGCACTCAACTGGGATCTAAGATATACTGGGAACCAGTTAAGCGAGCATCAGGTGATCATTTATAACCCATGGCATCAGGTTGTCCAGTATAGAGGTCAGCTGACTCTCGAGGGCTGCATTAGAACCAAGATATTTTATACAGAAGCTAGACAACAGCTCTAGCCTGGATTCTATCCACATTACTGTTCGATCACCTGGTTGAGCCTCTTCTCAAAAGGCATAAAGTGGCCGTTCCCATACTCCTTCCCATCAGGAGCTGGCACTATTCTCCTCACCACAAACCATGCATGTGAATAGCCCTGGCAGACTGGCAAATCCCTTTAAGGACATTTCTCCTCTGATTTTTACAACAGCCTTGTGAGGATGTTGCTATCATTGGACCCATTTTGCCAGGGATGTTATGTGATTTGCCTAAGACCACACAGCCAGAACCAGAATGCAGGGCTATGGCTCTGAGTACCAGTCCCAGTAGCTATACCTTGTCCTCTTGGCCACCAAATGGGAAGGCTCACCTTTCTCTTAATGCTGCCCCTCAACCTTCCCCCTCTGCCCATACTCCCTACCAATACCACCGCAACATTCTCCTTCCTATTTTTATTTGTTGAAATACTACCCCTCCTTCCAAGCCAGGTCCAGATGCCTTTACTGATCTTTCTAGCCAAAAGTCATGGCTCCCTCCTTTAGTACTTCAATTAGCCTTGATAGCATCTTATCTTTCAGGAGATCTTTGTGCATCTGGAGTCTCTTACTAGACTGTAAGCTCACTGAGGGCAGGGACTAAGTTTTATTTATCTATCTCTAATGGTACCTAGCACAAGGCCTTGAAATGGGGGCATCTAGTTCCCAACAACCACATCGAAGTTCCCCTCTTTTCAGTGTGACTGGAGGGAGGAGAAAGATCAGAATAACGCTCTGAGACTTGGGAGTCTTTGTCTTGTGATGTTCACAGTGAGAGGATGGGAAAAAGACCAGGTTGTGTGGAATATTAGTAATGAATAATGAAGGAAAAGGTGTCTAAAATAGAAAATCTCAGTGGAGGTGTTCATCAAAGCATACTCGGAACCATAAAAAAATATAACTTACAAACAAAAGAAACTTTCAGAGAATGACAAGCAGCAATTAATTAGTAGACAGTCTGTAGACAAAAGAAACAGCTAAGAACATCAGAAATGCCACAGTGGGCTCATCGTCCAATTAATTTAATTAGTAGGATCAAAGATTTTGAGCTGAAATGGGGCCTCGGACATCATCCCATCTGACCTTCTCATTTGATAGATAAGGAAACTGAGGGCCAGAGAAGTGAAGTCACCCGTCTAAGACCACTCGGGTAGTTAAAGGGCTCAAGGAAGTATTTGAACCCAGATCCCACAGACGTCAATCTAGTTCTCTTCCTGCTGTGCTAACGCTGCCAACAGTTATTGAGCTCAATACCTATCAACCAACCACTCTATCAGACACTGTGCTAGGTGCTGGCAATACGATACAATGACAAAAAATTGGAACCATTCCTGCCTGCACAAAGGTTATGTTCTACTGGCTTTACTCTATGTAAGACACAGGTTTCAAAGCCTCATTGAGCTACTCGTTTTGTCTCTGGCAAAGGCACTGAGGTATTTACTGTGGAGTATGGAGAGAGCTGCACTGCATGACAGAGGCCTCTCATATGATGGCTGTGCCCTCACTATTCCCATCGACTATAGACTTACAGTTGGCCCAGCAGTATCATAGCTGGAGCCACAATTCATCAGCCTCAAGATAAAGGGTGAATTAAAAAAAACCAACAACAACCCTAAAGCATCATAGAAAATCCCAGCTCCTCAAATCAGCCTTCTTCTGAAGAAAGCTAGTTCTGCCCTGGTATCTCTGTTAGTGGTTTAGTGCTAAGGGCAGCGACTGACTCCCCGTGACATCACTTTCGGTGCCAAGCACCAAGCATGAGAGAGAAATGGGGCCGACTAATAACTAGAAGGCAGGGGAGACGTCCTTGGCAAATGAATAATGTGACGGGGAATAAAGTACCTTATTTTCCTAGGGCACAAGGGTAATTCTGTCCTCGGACACTGCAACTCTGGAGGGTAAGCTGGCTCTGCCTTCGTCACTGTCTGGAAGGAAGGCAAGATGCAGATGATACATCCCTATGGCAACCCAGCCCAGGGACTCTGGCTTGAACGGTCTGGTAACGAGGGAAGAAATGGGTTTGAAATCAGATGAGAGGGAGGAGACTCCCAGCCAGGACTCCTGCTCCAGTCCTGAAGGGAGCAAAATGCAGATGATGATGAGTCTGACATCACTTTCAAAGAATCAGGAGCCCTTGCCCAAGGCCTGACTCAGTTTCTTAGTTTCTAGAGAACACAGACCCTACTTCTAGTCATCGGATATGTGGTTCCTTTCAGATAAGCAGCATTTTACTTTTGGAAAACACTTTACAGTTTTCAAAGCTCACAGTATGTGAGGTAGGCAGGGCCAATGTTATTAAACGTCATTTTACAAATTTGGAAATTGAGTCTGCCGAAATAAAAATGATAGAATTTGTTATTGGGATAGAAATGTTGGGAACCTTGCAGCGAAGCAACAAGCAACAGTTCTCTTTTTGAGTCTGAGAGTGGGGGGAAGTGGGCATCCTCCGCAAAGCACTCTGGGTTTGGGGAAAGCAGATTCCAAAGGGTTCAGAGAAAGGCTAAGGAGAATCCCATGCAATAAAAAGCCATTGCTTAAGTCAGCCCAGAAGGGATGTATTCTCCAGAATGGAAATATGAGAGGGGAAAAGTTTTTTTTTTTTTTTTGGGGGGGGACATGAATTGCTTGAAGTAGGGAGTCTATACTTCTTTTATATCCTGGACCCTTAAAATAAAATCCTATAGAGCTCTCACTACTTTTTCTGAAAAATGTTTTTAAATGTACAAAATAACATGGGGGATTACAAAGGAACATGATGCTATGGAAATACAATTAACAGAATATTTTTGTAAAGGGTTGGTGATCCCAGGTGAGGAAAACCTAGTTTCTAAAAAGGATTGTTATGGATACACAGGAAATTCAACAAGATAAATGTGAAAGGAGGTGTTCAGAAGATGGAAGCAAGCATTGACCTAAAAGCACAACAGCTGAGAAAAAGGAGCATTAGGAGTGCCAAAGAGTGCTAAAGCTTGGAATAAGTTTAGTGAGGAAGATAATGGAAAGGGGCTTTCAGAAGTATCTGGGGAAAACAGGAGGATCCAAGAAAAGAGATCACTCACTGTGCAGGGTCCTCAAGTTCCATGGCATTTGATGACAGAGAGAAGGTAAAGTGGTTTTTAATCCATCATGAGCTGTTGTTTCCTATGCCAATTTACAGACATAAATGGCATGGATATGCCTTGGGATGGAAAGGATCTAACAAGAATGGCTGAGGGACATGAAACCCAAGGTAAAAAGGGAAAGAATAAGAGAGAACTAAGTTTCCCTTGGTAATTTCAAGGCCCCAGGCCCAGATAAACCATATCCTAAGGTAGTAAGGAAACTGGCAGAGAAGAAAGTTGAGCCCCTGTCAGTGGTGTCTGAGAGAACATGGAGAGAGAGGTTCCATTGAAGTGGAAAGATCAAAGGAGTGTCTCCATTGTCAAAAAAAGGAAAGGTAGAGGAGTGTACAAATTATAGGCCAAAAAGCATGAAGAATTCTTGGCAAAATCCCCTAACACATTATTTATTTTGGCAAAGCAGTTGGGGTTAAGTGCTCTACCCACTGCACTACCTAACTGCCTACGTGATCTGTTCTTAAGGAAGTCATCTTGGCACTTTGTGGTCACTGCTTCCTTTTCTAGATGTTTATTAATCATCCCTTTCATAATATATTAGAGGGGCAGCTAGATGGCGCAGTGGATAGAGCACCAGCCCTGAAGTCAAGAGGACCTGAGTTTGAATCCAGCCTTAGATGCTTAACACTTCCTGCCTGTGTGACCCTGGGCAAGTCACTTAACCCCAATTGCCTCTGGAAGGGAGGGGGGGGGGGGGGGGAGAAACGGGACATATCATGATAGGATCTCATTTTCTTTTTTTTTTTGACAGTTTTAGTGCATTAATAGATTAGAGGATGCTACAGATACGGTTTTTAATTTTACACAGGATTTGCCATTTCTCATGATGTTCTCTCAGATAATCTGGCAGATTTGGAACTAGCTTTTAACTTGGATGGCAGTCTCTGATAGAGTGCCTCAGGGATCTATACTTGTCTGAGTGGTGTTTATCATTTTGATCAATGATCTAGGTAAAAGAATCGATAGCATTCTTATCATATAGGAAGATGACACAAAGACAGACAGGATAACTAACTGACATCTGTCAGGATCCAAAAGACTGACAAGATTGACAAATAGACTGAATCTAATACACTTAAATCTAATCTGGACCAATGTAAAGGTTTACACTTGAGTTCAGAAAAAATCACCTTCAGAAGTACAAGATGAGGAAAGCATGCTCGGCAATTAGTTCATCTAAAGAAAGTCTGAATAAAATCTTCATAACATAATAATAATTAGCATTTAGTTTTCAACACATTACAAATCTCATTTTATCCTCATGAGTCTGAGAAGAAAGTCCTACTATTATTCTTATTTTTATAGATGAAAAAACTGAGACAAACAGATGGCTAAAGTCATTTGCCCAGGTTGTATCACCCGTTAAGTGCCTGAGGTTGGATTTGAACTCAGGTCCAGCGCCTGATCCATTGTGGCATTTCACTGCCTTGAACCTGAGGGAGCTGAAAGCTTACTGTCTATTTTTTGTTTTGTTTTTGGATCTCATTAGCACAGGGAACACAGTAAGGAAACTCCCTTTGCACTTAATTTGCAACTTTTTTAGAGAGTCCCTGGGGTTAAAGGACTTGCCCAGAGTCACATCCTAGTACCAAATGTGTCGGGCTTCCTCTGGAACTACCTCTGTATTCCTTACGCTACACTGCCTCTTGAGAGAAGTTAGGCAGCCAAAATCCTAAAGTGACCTCGGGCCACGCTGAGAGACATCCTTTCCAGAAACAAGATGGGGAGTTTCTTTTTGCTCTGCCCTGGTCGGACAACATATGGAGTACTCAAGTAGGGATTTCCGGTAAGGGATACCAAATATTAGGTAAGCACATCAATAGCCAGCAGTAATCGAGACGATGATAGACATTATCCTGTCACAGGAAGATTGACTGGAAGAACTGGACCTGTTTCATATGGAGAAGAGAAGAATAGGAGGGATGTGAGAGCTGCGTCCACATATACAAAGGACTATCACTGGAAAGAAGGATTTAAATGATTGTTTGACTCCAGGAAGCAGTAGAAGGAAGCTTCCAAGAGGCAGCTTTCAGCACGATTCTGAGAAAACCTGAACTCTGAGCTATCCACAAGTAGAAGGGCCTGCTCTGGAAGAGATGACCTCCCCAGAGATCTTCAAGCAAGAACCAGAGGACTGCTGTCTAGAGAGGATTCCGTTAGAGAAGGTCCTCCTTCGGGTACAGGGACTAAATCACTTAGGCACTCTCCTCTCAGATGGGACATGTCTTTGTTAGGCTAGGAAACCTGCTCACCATGAATCAGAGAACGAGTGTCAGAGCTGGGAACCAAACTCAGCCCTAACCACCCCTCTAAAAACTAAGAAGCCGATTACATAAGAGGCTACGTATCTCGCCGCAGGAGCACACATCTCCTACAAATAAGCTGTTGTTTTATCATCACGACAAGCACTTCGAGTTGGTATCGCTGGCATTCCTATTTTACAGAAGAGAAAATGGAGGCCTCAAAAGGTTAGGTAATTTGCTCAAGATCCTATGGTTAGTAAGGGCCAGAGGGGGATGTGAATCCCACCTGGCCTCTTAATACAAACCCAGTGCCTTGGTCACTAGACTAGCCCGAGTTTGCTCAAATAAAATCAGCCAGGAAAAGCAACAGTTCCTTCAGATGGCTGCCAGGTGGCATACTTGACCCAGCAGAAGCTTGCTGATCCAAGCCTCCCAGAGCCTAAATCTCACCCAGCTGTCTGCCAGCATGAGTAGCCCTGCCTCTCACCCATCAATCCTTGCTAGCGGGATCCTGCCTCACACCACACCCTGTGTTGCCCAAGGCATGGCCGGCCCTGCAGAACTTTGGTTCTGTTCAGTCTCTGCTGACACACTGCTCTGTGCCCCCGTGGCAGCAGCAGGACGGGATTGGTATAGGGGAAAGGAGGGCCGAGAAAGGCTACCAGACACACTCGTCTGGAAGGCTCTGAAAGCCTCATTATCTTTCCTTTTAAATTGTTGCCTCAGGCATATGTATCTGGGACTGGGGATAACTGAGACCCGTTTTAGAGCCGCTTTAATTCAATTCACTTAGGGACAAATTTACTAACGTGAGGCCCTGAAGAGCTACGGGGATGAAAAATGACCTGGCTCTTGTTTTTGCTTCTGTATTTCCAGCCAACTTCCAGCTAAGAAGGCAGTTGACATGTAATGGCCTATGGCTGAAGTCTGCCCGTGAGCCACGGGGGAGCTATCCAGAAAGGAAGGGGGAAAAAAATCGCTCCACCAGCTCGGGCATGGTTGGGGTACACTTACAAAGCACAGCACTGCTTGGTGGGCACCTGCTGCCGGCCACGGGGTGGGGGCTGGCCCGCCCAGGGAATATTCTGGCTGCGACTTCCTACCCTCTCGAAGACCACAGGCATTTGTGGTAACCCATCCTTTGAAGGAAGGCCTTGGCTCTGATTGGTCTTCATCAGGGAGAGTCTGGAAGCACAGGCTCCGCTCCTGGAACTAATTGGCAGGGAGACCTCGGGCCAAGCCGGTACCTCCCTGGGCCTCGACTCCCTCCTCTGTCAAATCAGAGGAGACGGGCCCCCTCCACCATCACGTCCTTTGGCCAAACCATCCATCTCTCTAGGGTTCAGAAGGTATCATCCTCATTATTCCTCCTGAGGAAGCTGCGGTGGTTAAAGCCGCGCCGAACAACTGCCCTCACAGCCTTTCCCTCCCCCCTGCCAGGATTGATTTCCTAATAGAATGGGAAATGAGTCAAACCTGCTGCTGTTGCTAATTAAAATGATCTTCAAGCTGAAGGAACACAGCGGCCACCCATGGTTGGGGGCGGTGTGTGCGAGGGGGGAGAGTGTCAATTCATTGTGCAGGAAAAAAACCCAATTTCCTGGAACTCCTGAAGCCTCTGAGGCTCCTTTTGTCCCAGCAGCAGTGCAAGCTACTTCAGCGGTCTGCCAACTGGGCATCTCTTCTGCTTTGCAAAGGTTGTCGCTTAAGAATTCAGGGGAGAAGAATTTTCAGAACTTTATAACATAAAGATGTCTGCAGGGGATCTCCCTGCAGATCAATCAATGCACCGGGGTTCGAAATTCTTCCCCGACCAGGAAACCAGAACAAGAATGTCCCCACCTTAGTTTTAACTCCCTCGAATCTGAATGGGGGGGGGGGTAGATGGGCAAATTTTCACTTATTCCCTTTCCACCCTTCTTTTGTGAGGGAAAAGGAATAAAAATTCCCAATAGAATTACTCCCTAGCCTCGCCCTTATTCTCTTTATTAGCAGCAGCTTCTATGGCCCCTAAGTACCTTAGCTAAGAGCCCACCTGCCTTGGGACCAGGAGAATTTGTAAGGAGAATGAAAAAAAATTGGCCCACTTTGCATCTGATGGAGTGTGGGTGGAGGGGTGGAACTAAGGTAGGTCATTGGGAGAGAAGCCCTAAGTGTCACTAATGAGGGAAGGTGAGTACTTTGGGAGAAGGGAGAAGGGAGAAGAGAGAAGAGAAGGGGAGGGGAGGGGAGGAGAAGGGGAGGGGAGAGAAGGGGAGGGGAGAGAAGGGGAGGGGAGCAGCGCTGGAGGTGGAGGCCGAGGACCCAAAAAGTGATGGACGGGGACAGAGATGTGTGAATGACTGTGGTCCAAATCAAACAGAAGGCCAAAACGTTAGGTATTTAATTTTCCCATATCCATTTTGGAACAAAAATGGGGAAAGTTTTTAGCTAAACATGATGTGACTGGACATCTCATTTAAATTGTCCCCATCTCGTAACTGAGTGCTTTTAGTCCTCTTTTGACAGCAAGGAAAGGGTGAAGGAGAAAGCCAGCCTCTCTCCATGACAGGGGGAGAAACAAATAAACATGGCAGAGATTATTTTTTCCAGGGGCAGCTGACTACCTCGAACTGAGTTAAAAGGAACTTAAGTGGTCGAACATCGGTTACTCAATTTTTTGGTGTCTTAATTTTTTTTTTTTTGAAAGGTTGGATGTGGAGGGGAAGGAATGATGACTGTTTTAATATGGAGAGCCTTATTTGTTCTCTAGGGATTCTTTATATACAACTGCAAATCACAGGGTACCACAGTATCCAAAGAATTAAAACTATGGGTCATCTAAAGGTCAGTGGAGAAGATACGGTAGCTGTGAGTAGGCTACAGCACATTCCCAACAATGACTCACACACAGGAGGGGCATAAAATCCATCATCCAGAAAATGCACAATCAAAAAAGGTGTCAAATCAGGAATAAGTTATGAACAGTCTGATTATTGCACCGATGCCCATAGACTATTAAAGGATGCAGAAGAAGGCCTGCAGCACATTGGACACATCTGTCATAGAGAATTTATGGATAAGGCCAAAGTAGACGTGCTCGGCCCTACTGTAGAGAGTACTCACTGAGATAGCAGATCCAGTATTGTAGAGAATTCCAAGATTCGAATGAATGCAATGCGAATTCTTCACTATTAACAGAACCCTTAAGGAATGCTCAGTTTCTAGGAGGATACTTGATTCAAAGCTTTAAAGAACACAAACAGATACCTCAACATTAACTTAATTAGTATTTACTGCAGAAAAGACCAATCCTCCAACACAAAGGCCCATTGATGCCCCCCACCTAAGTCTTAAACATTTTTATATGGTCTTGCACTCAAAACTCAGTAATTTGAGTTTTCTTGCTTTACAAAAAAAAAAAAAAAAAAAAAAAAAAAAGGAAATCAGTGGAACGATCTTACAGCAGAAAGAGCTTTAAGAATGAGAGTAAACAGATATATTCTGAAACACTTTCACAAGTAAATTTTGAATACAGTGAAAAGTAGATGAATCATACAATAAGCAGTACAAGGTTAATATAAAAACAGCCATCTCAAAGTTTTATACCCATACACCCCATAAATGATCAAGTGTGGTCAATTATAAGGTATTATAAAGTTACAGCCTTTTTATTCTAGTACCCAGAGAATGCCAGTTATTGAACATGGTATCTCCACAACTGTTGATCACAGAGTTTCAACAAGAACAAAAATAAATACAATTTCTATGTTGTCTTTGGCATGTTGTAGATTCAAAGTGAGAGCTGTTTATCAGCAGCACTGCACAAGGAAACACAAACTGTAGAACGCACTACTGGAGTCAGCCTTACAAGGAGAAGAAGGCAGTACAATGCAAACTTGAATGTCAACATGTACAGTGCTTTAAAGAAAACATTTAAAAATTAAGCAAAATAAATAGGATATTTAACGCCACCATATATTTATCAAAGGAAATAAGTACTACAATATCTAAACACTGGGGACCTTTTATTCCATAGCAGTTTTTAAGTACCATAGCATGTACATTAAATTGCATACAACTTCCACTTAATGCCCTTTACTGTATTGAGAATTGCAGTAAGAACATGCTAGTACAATACTTAGTCGAATCAGAGGATCGGTGCAAAAATGCCAAAGTGCTTGTCAACAAAGCAACATAAAGATACTAATGTGGTTAGAGAGCCTACTGAATAAGAGAACGCTTCCTCTGGCAAAGAACACATTCTCCTTAAACTTTTGTACTCTGTGGTTTAGCTGAAAAATCATTTTTGTTTTGGAAAGGTCAGCGTGGAAAACATTTACTTGAAGGGTAAAATAATCGAGTGACATCCTTAAAACTTGTTTCTGTGGAGAATTCTTTTCATCAATTTCAGATGCCCAATAAAGATTTGCTAAATTAGGTGAATTCCTGAGGTTTAAAAACAACAAGATGTCACACGATGCAAGAAACTCACACTTCTGTTCAACTTTTTTTTTCAACTTTGGAAGGATGATTGGAGAAAAGACTCAAATACTCAGAACACTATCTAAATAATACTAACATAGAGGGAAGAAAGAGGCAATTACATCTAAAAGGCCATCGGACATGACAGATACTTGATTTTAAGATGTTAATATCCATTAGCAGTTAGTACAATGCTTACTAGTATGGCATCACACAATTAGCTACTTAATAAATGTCTTCGAATACTGAATTAGTTCATGTAATTAGACAACTAGAAGGAAAGAACCATAGTCACCAAAATAAGCCTTGTGTGTGTGTTTGCATGTGTATCTGCCTCTTGGGGTTAGTGAGCTTAGTGCATAATCCTAACTAGGACATTACATAAATATTTATAAGCATTTAGCTAAAAACCTGCTTGCTCTCAAGTAAACTTGGAGGGGACATCTTGCATATATGATGAAAGCAAACTTAACTTTCAGAGGATTTTGGTTTTGTCTTAATTGTGTTTTGTTTCAACTCTAGGAAATCCTATGACATTAAGTTGAAGTGTCAGGATCTATGTTGAGGAAACACTGTTTCTTTAATATCCATGGTAATCAGTCACCCCATGGAATTTGGGGGATCAAAGTCACAGGATGGTGTTAAGCATCATCACTTTATTTTTAATTACATAATGCACTTTTATAAACTATATTAACACTAAAACCAGAAAAAAGTGCATCCTCAAAAGTATGTTGTGGGCTGCTAACGTTCTCCTGCATGGGCTGGCAAGTACCACTACACGTACGCACGTATGTAATGTGTATAATAGATAATTAAATGTGGCATTTAATTATAATATATATATATATAATCAAAAATATATGCATATATATATAGTTATTCCACAAATACATGAATCAACTGAAATTTAGAATGCATTTTTAAAATGGTAGTTGGTCCATCTAGGTTTAATATTGCTTGCAACCTCACTGAAAAAGTACTATCATCATAATAGGCCCTCTATGGCCCACAGAATCACTTAAGAGGACAGAGCATTGCACTCAAGAAATTAAGAAGAGGAGAGCCTACACTAAAGTTTAAGAAGCACTTCTGGAAACTTAAGCCTTCAGTGCCAATTCACGGTGGTGTAACCTCTCCGGCCTATTTGTAAAATAGGAAGCATTGTAAGGAATCAGAACACGAGCAATCTTCAACCAATCTTTCTCTAATCACAGAAAAGCTCTCAAATAATCTGTAGGTTCAAAAACAGAAGAAGGGATGAAGCTGACAAAAGGAAAAGAACCTTAGGGCAAGCTGACCAGGGACATACTCCCATGTAGGGCTGGCCTTCTCTGTGGGGCAAGCCTTTATACTGAAAAAACATCTCGCTCTTCTCAATCAATATTTTTTGATTTTCACTCGAGAGTTAAATGATCTAATAAGTTTTTTTATCATTTAAAAATGTAAATTCTTTGTGACGGTTAGTCACTCACACACTAATGTGAATTTGTTCAAAAAGATTGCCTGCCTCCCACTATTGGCTGCATTGCTAGAATGGTAATTTTGACTGAGGGGATGGGAGGTAGAAAATTTTGCATCGTGGAACCCTTTTGGGGGGTAAGGTAAACCGAGATAGGGGCATCCCTAAGGGAATATGTTGGACCACATGAGAACACCAGCAGAAAAGCACTCAGAGGTGGTTGAGAAGTACAGACAGTGAAATGGATGACAAAGGTAACCTTTGTCGATTTAATTTTTTTTTTTTGCCTACACCTTAGCCTGTGTCCAGAAAAGGAGGCAGAGAGGAGGGACAGGAAGGAGGACGACTCTATTCTTTTGCCATCTCACCGTGTCACATGGCCTTCTGCTCCTAGAATGTAAAACTCAAGACTAGTACTGTAATTCAACTACATTAGAAGTTAAAGAGACTTTTGAGAGCTAGTCTGGGGATCTAACTACCAGCTACAGAATACTGTGTGGATGGAAAATGTATTTGAATCTTTATCTTATAAATGAACTCTAGGAGCACAACCTGGTTTTTAAGCTGGGGAATACTTGTACACGTGAAAGCTCTTTGATCTCACTAAAAGAAAGCTGCTATCAAATCTACATGTGGACTGTGGAAAATGTTTTACTGTTTTGATATCGACCATAAGAAAGTATAGGAATTCAATGCATAAGCATTCCTGGGTCTAACAAAATAGGCTGAAGCTTAATTTTCACAGAAGGACAGAAATTGTCATTTCTCCCCCCTTACAAACTGACTACCACCAGCACTAGACTTACATACAATTTAACTTGTAAATGTTTTCCTGAGATTTTCATGGGAAGATGTGCTTTAGGACTTAAAGATAGTTGTTTGGAGCAAACCTGATCTTCTTGGTTTGAGAAAGATGAATTAAATGTTTACTCTATATATCACCTCACCTACTCCAGTAACAAAGCTGTCATTAAATACTGTCAAGAACTTGTCTTTTTGTTGACTTGAAGGAAAATCTCACAAAAAGTGAATCCATCAAAGATATCGCAAAAGATATCGCAAGAGGATCACAGTGAATTTTGTAGAAGATTAGTTCAACAACAACAACAAAAACCATATCCTGTCAAGCCCTTACCACTCAAATGCCATCTTTCAATTCCTATTTGTGGAAGTAAAATATATGATATCCCTGCCTGGCTCTCAGTTCTGTTTTAAGTGAAATCTTCGTTCAGACTTCATACTGTGAGGCTAGCCTGTCTGAACTGACAAGGAAACTTTTGGCAATCTAACCAGTAGAAAATGGCACATCCATCAGGTTATCTTTCTGTCCTTTACAAAGTGTCAACAGGGATTGTGTACCTTAAAAAACAGAAGGATTGTATGACATGGTCCTTCTGGATATGAAATAAAATTTCATAAAATCACATTTTTTCCCCTTTTCCTTTTGAAAGAAAAGATCGCCTATGGAAAACTGACAAGTTTTGAACACAATTTCCATTCCTTTCCCAATCTCACTTCCCCAGATTTTATTACTAGAGAAATATGTATGACAACCGATCTTTAAAAGTTTGGAAAATCCAACACCAAAACTGTACTTCTGAATTTTTGTTATCAATCTTGACAGGACGATGACCTAACAGGACAAATAAGATGATGACAAGGTAGATAATAAGTTGGAAGATATGAACAGACAGTTGTCACATGCAAGCACTTCCAGTAACGAAACAAAATGAGAGAAGAAAAAGCCAAAGTGGGACAGGAAAAGCCACCAGATAAGACACCAGTATAACTATTTCTAAATGATGTATTCCATGTGGCATTAGATGCTCTTTAATGTCTTTCAAGTATTTCAAATAGACAATTCAATATAAGAGATACAAACGTTCACACATCACACTCAAGAAACAGATCTTGGTGCACTGGGTATATATCAATTATATAATGAAAAGAATATGTTTTCTTTTATTAAATACCAAACCTCCGAGTCTCCCAACCTAAATGGCATATTTCTGCACGCAGAAATAGATTTCCTCCTCTCAACTGAATAAAATTAACACACACAGCAAACAGTACTCCTAGCACACACAAGTAGTTCACAGATATTCACAAAGCAAAATCTGAATATCCCCCAGTTTACATTCATGAGTTCCTTCTGCCAGTAGTTTATAGTAATTAGTAATTATGGCATTACCTTAAAATGGTTCTTTTAATTATTTTTTTCCATTATTTATAGAGTCCGTCACTTAGAAAAAACAATACCTACTATAGAAGTGGTTCTGAATCACCGATTCAAGGATCTCAGACTAGTTTGGCTTTTTGATGAAATCTGACTTTAAAATATGCTCAAATTTAGATGTTGACCATTAATGTTATTTCTTATTTAATATCTATTCACCCTAATAAATTTAAACTATTACATAATATTTTCTAAAGTTTACTGAAATGCACACTATATCACATGTGCTAAGTGCACAAGTACTACACTAAAATGTCAGTTCAATTACCATACATTTCAGGGGAGATCACCATGGAGTACAGCAATCCAAAGCACAGGGCCGTCAGAAGAACAGCAGTGTGATTCATGTGTAAAGGGGGCAGGTGATGATTGAATCTGACTGGTTAAGTAGGAGTGACATATAACCAAGTCAATGGCAATATGAGACTCATATTCTCAAAGTGTGAATCGTATTTAATATATTACACCATGGATGACAGACTCTGGGTAGGGGGAGTGGAAGAGAAGGAGAGGGAAGGAAAAGGAGTCTCTGGTTTTCCTAGAAAGCCCCCGATTAGATTTAAATTTTACAAAAATCTGATGGGACACCCTTACATCTAGATGAAATCACTCACCGACTTGACTTGACCAGATAGCATGCAGAGATCTAAACTGCATGTCCTGTCTTAGCCGATCCTCGTGTTGAGTCTTCGCACCGGGTCTACTGGGAGATTCTCACACTAGCACTAATGTGGTTTGAGCAGGCACCAAATTGCCAAGTCTATACTTTGGCAGCTACAGAGAGTTAAATGGAGCCCATTGATTATGGAAAATGACAAGTTTCTATACTTGTTTAAAATGACACAAACCAAAAAGTTTTCTAGCAGGGTTCAATGAATCATACTGTATCAATGTAATCAATGTATACTGCCTGGCATTATACATCTTTCAGTGCAACCTGGTCACTGGAAATGGTTGCCCCCAAACCAGAGAAGTCATTAATAATATATCCACAGCTGAAACAAATTTTTAAGCGGTCAGTTTGCAGGGATTCTTTAGGGTCTCATCATACCCTAGTGTTTAAGTTAAACACACAGACACTGCTGCAAAACAACATCGTATGAATTTTGTGGACCTGTGGTGATTTTTAAAATTTTTTTTCTAAAAAAAGGACTCATACAGAATTTTCAAGTAGTGTAGAAGAAAACTATATATATGCTTTTGATCACTGATTAGGTAGAGAGAAGAGAGAGCCATTCCTCAGATTTTCCCTTCCTCCAGTTTGGCAATCTTACAAGTCTGTGGATGTTAGCTTTTTCATGCTCCTCCGTTGAGCTAAACTCGAAGCAGCGACAGGCTCTAAGACTGGCTGAAACGTCTTGTGATTCAGTGCGGAGTATGTAGCAGCCATCGCTCCCTGAAATAACAGAAAAACATCACAGTCTGAAAGAATGATGAGACAAAGAAGTAACTTTTGTATCATTTGTGATATTTGAGGGAGAACAACAGGTACCTTCCCATAACCCTGATCTGCTCTTTCCCTCTATCTCCTGCTATTATCCTCACTAAGTCTGACACTTGCACATTGGTCACCCGTCCCACATGAATTCCACAATGTTTTGGCTAACGTCCCTATTCGACTTCAGTCGCCCACCAACCAGCACTTAGGTACCTTTGGTCTCATCACTTCTTCATCTCCAACATCCTGGGTTGTCGAAAATCTCTCTGACCACATCATTTCCCTTTATTCTGCTGAACTTGCTCTTCCATCTCCTCCATGACTGTTCAGTCCCTCTACATTTCCCTGTTATCTTAATTACCACCGTTCTAGCTTCACTTAGATTCCTATTTAACAGCAACCCCACAGTTAAATAATTTCAACGCACCCTATCACCTCAGAATCCTGTGACACCTTGATCTACAGTCATCCTCAACTTGCCAATCCACAACTTTGCTCTTTCTCCACTCATTCTCCCAAGAGTTGTACAAAGTTCACATACTTTGCTGGGACCATTACAAATTCATGCTAATAACTTCAGATGTCGAACATTTGTTTTAGTCCTATCTCCTACACAGCAATTATTCCAAGCCTGTTCTCTATTTTTCTTTAAGAACCTCATCATGCTCCTCTCGCTCTGGTAATAACCTCACTGGTTCTGAGGAGACCGACCTCCCTCAACTTCTCTCTGTCTCACAATTTTTCCATGTATTTACTAACTCCCTCCTCTTTTGAACATATCTCTGAAAATGTTTCCTTCATTGTCAAGGCTACTCCCTCTTTCTACCAGAGCTCTTGATCACATTTCCTATTACCTTGTCAAGTCGATTTCTCTTTCATCACTCTAACCTCAAAGGCAACTTCATTCTTACGACTTCAGTGATCATTTCCATCTGTATGACTACCCCAAATACTGATCTTGTGAATTGGGCTTTCTCCTAAGTCTTGAATTTCCTTCTGCTTGCTGAACGTCATCCTCTAGATGTCTTGTCACTCTTGCAAACTCAACATGTCCAAAGCTGAAATAATTCTTTTTTTTAATTTTTAAATTTTTCCTTTCTTCCCCACATTGCTCTAGAGAAGACCACCATTTGAGACACAGATTTATAACTATATATAAAACCATATCATATATACTTCTACTTATCAGTTTTACCTTGGGAAGTGGACAGCATCTTCTTTCATAGGTACTCAAGTATTTATAATACTCAAAAAAGTGAGCATTTATAATATTCAGATGTACTCAGTCATTCACAATTGTTCTTTGAATACTTTTGTTACTGTATACAACATTCTCTTGGTTCTGCTTATTTCACTTTTCATTATTCAATGCAAGACTGTCTCCGGCTTTCTAAAATCAACCAGTTCATGATTCCTTATAGCACAGTAGTATTCTACGGCACAATAATATATCATAACTTGTTTAGTCATTCCTCAAATGATGGGCCTCTCAATTCCCAGTTCTTTGCCAACACAAAGGGAACTGCTAAAAAATATTTTAGAATATAGAGTTTCTTTTCTTTTTTGTTTTAATTTTTTGGGAAACACAACTAATAGTGGTATTGCTGAGTCAAAGGGGATATACACAGTTTTATAACTGTAATTATAACTATAATTTCAGATTTTTCTCCAAAATAGTTGGATAAATTTACAGTTCTACATCCCCTCCAAAATTGTTTTTTTTTTCCCTTTCTTGTGTTTTTTCCTCCTTTTTCTTACATAGCATGATGAATAGGGAAATATGTTTAAAAGAACTGCTCATGTTCAAACTATATTGGATTGCTTGTGGTCTGGAGGAGGGGTGAAGGAAGGAGGAAGAAAAATTTGGAAAACAAAATTTTGCAAAGGCGAAGAGTGAAAGCTATTACTATAAAAAAGACAGTTTTATTATGTCATTTGTCCATTCTGATTCCTTCCATTTATCTTTTCTTATATTGTTATTGTTTGCATTTCTAATACAATACTGAATAATACTGGTGATAATGGACATCCTAAGGGTTTCCCTCCTGTTTGGGAAGACTACTAGCTTACAAATAATGTTTTCTGATGGTTTTGAGTAGACTATCATCTTAAGGAAAGATCCATTTATACCTATGCTTTCAAGTGTTTTCAGGAGTGATGTACTTTGTCAAAAGCTTTTTGTGCATCTATTGATATAATCCTATGATTTTTGTTGCATGGTCAATTATGCTTATATAACTTTTCTTATGTAAAACCACCCCTGAATTCCTGATATAAATCCCACTTGATTACCATGTATAATCTTTGTGATATATTACTGTAGTTCCCTAGCTAGCACTTTTTATTTAGGAATTTTGCATACATGTACATTAATGAAATTGGTTTATAATTTTTTTCTCTGTTTTTTTTTTCTTTCTGAATCAGGCACCAGTATCATATTTATTTTATAACAGGACTTTGGAAGAACTCAGTCTTTGCCTATTATTCCAAATAATTTAATACTGGAATTAGTCGATCTTTAAATTTTTGGCAGAATTTACTTGTAAATCTATCTGGTCTTGATACTTTTTTCTTAGGTAGCTCATTTGTGGCTTTTTCAATTTCTTTTTTCTAAAATAAGTCTATTTAGAGATTCTATTTTCTCTTTTATTAATATAGGCAGTTTATATTTTTTAAAGTATTGTTCCATTCCACTTGGTTTGCTAAATTTGTTGGCATATATTTAGGTAAAATAATGCCTACGAATTGCTTTGATTTCATCCTCCCTTACTGCTATATTTATCCTTTTTATTTTTGATACTAGTAATTTGGTTCCCTCCTTAGCTTTTTAAATTATATTAACCAATGGTTTATCTATTTTATTCTTTTTTTTCCCCATAAAGCCAACTTCTAGTTGTATTTATTATTCAATAGTTTGCTTACATTCAGTTTTATTAATCTTTTCTTTAATTTTTCAGATTTCCAATTTGGTGTATAATTGGAGGCTTTTAATTTGTTCTTTTTCCAATTTTCCTAATTGCATACCCAATTTATTGTTCTGCGAAAAACTAAAATAATTCAATTTAATTCAACAAGCAGTAGCCTATTATATGAAAAGTAAACCATATCCTCCTTCGACATCTCTATTTCTGTTAATTCATCAAAACTCTAGTCATCTTAGGTTCCTTCTTTCCCCTTATTCTAACATCCAATAAATTTGTCAAGTCCTGTCAAATCCACCTTTACAATGTTTCTCATATTAATTCCCTCTTATCCATTCCCACTTTTTGACTCTAGGATAGGCCTTCAACTCTTGTATAGGACTACTGCCATCTTTTTTCCCCAAAAGAAAGAAATATAGTTATCAAACTTTTTAAAATCAGTTTCCAGGTAAGGAACCCAAGCCCTGGTGATGACCTTATAAATTGAATTAGGATGGTGCTAACACTGTCTATTATCAAGCCTGTATTTGAACCCTTGGAATGGAATCTAACCTTAGTGTACATGAACAGAAATATAATATCCAAAAGAATTCAATTCAATTTAAGCACCTACTGCATATAAAGAAGCAAAAGATGGTGGAAGAAAAACTATATAAAGAATTGGAATGATGGAAAGGATGATTTAATCTGGTGAAAAGAACCCTGGGAACATGAACATTGTTTTAAACTTTGAAAGATTGCTTTTCGGAAGAGGAATTAGATATTTTCTTTGCTGCTACACAGCAAAAAATTAGGAACAGTTAGTGTTAACTGGAAGGTTTATTTAAAACTCATGTAAATGGTCAAAGGATATGAACAATTTTCAGACGAAGAACTTGAAACCATTTCTAGTCATATGAAAAGGTGCTCTTCTAAATCACTCTTGATCAGAGAAATGCAAATTAAGACAACTCATGAGATACTGCTCCACACCTATCAGATTGGTAAGATGACAGGAAAAGATAATGATGAATGTTGGCGGGGATATAGGAAAACTGAGACACTGATACATTGCTGGTGGAAATGTGAATGGATCCAACCATGCTGGAGAAGTTTGGAACTATGCTCAAAAGGTTATCAAACTGTGCATACCCTTTGACCCAGCAGTGTATCCTTGTATCCCAAAGAGATCTTAAAGGAGGGAAAGGGACCCACATGTGCAAGAATGTTTGTGGCAGCCCTGTTTGTAGTGGCCAGAAACTGGAAACTGAGTGGATGCCCATCAGTTGGAGAATGGCTGAATAAGTTATGGTATATGAAGGTTATAGAATATTGTTGTTCTGTAAGAAATGACCAGCAGGAGGATTTCAGAGAAGCCTGGAGAGACTTACAGGAACTGATGCTGAGTGAAATGAGCAGGACCAGGAAATCATTGTACACAGCAACAAGATTATATGATGATCAGTTCTGATGGACGTGGCCCTCTTCAACAATGAGGTGATTCAGGCCTGTTCCAATGATCTTGTGATAATGAGAGCCATCTACACCCAGAGAGAGAACTGTGGGAACTGAGTATGAGTCACAACACAGCATTTTCACTCTTTTTGTTGTGGTTTGCTTGAATTTTATTTTCTTTCTCATTTTTTTTCCTTTTTGATCTGATTCTTCTTGTGCAGCAAGATAACTGTATAAATATGTATGCATATAGTGTATTTACATATATTTTTATCATGCTTAACATATATTGGATTACTTTCCATCTGGGGGAAGGGGTAGAGGGAAGTGGGGGGGGATTGGAACACAAGGTTTTGCAAGAGTCAATAGTGAAAAATTATCCCTGCATATGTTTTGAAAATAAAAAGCTTCAATTAAAAAAACTGTACTTCATAAACTCTGAAATTCTCCTTTCTGAACACAATATATTGTCATCCTACTTCTCTCTCTGCCTTGCAACCACGAATTCGGTTATTCGTCCTCACTGTGACCTCCAATCCTTTCAGTCCTTAATTCTTTTCCAGGCCATCATTCTTAGTCTCTTTCTCATTATGGCCTATTGATGACCCACTCAACTCTACCCTGTCCTCTTCTCTTAAGTTCTGTGTCCCCTTATCCTACTACAGATCTTGCCAAAGTTTCGGCCTTAGATCATCACCACTGTCCTCTGCATACATTCCTTCTCATGTACTGTTGGATAAAGCTGGCAAAAAAAAAATCACAAACAATATTGCTTTGAATCCATTACAGAGGCTCTTCCAAACTTTGGTTCCCTCCTACCCTGTCAGTGGACAGCCCTGCCTAATATTTTTTAAAATTTAATTTATTTTTAAAAATATTCAATATTTTTATTTTCCCCAATTACATGTAAAAGAGGCTCCCTTTCATCTCCAGCATCAAATCTATCTTCTGTTTGGCATTCAAAGCATTTCATAATCTGGGTCCCTTCTACCTTTCCAGTCTTTTTATACCTTACTCCCCTCATGTATTCAGTGATCCAGTGATATGGGCCTCCTTATGACTCCTGGCCCAAGATACCTGTATCTCCTGGCTGAGTATTTTCACTGGCTGTCCTTCATGCCTGAATTTTCTCCCTCTTCATCTCCACCTCCTAGATTCAAGTCCCAGCTAAAAATCTCCCCTCCTGGAAGACACCTTTCCTGATTCCCCTTAATACTTTTGTCTTTTCTTCATTGATTATATTCAATTTATCCTGTGCATATCATGTTTCTATATAGTTGTACACATGTTGTCTACCCATTAGACTGTTAGTTCAAGGGTAGGAAATGTTTTGCCTTTCTTTGGATCTCTGGAACTTAGCAGAGTAACTGGCACATAGTAAGCACTTAATAAATGCTTGTTGATGGAGTATATAGAAGCAATTCCTAATCATGGAATTATCTAAAAATGTAACATGATACGCAAGAAGGTATTAAGCTCCCCATTACTGGAGATCTTCAAATAGAGACTGATCTACTCCTAGGGATTTTTTAGAAAAGATTTATTCACTGGGTAGGAGGAAGGAGGCAGGTTACAGTTGAACTCAGTAGACTTGGGTTCCTATCAAATTTTGAGATTATAAGATTTTATGACCTTAGAGACAATATAACACGAGCCCTTAATTTTACAGATGAGATAACTGAGGTACAGAGAAATTAAATAATTTATTCAAGTTTCCACAAACACTTAACACTAGAATGGAGGTTTTCTGATTCTCAGTCTACAATTGTTTCCATTACATCATCCTGAAAAAGAGAATTTAGATGGCCTTCATAACTTCATCAAACATTTGAAGACCTATTATGTGGGAAAGAACTTAGTGGGCTTCTTTGTGGCTCAACAGAACAAAACTAGACTGAACATAATAGAAGGAGGTACATTTCACTTTTAATATAAAGAAGAACTTACCAATATTTAAGGTTATCTCTTAAGATGAGTGAACCTTTTTTGCACTTTTTCAAGGAGAGATGAGATGGTCAAGCTTTGTAGAGGGATGCAAATGTTTAGTGGGAGTGAGATTGAATGACTCCTAAGGTTTGTTTTTCCCCACAATCCTTAAATGTATTCTTTGATTAAATGAATCCAAAAACTTGTAAAAATAATTTCCCCAGCATTTCAAGAAAGTTTTGATTTTTGTAGCTACCTAAATCCAATAATTTGTGGTCAAGATTAATCAAGTGCAGCATTTATTTCCACTGGGTTTACAGAGGATTGATTCTATGTCTTTATTACAGTCTGACTTCAATAAATACATTCTAGTGGTCTTAAGAGCAGTTTCACGTTTATATGATGAGACACCTAGTCTTTGGGAGAATCAGATTTTAAAAATCTGCTTCCTCTGTGTATTTCTGCAGTTCTTTAATTCCTTTTTATTCTTCTACTGACTCCTGGGTTTGCATGTAAATTTTCTACTCAACTCTTGTCTTTGCATCAAGAATGCTTGGAAGTCCTTTCATTGTTAAAGGCCCATTTTTTCCCCTGTAGAATTATCAATAGTTTTTCTAGATAAATAACTGTTGATTTTGAGCCTAGATCTTTTTGTCTTCTGAAATACTGATGGGAGTGAACTCTGTAAAAATTGTGTAAAATAATCACTGAAACTATGTCCCCTTTGATCTGCAAAAGAAGAGCGATTGGGGTCTTGCAGGCTCCAGAGAGTTTAGGAAGAGGCATAATTTCCAGACCAGTATCATTCAATTGGAAATCTTGGGCAAAACACTTCCCCACTGATCTTTTGGGGAGTCGCATCCTCATTTAGGAAACCTTAAAACCTTCAAAGTGATTTTCATTCAATTGCAAGATCTGGGCCTGATATTGATAAATATCTAGGCCTGGGGACATTGGCTTTCTTTTCAACTGGGAACTTCAGTCTCAGATTTCCTATTAAAGGGCAATTTTAAACTCATTTCTTTGCAGAATGTCTAAAGCTGGACTATGCCTTGCCTTGGCATAGCTGCCTGTCAGGACTCCTGCCCATTGTGAAGAGACCCTCTTCTCAGGGAATAACCTTGTTATTTCTCTGCCAGGACCTTGCCACTGAGAAAGTCAGTCTCCTAGCAAAGCTGACTTCTGCAATGCCAATAAACTTCCCTTTGCAACAAACAGATTTCGGGTTCATGAATTCTTTCACGAAGGACCTGTGCCTCTGACCAAAAGGGGATTCCCACAACTCTTTATTCTGCCACTAGAATACCATCAATATCGTATCCCAAAGCTCTCTGTTCCTTTTTTGTTCCTTCCCAAGTGATACCTAGGCTGAGCAGTATACTTCAAAAGGCATGACAAGACACAAAAACAGAGAGTCAAAATGAAGAGTGATTTTTGAACAAAACACAACAAGTTAAAAATAAAGTTCAATTTTGGAACAAATACATAAAAAAATCATAGGGAAGATTTTTCTGTTTTTATCCAGGTCACTCCACTACTTTTGTGTCATTAACACTGTAGATTTTTGCCATAACATCCTTTATTCTAATACTGTATTCAATGGAAGATAGTCTACAATTATACTAGAAGGAAAAAGTATTAGATGTCAGTTGTGTCAATAACAGTGTTACCATTCTGTCCACTACCGCCAATGAAATATTTAAAATAAAACAAAAGCATATTTTTTTAGGTGAGGCAAAGGAAGATAGGAAACTTTACTTTCATCATATGGAAAAGCAAAACTAAAGAATGTTAGGAACTATCTAAGGTTTATGGTTTGAAAATAACAGTGTAAAATTTAAAAAAATTCCTCAATTTTGTTTAGCTATTTTAAGCTATTAAAATATCAATTTAAGATAATTACCTTACTGTATAGTCAGTGTGTTGACAGTACAAATATCAAATATTAAAAGAGTTTTAAAAGAGTTATTTTACCTTTACTAGATGTGGTGCATCTTGCCTGTTGAGCTGATAATGCGGTAGCTGGTCCCTACAGGCTATCCAGGAGTGTTTTAATACTTGTTCAGCAGTATACCGTTGATGTGGGTCGACGTGAAGCATGTGGGATAGCAAATCCTAAATAAAAGTGAAAAAAAAATTTAGTTAAATCAAATATGAAATAAAAGATATTTCATATTTTGCTTAGATAGAAATATCTGTAATTTTATAATTTCTCTTTGGACATCAGCTCAGTAGAATATCACATATTGAAAATAGTAAAATGGTAAAAGAGACAATTTCCAAAAATATACCAATTTTGACTATTCCCATTAACTAGGAAAATCCATATGTGTGAAGTTGCAATGTAGTAAGGAAGAAGCATGGAAATAAGTTTTCAGAAAATGGCAATAAAGCAGCAATTACCTACCCTGAAACATAGAAAGTAGTCAAGAAGAAAGGAACTATAGAACTATACGATTACTATGACTCTAAAAGTAAATGCCTAAACCATTTGGGGATAAGGGAGAAGAAGTGTTCCATGTGGCTAATTTAGATTACAAGTGGATATTACAGTATGAAACACTTAAGAAAGCAATAAAAGCAAATATCTCAATCTAATATCTATTCTCCTTATCACCCTGTTATAATGTTTGAACTACTGCAGTGCTAAGTTCTTCTCTTATAACTATTGTGAATGCTCTTGAACTCACATTAATGGATTAGACATGTTAGTCTATAATCTTTCATATGTATATTACATGGACATCACATCAACTATGATTACCTATAATTTCGATGTGACAGTAAAATGTATATGAGTATGTATACATATGTTATACATACACCCAATGTATAGTCCATAAACTGTGATTCCATAAACTTGGGAAACTCCCAGTGTGGAATCCTCCAATTCATCAACAATTTATGTGTGGTTTACAAGATTTTATCCAGATGTTCCCGATTCCAGGCAAAGCCTATATCAACACTAAGCCATGTGGACTTTCATAACGTGTGGCAAGGGTGCTAGACACCCTTTTACCCAAATTAACTAATCAGAGATATCTTCAGATACAAAAAGAAAGCATTTCTTTGGTCATTGGAAGGAGAGGCCCAAACATACCCGGTCAGACATCAGCTCCCATCTCCCAGCATGTGCCTGACCTTTGCCAGCCAGAAATAGTAAAGCCAGAAAAAGTAATAGTTAAATAGCAAAAGACCCAAGTCTTTTCACTGGATGGACTAAAAAGGAAGTAACCATTACTGACCAATGATCAGCAATGTTGTCTGCTTCCTGTGGGTCCCGTCACTTCCTGGCACTTCTTGAAGCTGGAACCTAGGTTCTGACCTTAATTGCCCTACAGATCCCTGGGAATCATGTGACAGTCCTGCAATTTGGGCCTAATACCTGACCCATTCCATCTTAAAGTCTTTTTGAGAGATCTTCACCTGATCCAATTCAATACAATTTTTAAAACCCCATAAACTCTTCTCAGATTAAAAATGAATTAGCTTTTCAAGTTATGGTATATTCCCTCTCTTCCCCATTGCTTTTTTCTTGGTGGTGGGGTATCCGGTATCAATTAGATTTAACAGAAAACTGTGATAATAACAAAATGTAAAATGTAGGAAGAACAGAATAATTGTGGAAAGACACCAAGACACCCAGGCAAAAGCAGCAATGCAAAAGAAAAAATGAAAACAGAATATGACATATAACAGAAATGAATGTAGAATATGACATATAATGGAATCAAATGCAAATTATCAAAATTGATTTTCACTGAATCACTATCATTAGAAAAATTCCCTCTGATCATGGACTACTTAAACCTTTAAATCAAGCATATATAAAATAAAAAAACAAATTCCACACCTCAAGCTTGCTGCTATTTACACTTGACCAGTTGCTTTTTTCTCTATATTTGTGGGAGACAAAGGCAAAGGAGAAGGAAAAAGGTTCAAGAGAGAACCCAGAAGGCAGGCAGATTTTTGAAAAATTGAGACCATAGTGCTTGACTATGACCTTTACTCTTTCTTTCAGAAAATATCCATTAGGGCCAGTTAGATAAAAAAAGTATTTACAGTCACAAAAAGTGAAGAAAGAAAATGTGGCAAAGATTAACAGTTTGGTTTCAGCACAGTCCTGAAGATGGCATACTAATATTTTAGAAAGTTAGAGCTAAAAGAAAATTTAGGGACAATTTAATCTTACACCCTCATTTGACAAATGGGAAAACTCAAGTCCAGAGAAGGAGAGAAACTTTACAAGATGATATATTTAGATGGTAAAAATCATGATCATATATCTCAAGTCTCAACTCCTAGTCCTGTCCTTTTTTCATTATATATTGGTTTACAGAAATGGGAAATCTATTCTGGTTCACATTAGCCCTGAGTCACCTGGATCCTAAAGGACCCCAAGGTGACAAAATCCAGCTGCTCTTAAGCTTCTGACTGTAAGTTTGAGGGCAAGATTATCAAGAAAGGGTTAGAAAGGACCCTGTCAGTCATTTAAACCATTCTTTAGATGAAGAAACAGAAGTTTTCTGCCAGTCTCTTCTCCTTCACTCACTTCCCATAATGAGGTAGTCTTATTCATTACCAAGGAATGATGTCAGAAAATATTTGTGGACTGCCTGATGTTAAGTGACTTAAACATAGTCTATTCATTATACCACTATACGTCAAGATAGATCTCGATGGTTTCAATGTATCTGTAACAGTAACAGATCCCTGAGCCTAACTACAAATTGGAGACCGAAATTTTTGTAGGTCAGAATGAAAATAAAAAGTCCCAAATCTAAGAAGAACCAGTCAGGAACAAACCAATGCCTCAGGGAAGAGCAGTTGCACGTGCAGTCAAATTGCAGAATTTTCCTTACTACCCTAAAAGTAGTCTTATGGTTCTAACCATTGGCATACAAGATATTTTCATTCAAATGTCTGTCACTGACATAATACTCATTAAACTCGATAAGCAATGGTAAACACTCATTGTTCTCTGTTTAAAGGCACTGATCATTTTGTACTTAATCAGAAAGTACTACCATGGGCCCTAGGGTTTTGCACAGGAAACAGTACTTGGTGTTACTGAGAGAAGAAACTAACAATTAATGAAGGAAGGAAATAATTACTTTCAAATCAAAATGTCTAGGTGTCTAGGATTAATGTACTTTTATCAGTGTCCCACAGGAGCCTTGGGTGGGAGACAATGAACAGTCATAAAACCTAGTCAATTAATATCTGGAAATAAGGATTGATTTTTCAACAGCAAAGGTTTCTCCTGAGATGTGGAACAAAAAATAACTAATAAATAGTGCCATCCTGGTAACTCTTACATGATTCTATGGTCAATATTTGTTCACTTGGAAAGGTTTGAATAGAATGCTCTTTACTTTGTGATAAATGGCTTCACAGGAGAAATTTAATATAAAGTTTTATAACTTTCTTCTCAGAATTCACAGTATTTTATATGGAACCTCAATAATCTTATAATTCTTCAGCATTTCTTTCAAATAAGAGGTAAGTTTTCCTTGACAGTGGCAAGATGAAGACAGATAACAAATAAAAGTGTCATGAGCTTAATATTCACTGAATTTTCATAATAGCTGAGATTAGAGGGAAATGAGCTCATTCAAGGGTCACAAAACAAAATCTGTGACCTCCATATGAATATTTTTAAGTTTTACAGAGGGATCTTGGCAGATCTGATTAAGAAAAAGAAAGGACATAAAATTGTGCCACTATAAGAAGATAATCAATGGGGAAGCCATTTGGAAGATCCATTAAGGGAAAAAAAAACATTACTAACTCGGTCATTAAACTTAATTCAACATGATTCTCAGAACTTTGTTATTCTTATATTCAATAAAAGTCAAGTAAACCCCAAGTATTTAGGCTGAATGTAAATTAGCATCACCTTGGCTACACTGCTCAAAGTACTGAAAGAAGTATAATCTTATTTGCAAACAGGTACGATCAACTGGGAATTTAATCAATTAGGGTCCTAACACTTCTACTGCCTAATGCTAATAATTCTTTGACTTATTTATCATTATTCCAATTAGTGACGATTCATATGAGGACAGTATTTTTTAATTTTCACAAGGGCCATACAATTCTAGATTTTGGCACTTGGGAACTAGGTGGAAATATTTTCACAGATTGACCATTTAAGCAAGACACTATGCCTTGATTGCAGATAAAAGTACATGATCATTCTTCATAAATAGAAATCTAACATTAAAACTCTAATTAATAAATTTTCTAAGCTAGCTTCCCAACTGGGCTTACTGAGAATCAAATTCAGAAGAAGAATACAGTATTCAGTAGAACCTGTTGAATGCTAGGGTTTTTGTAAACTCTAGGAGTTCTTCATAGCAATCTATAAATGGTCAAGCAACAGGGACAATGCCAGAATAAGGCTTGTGAAAGTCTCTAATATATTCAAATTGCACACTATAGAAACTAACTAGGACAATGTAAAAAGCTTTGCTTTGTTTCAGTCTTTTACTACTTGGCTATCAAAGTTGAAAATGTCTCAATGAGAAAAAAAAAATTGGAACAAACTTTTAAAACTTGACTAACTTTGACTCCGTTAATTTAGTCATTCAGACAAGGAAATGGACTGACATTTACCTTTCTTCTCATCTGTGAAAAAGAGCACCAGGTACAAATGAAAATATAAACCAGACTTCAGGAAAGGATTAAAGTGCTTAGGAAAAATATGTCCCAACACTTTTGAAGTATCATTTTCATACAGTTGATGGACTCATTGTAAACTATACTCCCATGATGACTATTGGTAGACGATATTTTATTATGTATGTAATTGAAATAATAAGTATGTTTTTTTTTTTTTTAATCTTGTAAAACTCCTTCAGAATAGGGACCATTTCCTTCTTGGTGTCTGTATGTCAAGCATAGCGCTTGGTGCCCGGGAGGTGCTACAAATACAAAAAATTAAACAGTTTCTACTTTCAATGTCCCTATCTTCTAATGGGGGAGAAAATAAGTGCACATAAAATATATACAGCATAAATATAAGATGAATGCAAACTTAAACAAAGTTACTGGGACTAACAATTCTAGCAGGTGAGGGGAATGAGAAAAGACCATGCAGAAGGTGGTGCCTGAATTAATCCAATTAATCCAATCCGATCAACATGAGGACACTATATTTGAATTTTCCCTAGGGCTGTACAATTCCAGGTTTTGGCATTTGGGAACAAGGAGGAAATATTTTCACACAGACTGACCATTTAAGCAAGACACTATGCCTTGATTTCAGGTAAAAATACACGATCATTCTTCATGAATAATACACTTAAATAAAGTTTCTAAGCTAGCTTCCCAACTGGGCTGACCACTCCTGCACTCCTGAATTCAACAGATTATACTGGATACCAAATTCTTCTTCTGAGTTTAAAGAAGAGGAGACACTTAAAGAGCCACATTCTATGAGATAGAAGTATGGAAGAAGAGCATTCCAGGAAAAAGAGGGGAAATAATAAGAGGGAAAACAAGAAGTAACTGAGAGGGGTTCCTCTGGAAGGAAAAGAGAGGCTATTTTGTCTGGATGGTAGAATGTGGCAAGGATAATAATGTTCAATGAGGCTAAAATGCTAGGTCAGAGACAGATAGTATGAAACTTTAAAGGTTAAAGGGAGTTCGTATTTTATCCAAGAATCGACGATACTGTCAATTAGGCCGACTGTATTGACTTGCATTTCTTCTGGATTAATACTGTTATTTTCATCCATTCTTCTGATTTCATGTTTTCCCTCCCTGACTTTAAGTAGTAAGCTGCTCTGGGACTGGGGAGAAGAAATCAACAGCAATTAATCATGCAGGTCCAAGTGGTGCTCTGGTCATTCCTGCATGCGTCATCCACTCCACATTACTTTGTGGTTATGGCAGTTCCGGTCCAGAACTTCTCTCAATTTCTTAAGTCAGAAAACCTGTCAATTGTTACAGCTCTTATAGTCTACTCTAAATGGTCACTATTCCTTTACTCTCCCCAAAACATGTCATCTTGTCAGAAAATCAGTTTCCATCTGTGCTCAAGTATGTTGTATAAAGCATTCTAGATCATTTGGAAAAATTCATGAAGAATTCTCTTCTCAGAGGTAGATGATAAAAGCTGCTTAAGTGACTACAAGAGCATGGTGAAAAGAAATACTATTCTATGTTACTCTATGTAAAATCACTTAAATCTGCTTGGAGATAAAAAGTTGAAGGCTGGAGAGCTGTATCTTTTTTTATTCACCCAATAAAAACTTGGTGAATATCTAGCATTTATGAAACAATCATTTCTTTAAAAAGAGATTTTCTTTATTCTGTTTGGAGAAACCCTAGTCGTCTTGGGATGGGTGAGAGTGGTGGGCCTTTTACAGTGTTCCCTCCCTCCCCTGCTTCTTTCAGGAAGGGAGGGGAAATGTTGCTTAGAGAAAAGATCTGGAAGCATCTTTCATAACAGAGAAGTCCCAGCAATAATTTTCTAAGCTAAAGTATCTACATACTATCTTTCAAGTTCATCATTTATAGCCTTCCTCACTTCCTTGCCATAACATCAACAAAAAAATCTAAAAGGAAATAGTGATGAAACTTAGATTTTTTAAAAAAGAAAAAAAATGGTATCTGACTAGTTACTTCCCACTCAAACCAGTAATATAATAAATCTAGATTCTACTGATAAATGGGCATGTATATTTTTAAAAAATAAATCAACACTAGAAAAAACAACTAAGTAGGAACAGTAAGAACTGAATAAAGAACAACTGATTGGTTTAAGATTGGAAAGGGAGTAAGACAAGGATTTATATTGTCCCATTATTTAACTTATATGCAGAATCCATCACACAAAATACCAGGCTGGATAAATCAAAAGCGAGAATCAGGGTTGCTGAGAGAAATATCTCAGATATGCAGGTGATGCAATTCTGCTGGCAGAAAGAGAAGAGGAATTAAGAAGCCTCTTGACAAGGGTGAAAGAGGGTAGAGTAAACAATGGCCTGAAGCTCAACACTAAAACAATTAAGACCTTGGCAACTGGTTCTATTACTTCTGGGAGAAGAGAAGGAAGCAGTGTTAGATTTTATATTCTGCTGCTCAAAGATGGGATGGTGCCCGCAGCCATGAAATTAAAGACATCTGCATCTTGGGAGGAAAGCTCTGACCAATCTGGACAACAGACTAAAAAGCAGAGACATCACCCTGCCAACAAAGGTCTATAAAGTCAAAGCTATGGTTCTGCCAGTTGCAATGTTTGGCTGTGAGAATTGGACTACAAGGAAAGCTGAGTGAACCGATCCTTTCAAATGATGGTGCTGGAGAAGACTTTTGAGAGTCCCTTGCACAGTAAGGAGATCAAATCACTCAATACTTACAGAAATTAATTTATGCTCACTGGAAAGTCAAATACTGAATCTGAAGCTTAAATGCTTTGGCCACATAATGAGAAAACAAGACTCACTTAGGTAGAGAAAGACTGAAAACAAGAGGAAAAAGGGATAGCAGAGGATGAGATGGATAGAGTGTGCCATGGGAGCAACAAATATGAGCTTAGACAGACTTCCAGAGACAGCAGAGGAAAAGGGCCTGGCGTGCTATGATCCATGGAGTTATGAAGAGTCAGATTTGACTCAACAATGACCACTGAGGCTAATAGAAGGAGCCAGGATGTGGGAAAATATCAATCCTATTTCCAAATGAGTTTTTCCCCAAGTTGATCTATCTTGCTAATTACACTTGGCTTAGTTAGTATTGAAATCTGGTTACATTCCAGGAATAGATAGGATTTGGTTAATGGAGGACATAACCCAGAACTATGGCAGGGCAAAGTCAGCTTGGAATTAAGTGTAATTATTGATAATCCCCACATGGTTAATTGAATTATATGCATTCAATACTGAAATACAGGCAGAGAAAACATCAGATGCTCTGGAAATCCCTACTCTGCTAATCTAATTTAACAAACTGAGTTAGTTTTCTATAAACATTTGATTCCACAAACATTTATTTGGTACCTACTAGGGGCAAGGCCTTGGTTATGCAAAGACAACGAAATGTCCCGGGAGCTTAGCTTCAACCAGAGGGCTCCAACTCCTACAACATGACAGTTGCCTGCTAATAGAGGGTTAGTGCTAATAGGGATTAGTAAAGGCTACATGGAGAAAGAACACATGTGAGCAGGCTCATGGAGAAAGTTAACTACAAAGAAGCAGGGTCAACAAGGGGTATTTGCAAGAGATAGCGAGCATGTCTGTCCAAAGGTCCAGAAGTGACAGATGGGATACCTAGTTTAGGGAAAGGCTATAGGCCAGTTTGGCTTCAATGGAGGTAGGAGACAGATTTTGGAGGCACTCAAGTTTCAGTGTGAGACATTTATATTTTATCCTGGAGGCAAACAAGGAGCCACTAAAGATTTCTGAGCAGGGAAATGATATGGCAACATCTGTCTTGGAAATATTAATTTGGCAGGTATGGGAAGTCTATATAGAGAGGTTAAGAGCCTAGAATTAGAAAGAAGTAGGAGGTTCCCAAAACAATCCAGGTGAAAGGAAATGAAGACAGCCTCAGAAGAGAGAAGGGAGAATATCTGGGAGGTGTTGTATGCCTTGGCCAAAGCTGGGACATGGAAGGGTGAGAGATAGCAAGAAGTCCTGGAAGGCTCTTAGACTGCAAGCTTCAGGGAACAGGAGGCTACTGTTGCCTTCTGTAATAATTGGGAAGGTAGAAGGTGAGGAGAGGATTTAGAAGAAAGACAATGAGATGTTTGATGAATTTGAGTTATTTATTAAACACCTAGTTTGAGATATTTGAAAGGCAATTGGAAATGGGAGATTGGTGATCAACACAGAGCTTGGGGCATTATAAGGTAGAATTCAGAATGTGAGCATAAAGATGGAAATGAACTAAAGTCCATGGAAATTGAGGATGTTTAGAGGGTGGAAGAGCCCTCAAAGGGGACTGGGAAGGAGTGGTCAAAGAAGTAGGAAGGGACCCGGGAAAGGGAAAGGGACTATTTTTCATTTGTATTTGTATCCTCAATGCTTAGTACAGTGGTACAGTGCTGGACACAGCACTTAATGAATGCTCATTCGGATATCCATTCATTTAAACAGTCCACACAATACATTTGCAGGCCTTAAGAATATTATAAAAAAAAACATATTTTTACCTTTGCCGTGTCTGAAACAGTGTCCCAGTTGCCACCGCTTAGAGAGAATTTTCCACTACCTATCCGTAACAATATTTCTTCAGGAGTATCATTGGGACCATTAGCAAAAGGAGTATATCTATTAAAACACACACACACACACACACACACACACAAAGAACACATTTTTTAGAAGCCAATAAAAGATTACATACATAATAAATCTAAGATGACTAGATGACTTCAGGAAAATCTTCAGATTATCTTCCTAATACTCAATTTGGTACTATCCACATCTCTTTTTCTATCACAATTAACCAAACCCAACATCAGATCCATTACTAAAATATTCTGCACACCGTTTTTGTGGTACTTGTTGTTGCTCAGTCATTTCAGTCATGTCTACCTCTCCATGACTCCATTTGAGGTTTTCTTCGCCGAGATATAAGAGTGGTTTGCCATTTCCCTCTCCTTACTAAATGCCTGCTGTACTGTCAAGTTAATAAGAATATTTAACCTGTACCTAGGAGAGCTAACTCATTTTGTACTCACCAATCTAACTTTCAGTATAGAACTCTTAGCTTAAAACCAAACCAGAAGACAATGCTAATATTGTAATTTTTCCCCAGGAACTTACTACCAAGTCACATATTGCTGACCAGAATAAAAGGTGCATTTTGCATATATTCAGTGATGTGTAAGATTTGATAAATGGATTCTCATCCAAGTAAAACATTTTAATGATAATTTGTGACAGTCACTATTTAAATTTAGAATTAAACTGTATTAGAAACTGAAAAACAAGCTCTCTCAATTCAGTAGCTTTTTGCCCACGCCTTTCAAAGGAAACATTATAAGAGATTGCACGCCTCAAGGTGGAAGCTATTTTTTACGTATGAATTGAAGGCATAATACACAGGGCAGCTAGGTGGTACAGTGGGTAGAGCTCCATCCCTGAAGTCAGGAGGACCTGAATTTAAATCTGGCCTCAGACATTTAACACATCTTAGCTGTGTGACCCTGAGCAAGTCATTTAACCCCAATTGCCTCAGGGGAAAAAAAGATATGATACATACCCAGAGGAACAGAAAATTGCACACAGATTTGGGATTACTTGAATTTTAAGATCTCATAAATTAGTACTTTCATTTTTTTGGAGAGGTAGAATGAATAGACAGTTGACCCTAGTGTTAAGAAGATCTGGATTTAAGGTTCAACTCTGTCCCATCCTGGTTGTGTGACCCTAGGCAGGTCACTTACCCTCTTGGTGCCTCAGGCAGCTCTCTAAGGAGGTAAATTGCAGAGAAGAGGCTTATCTACATTGGAAAACTGAGCAAAAAATTGCTACATCAATGAAATCCCCAATCTTCTCAATCCCTCCCCTCCATCCATTCAATTCTTTGGAAGTTGTATTTCATAGGGAAAAGGAACAACAAATGAGTATAATACTGTGTGAGCAGATGGTAATCCATCCACTGTTGGCATTTGATAAAGCTGATTTATGTTAAAAAAAAAAAGATGGGGGAGAAGATTTTCTGTAATTAGTGTTAAAAGATCTAATTAACTGATGTTCCATCTAATATCAGTCAATTATAGACAAATAAGTTTAAACCTAGAATTTTTGCCCAATCATGGAGTAGATAATATGTTTAAATCTAACAAGCTAGAAATAGTATTCTAGGGATGGAAAACTTGAATGCTGATTCCTCATTCTGAATAGTTTGTCTTGGCACGGAGTCTAATATGCAGTCTTTAACTAACGTGACTATTAAATTTATTGATTAGCATTTTACTGATGTTTGTATAAAGATTTTTATACAAATATACAATGATCTTATGGGACATCTACTATATCTTTAGCATTATATTCCAAATATACTTTTTCACACAAGCCACCTTTCAATATATCATTTTGCTATTCACCTCTCTTTATACATTACAAATCTTGTGAGTTCCTCCATTAGACTCAGAGGTCCTCCAGGGCAGGGGCTGTCTTGCCTTTCTTTTTATCCAGCATCTGGCACATAGTACAGTTTAATAAATGCTTGTTGACTGACTAAATTAGTGGTTATTTCCCCAGCAAAGATTGCTCAGAACAAACTTGACAGCAAGCAATAGTGTTTTCCCTTCTAAACACATCTACTCAAAAGAAGATTCATTGTTAAGGGCCACAAGACAACTGTGTTATCAGGTGCATATTGCCGATGTTAACATCAGCAATTGTTATCATACTTCAAATATTTCAGGCATTTTATTAAGCTCTTTTGAGGCAGGCACAGGTCTCAGTTGAAACTGATAGAAGTTATTTGCTGATCTTATCAAGTATTCCTTCTGTATTATTAAGAGTCATATTTCATTTCTAGCCCTTAATGATGACTCAGTAGCAGTAAACTGGTTAACTTCGTGCTTACACACGCCACTTAATTTCTTATCCAATATTATTTTACAAAGTTTTAAAAAGACTACTACATCAAATTAAAATTAAATCCTAATAAGAATGCTAATTTGAAAATGTCTTTTTGTTCAAAGGTTGAAATTTTTGGCTTGATGAAAGTATCAGGAAATGACTATAAATGGACAAGTTACCTCAATATAGCTCTCTAATCAAT
The DNA here is from genome assembly GCF_902635505.1 of Sarcophilus harrisii. Taxonomy (NCBI): domain Eukaryota; kingdom Metazoa; phylum Chordata; class Mammalia; order Dasyuromorphia; family Dasyuridae; genus Sarcophilus; species Sarcophilus harrisii. The sequence goes on from NC_045432.1 coordinate 59,609,666, forward strand.
AAGTTCTATTAGGACGCGGTATTCATTTCAATGTTGAAAGACAAAGAGCATAATCTTTGACAAATGAAAACCATACTTTTCCTCAGGACTATTTTCATCCCTCAAAATAATAGTGACTAAGGCCTGAATGTTTCTTACCCGGCCAGCATCGTGTAAAACAGGACACCCAAACTCCAAATATCACAAGCAGCATCATAACCTTGCCTCATGAGAACCTAAGAAACACAAATTTGAGGCACAGAGAAACAACATCACTATTAGCTGTGGATTTGAAATTCAATACATTCGAGTATTATTCTACCCCCAAATTAAGTTGAATGGCTTCCTAAATCAGATTCTCAAAGATATTAACGATCCAGAAGAGCCTGAGGAGGATGCAGAGTTGCTTGGTTAGACTGGTCTAGGCAAGTTCCTCAATTTCTGAAAGCCTTAGCCTCCTCCTCGCTTAAGTGATCTCTCATCCCAGGTAAGGTATAAAAACTCTGTGATGACAGTCTTTAAAGAGTTAAGGCCTTTTCAATTTTGGGTATTCACTGAATGTTGTTTCAGGACTGTGTGTGTGTGTGTGTGTGTGTGTGTACACTCACTGTGTGTGTCTATACTTCCTTAAGGGCTAAAGGGGGAGGATGTAAAACCAAAAAAGGGGGTATAAGACATGACCCTGCCTGAGGGAGCTGAGGTAGACCTACTTATGCAAGGTTAAACAATATAAAGAGTCAAAAAATAAGGGAAGGCAATGCAAGAAATGTCACAAGACTGCATAAGATCAGTATAAAAGCGTGAAGGAATTTGGTTTACATTTTGCAACAATTTCTTGAAAAAAAAAAGTCTATTTAGGTCACAAAAATAGAGTGGGTTAACTGTGAATGTCTTAGATAATCTGTCACAATTTTTTGAAATTGGAGACAATGTTAATTCAATCAAATAATAACCAAATAGCATATTAAATTGCATGGCTCCTATGAAATGAATATAAATTTAAAAGTGTGTGAGAAAAAAACAAACAAACCGAGGAAATGAAATAGTCATATTCTTTTCATTAAGAAAAATTAGTCCACTGTTAAAGCCTCTAGGCACATGGACAAAATAGAAACATTATTAATGCATTAAACCAGAATTGCATAACGGCATAAAGTTTTCATAAAAAGACTAAAAAATCATATTTGGCTTTGACAGTTGCCAGACATGAGTAAGTATATAGCTAATAAGTAATCCAAGAAGAAAGAGTTTTTTTTCAGCCAGAGAATTCAAAAACAAAAAGCAAAAATGAGTAGCTGAAGAGGCTTTCAACTTGCATAATCGACTCCCACAAATTATATAAATGGGGCTCTCAAGATCCAGATAAGGAAGCTCTGGTAAATACCCTTCCTATCAGTCCTATCACCCCTCACTTATCTGAAGAAAGAAATTAAGAATGATACAGATTAAGGCACACAGAGTACACTGTAATCATATTAGGACTGTTAAAAGGTTAGAAGAGGATCTGGTCTATAATGGAGGCAATGGAGAAATATGAATAATAAAAGCTCTCATTTGCTTAAGGTTTTGCCAAGTGTTTCAACATACATCTTCTCATTTGGTCCTTACAACAATAACCCTGTGAAACAAGGGTCATTATTAACCCCACTTTATAGATGAGGAAACTGAGGTTCAAAGAGATTTAGGGACCTGTCTGGTTATAAAGTATCTCAGGTAGGATATGAATTCAAGTTTTCCTCCTCTGAGCACAGAACTCTATCCCCTATTAAGTCTTTCCAATCAAGTTCTTTCCTTGACGTAGTATTTTCAGATTTACAAAGTGTTTTCTTCACAGCAACCTGGTGAATTCTTACTATTTTATAGCTTAAGGGAGAAGTGAGGCACAGAAAGGCCAAATGACTTGTTCAGAAGTGAAGCCCAACCTCGGGGCATTCAGTTCTGCATCCTGCCATGCTGTTTCCTCACTGCCGTCATGTTTTCCCTCGACCCTTTCCTAGCTTGCTGGACAGAAGGAGGGGAATCAGAAGGTCACCAGTGGGTTCTGTAACCCCCAGCATTTCCTTCATCTCACTCACATACAGAAGAGAGGTTTACATCATCTCTTTGTTAGGGTCAAGAAGTTCAAACTTTGTTGGACATTAAGAAAGAAGGGCTATGAAATTTAGCTCAACAATTATTTACGGAGGACCTCTTGGACAATGTGGAACAGAAAAGGAGCTTGGAAAGCAGCACCCTCTGCTCTGTCTGTGCTCCCATTCATCAGGGAACAAGCTAAATGGACAAGGTGAGAGATTGAGGATGCGGAAACCAGGCTCTAGTAGCACTGCTGCTGCCACCCCTCTGCTCTAGCACCTCTCATTCCTGCTGTCCCTATCCACCAGACAAGGAAAAAGTTTCAGGGCATGGCCCGGTGAGGCAAACAGTGGTTAGGGTTTAATTCTAGGTAACCTGCAATAGATGCATATGGATATACTCAACAAACTACCCCGCTACTTCTTTTCCCATTCTCCTTCCTAAGGTGTGAGAGGAAATGAAGACAGTCATTCATATGTGAAAATCTTTATTTGGGAGGTAAAATTCCTTTGTGACAGAGTGCTAACTTTTGCGTTTACTTTTTTAAATCAAAAGTTAAACTGGGGGTTTGGACATCTGGGTTCCAATTCCAAGTCTGCTACTGTAAGACTAGGAGGGCAATTCATTTAAACTTTCGGGTCCTCAATTTCCTCTTCTGTTAAAAAAAAAGGGAAGATGAAACTGCTAACATTCTAACATTCTGTGATTCTAGAAAATTGAAGAACTCATAATACATCCATAGTATAGTTGGTTTAGAAGACTGGAGATTTGTACTAGAAGATAACAGTATCTTTTCAGATTGATAAAATAAGATTAAAAACAATTCTTACTGCATGTTATCTACTATAAATTGATCACATATGTTCAATTAATAGAAAAGAACAAAAAGCAGAAAGTGAACAAAATGCATCTCACCACCAAACACCATTTTATCACATGGCAAATTTGGAATTATAAAATAAAATATGATTTGAAGGCTACCTCAGGTGCTACGAAGTTGGCAGTATAGCATGGAGTTAAGAGAAGTCCATTTTCTCCTCGAAGTTGTTTAGCAAACCCAAAATCACAGATCCTAATAGAATCAGCATTAGTCGAGTCATCCATATATAAAATATTACTAGGCTTAAGGTCCCGATGAACCACCTTGAAAAGATAACAAAAGACACTTTAAATATTAGCTTCTAATAAATGCATGCAAAAAAATTCATTTTAAGTGCTTTGAAAATTTAGAATTTCCCCATTTAAAAAACTTCTGAATTTCTTTTGATTATGTGTGACTCTTTCTCCTAGCTGTCTCATCAAAACTGAATTATCTATAAGGTACCACAATTTACTAAGAGCTCTAAACTCTTTATACCATGCTATATACATCAATTCCTGGCCTCTTCTGGCTAGCTCTGTTCTTAGAATATCATCCTTTGTCTTCTTTGTTTGGGCTACTGCTTAACCATTCTACTACAACAACTCACACCTTAAATCACAATTTAGGTGATGGCTTATGAAATGAAAATGTTTGAAAAACCACTTCTTTAGTGATATGCAATATTTAAAAGAGTAAAAAAAACTATTGAACTGTATTTTGTGCAGATATGTGTGTGTGTGTGTGTGTGTGTGTGTGTGTGTAGTTTATGAGAAAAAACCTAATTTGACATCCATTATAGATTAAAAAAAAAAGAACCTCATCCAAGAAAAGGCAGATTTCTGCTTACAAGAATCAACTCTAGGTTACTCACAAGTGAATTATTCATAGAAACTCAGAAATTCTTGTCTGCTATCAAATTAATATAGTCCTAGGCTCAGGAGGGAGTAAGGTCTGGCAATAGAAAGGATGACTATGTATTTCTGTAGGTATGGTTCTTCTGACTATTTCTAAGTTAGGTTTTTAAAAAAATTAGCCATCTGTATCAGACAATTTTAGAGCTAGAAGAGGCCTTGGATGTCTTCTAGTTCAATTCCCCTCATGTTACAGATGGAAATAAGAGAGTTTAACATGACATAGCCAATTAGTGACAAAGCCATGACTATAATTCGGGTCTCCTGATTTTTTAATCTAAATGCCCTCCACTGTAGAATGCTGCTTCTGTTCAGTATTATTTCCCACACTACTTTCATACATCACTTTGTATTAATCAATCAAATTTTGTCCAATTTAAAGCATTTCATCACCTGTCTTCCTTGTAACAACTAAGCTATGATTTCTTCTTCATTTATTTCAGGATGTTCCCTATATACCTACTCCTTTCTTGATGGCAGACTTTTAATAAAATCCTTCACAAGCCAAATTCCTTTAACTGACTGCACAATGGGAGGATAGGGACAGGATTCCAACCTCCTGCTGTCATTACTACAGACACCAGGAAGAGAGAAGTGTAAAGAATGAAATAATACAGCTTCCCCACCAACAAGCCATGTGACTTCAGTCCCAATATTACTACACAAGATGGAAATGTGCCACATACGTGCTTGCACAATTCTTTTGTGTTTCACTGCTGAATTCAGAAGAGATTTAGGAAGGAATTTAAATAATAATTAGGTAAAAGCGTTATTTAACTGATTAAAAAGGAGTTAAATTAGGGCCCTCAGGCACAAAGCTGAGAATTAATAAGGCATATATGGTTTTACTAATTCCTTAACCTTTCCAATATCACGAGCTCTGCGAATATGATGCTCATAAAGTATCTAAGTGACATGAAATGTGATTGAAATTTGAAGTTATATCATATTCTATACAACTAGGGAAAAATATAAATTTGATTCAGAACTGCACTCCTTCAACACTGACCCCCCTCAAAAAAAAAAAAAAACAAACAAGGAAAAAAAGCTGAAGTCCTAAAGCTCTGCTTTGCCATTTACCACCTGAATGATCTCAGGCAAGTCACTTAACAGTGCTAAGCTTCAGTTGCCTCACCCGTAAAATGGGGTGGAGGGGGCAGGAAATGGGACATGGGACTAAATCATCTCTCAAGTCTCTTCCAATTCTAAAATCTTCTGATCCTATTTATACTAACTCAATCCAGCCATGTCACTCCCTTGGCTCAGAAAGCTTCTTTTGGCTCTTTATCTACCAAATAAAGTGCAAATTTTTCAGTCTGGTATTTAGGGCACTTCCTTATCTGACTCTACCTGCTTTTCCTAGTCACATCCCCTACCACTTTCTTCTAGATCTTATTCTCCAGTCAAATGGACCACTTATCATTCAAACTAACTCTCCCCACTGGGTCATCTCTGTGCCTCCTGCAGTTAGTTCCCTCCACCAGCAATGTCTTTCCTACCATCTTCATCTCTGCTTGCTATAGTGCCATTGTTCAATATGCAGTTTCAATGCGACCTCTTAGGAAGCTGGAGTGAGAAATCTTTCTCTTTAGAGCATGTATAGATTATTATTTGCACTTCTCTTAGAACACTTACTAAACAGCATGTCATAGAATATTTATAAACACATTCCATCTCCCTTAGGAGACCAAAAGCTCTTTGAGAGCTTTGTGTCCTATTCGGCTCTACATCCGATTCAATAGGTATTTTTTAAGTGCCTATCAGGTACCCGACACTGTGCTAAGCACTACATATAGAAAAGGGGCAAAAGACAGCCCACTGTCTTTAGGGAGCTTACAATTGAAGAAAGAACTCTAGGCATGGAAGACAGACAGAAAAAATGTGAGGGATGGAGTATCTCAGCAGTAGAATAGGAAGGAGGCCTTCATGGAACTGAAAGGTTTGGGGAAGACTGGGAAAGTGTGCTAGGGCAAGGGAACTAGATTGTAAGGGCTTTGAAGAGCAAACAGAGAATGGTGGTTTTGGTCCTAGAGGGGGATAGGGAGACACTGGAGTTTTTTAAGCAGGGAGATGATACAGTCAAGATCTGAGCTTTAAAAAAAAATTGACTTTGGTGATCAAATAGAGGATAGACCGAGGTGAGAAGATGATCCAGGCAGGTGGACCCCCACTGTCGCCTGTTACAATAGTCCAGGTGTGATGAGATTTTGTACTGGAGCAGTGGCAGTGGCAGAAGAGAGAAAGGGGAGTATTTGAGATATATTAGAAGGAGGAAAATCAATAGATTTTGGCAAAAGGCCAAGGATGGAAGTAGGGAGAGGGAAGAGAGATAATGAGGACTCAAGGATGACACTTAGTTGTGACCTTGAGGGAGGGACTGGGAGGATTATATTGTCCTCTGCAGCAAGAGGGAAAGGGGGCAGTGTTTATAAAGAAAGATAATGAGTTCTGTTTTGGACCTGTTAAGTTAAATATATCTACTGGACATCCAGTTCAAGATTTCTGAAAGGCAGTTGGAGATGGGAGATCAGCAGTCAAGAGAGCTTGAGGCAAGAGAGGTAGATTTGAGAATCATCAGCACAGAGATGGTAAATCAATCCATGATGTGATCGCTGAGTGAATGAGTATAAAGGAAGAAGAGAAAAGGGCTGAGAACAGGACTCTGAGGGACAATTTCAGGACAGGGTGTGACCTGAATGAGGGTCTAGCAAAAGAAATTGAGGAGTGGTCCAATGTGCAGAAGGAAAATATCCATCTCTAAAAGTGTAAGAAGTAGAAATGGGCTAAATATAGAAGAGATGCAAGCTGGACATAAATAACTTATTGATACTTGACACTGCAATGGTAACCAAGCAAGTTGTAACATTAATTTTGGGGGGTGACTAGGTGGTCCAGTGGATAGAGCACTCATTGTGCCTAAAGTCAGAGAGATCCGAGTTCAAGCAAGGCCTCACATACTGTGTGTCACCCTAGACAAGTCATGTCACCTGTTTGCCTCACTTTCCTCATCTGTGAAATGAGGAAGATAATAGCCCTTACTTCAAAGTGCCCAGCACAAATGCTTGGTACTTAGCGTTGTGTAAATGTTAGCTATTATTAGCATGACTATTATTACTATTTATTGGATACAGCCACCTTCCTGGGAAGGTTTTACAGACCATTTTGCCACAGAGCTCTTCCATCCCCTTGAGTTTATTGTATAAATACAGTTTATTTGTTTATGAGTTTATTTGTATAAATACAGCTCCCAGAATTAAATTGAATAAAACAACTTTATGACTTACTCCTTGACAGTGAAGGTAGTCAACCGTCTTAGTTATTATATACAGGACATCACTAGCCTCCCGTTCTGAAAAAAATTTTTGTCTGAGAATACGATCAAGTAGTTCTCCTCCCTTCATCAGTTCAGTAACAAGGTAAACGTATCTGCCATCATCATAGACCTGTCAAAAAAAAGTGATTTAGATTTTTATACTTTTATCAATAATTTTTTCTCTAAATGTTTTTCCATTAATGACAATCTGCTTCTCTCCATTCTACTGAGAAAAATAAAACTTTTGTTACATTCATGATCAAGCAAAACAAATTACGGCAATGGCAATATCCACTAAAAATGTCTTAGTTTGCAACCTGAAGCCATCGCCTTTCTATCAGGAGGCAAAGGCCATGTTTCATTGTGAGTTATTATTATTCTTTCACATTCATATAACTTCGTCAGCTACTCTTTGACATACTCTGTTTAAAGATTTCTTGACCTTAGTTCTAAAAGACTACCATCTAAACAAAAATGATTCATCCAAAGGCTTGTGAGCCCTGCTTTAGAAAACTCAATACTAGTCTATATCAATGATATGTTGGGGAAGGGTACTGGTCAGGATCGGCTTTTATCACTATAATACTCAGATTCTTCCAAGAAGTTTGCATATGCTGTTTACAAAAATCAAGTATATTTATACATGATCTAATGCAAAATAATTCATTATGCAGTCATCAGATTCACCTAACATTCATCAGATTATTAAAAAAGTAATACCTACATCCTTTAAAGTGATGATGTTGGGGTGCTGTCCATAACGCATCAAAATCTCAATTTCTTCGGAGGGATCTCTTTTACTTTTGTCAATTATCTGAGTAATAACATGAGGGAGAATCTCAAGTAAATTAAAATGTAATGTAATTAAGATGCAAGCATATTCTGTATTCCAGAAATAGATCAAACTAAGATTAATTATAAAATATTTGTCTACATTTGAACAAAGAAATAAGGGTGTAACAGTGTAGATGCAAACAGTAAATTAGAAGATATATTTTGACACATAATTTCCTACTTATTTAAATGCTGATCCAACAATTACTGAGTAATTGTAAGGATTACTTTTTAATCACAACATGTTATTTTTTTTTTAAATACTGCATATTTTTAAAGCAAGAATGAAAAATATAAGAAAAAAAAAATGGGCCTGAAAAGGAAAAGCTAGAGGTCATTAAAAGAACCATATAGCTTCCTCTCCTCAAAAAATGAAAAATATGAAATTCATTATTGTTCAAAAGAAATTTTTGGTACAACCTATTATTCCAAAATGAGAATGTGGACTCAGATTCCTCTCTATTTTTTCTTCCCTTCCAACTGCCCTGTTCTAGTGAGAACATAATTAAAGCAGATCACTCCAACTTAAAACATGTAAGAAATATAGAGACAAAATACCTTCACTGCAAATTCCATGTTGGTAGCTGTGTGTATACATCGTTTACAAACAGAATAGGAGCCAACACCAATATCCTCCTTTGGTTCATACACATCATTAAATTGTGCACTGTTTCCATGTAGTTGCTTTGAAAAAATAAGGGAAAAAATTGTAATGTATTAACATATTTGTCCATCAAAGAGAATAGAAATCTGACCTCCCACGATTTTCTGCATTTATTTCCAAATTTTGTGTTTAACAGAAACTTTTTAAAAATCACGCAAAAACCCTCGAGTTTGAGGAAAACCTATGTAACACAACATAACAACTTAAATAAATGATGAACCAAGTTTAAATTACAGACAAACAAGACCATTCAACAAACTTATAAAGCCCTAACTTTGCTTCAAGGCCAAAAATAAACAAGTCACAACCATCACGTGGGTCATATTGCCATTTTTTAAAAGAATAATTTGTCCGTTTTTCAAGTACGACCATTTTTTGCTATTCTTTCCAATGTGAAATTGAAAAAAACAAAGCAAAATAAACCACTACTACAAATAGTGCCTATAATATAGATTGGTCACACACATGTTTTAAAACTTAAACTCAATTCTTTCTGCATCAAAATAATCAATCCTTTAACTGGAAAAAAACAATTAGATGTGATTTACCTGTACAATTGGCAATATATTTGTGAGGGGAGAAATTTTCTGATCTTCTATGGTAGAAGTTGCAACAAAGCTAAATCCTTTAAAAAGCTGATGCGCGTTAGCACTGGGTGGAACTCCAGGAGAATCTAGTTTTCAAACACAAAAATTTTATAAAAGTTAAAACAACTTCACAGCATGCAATTTAACTCTTTTATTTTTGGCTGAAGGCAAATCCTGATTTAAAAAATGCAACTCTTAAAATAAAATGTATTCCATTAAAAATATAAATGATTTATACTGTCCCATAGCAATGGTGAAGCAACAGTCATTGGTCTGGTTCTAAATAACTGGAAATTGACTTCTACTGTTACAATCCTCAGATTCTTTCAAGAAACTTGTACATGTTGTAGAGAAAAACCAGCTATGCTTACATATGACTTAACATAAAACAATTCAATAAGCATAATTATTTCACAGGTAAACTCAAATGTTTAACAAAATCCTTTTATCTTTTATCTGAGGAGCAAAAAACTGGTTTATTAATTAGACCTAACAATCCATATAAATGTGTATTACCTTTGGGTGTTTTTGCAGTAAATTCAGGATCAAAACAAAAAGTATCTTCTGGTTTTCCAGAAGCAGGTTTGAATGGAGGTTGAATTTCTCTTCTATATAATTTCTAAAAGAAACAGTATTGGGTAATGCCAAAATGTGTTAACATGTACAGAACAGAATTTTCCAAGTTAAAAGAGATAATAGTCATAGCTTAAACTTAACAAGCTACACAAAAATGGCAATATAGTAAGAAGTACAAATGGAACACTGCAGGTTAGATTTACCAGACAAATTTCAAAAGACTTCAAATATCTGCTAATCAAATAAGTTCATTAAGCTTGGCAGATGATATAATGAATTCAGTGAGTAAGCCAAGGAACACAATGAACTGCTAAAGGTTACATTTTCAAGAGATGAGAATATTCAATTTCAAACTTTATTAAAAATTGGTTTAACTCCCTAGTGATGACAACACATATCTGTGTGGGTCATGCAGGAATAATTAGCAAAAATCAAGAATTCTGACAACAGAGGCTATTATACAAGTAGCATTTCTAGAATATGAAATTTTTCTATGCTTTGTGATGCCTTTAAAAACTTAAAATACACTTAGAATCTCAAATATTTTCTGGGATTTTTTATGACCTAAGAAATAGAAATGAAAACAGGCTGTTTTGTTTTTAGGTGAGGCACATTAAAGAAATCTCAAATTTAACCTTGTCTATCAGTACAACTAAATAAAGTTTATTTTTCAGTGTAAGACACACATAAAATTGCCTGAGGGCAAGGTAGGAAACATTTTTTTCTATTGAAGAACCACTGACTTGTAGAATAAACTCACAGGTCAGTAAGAATAAAGCAACTTTAATTTTATTTAGGGAGAAACAAATAACACTGTATTCATTTTCTTGTAAAATCAGATAGTATATCAATCTTTTAAATGCATAAATAATAAAATACTTTTTGTTGTCTAAAGGAAGAACAAAATAGGAAAGGAGACAGAGAAATACAGACAGACAAAAACCAAGAGGGAAATTTTCATGCAATACTATTAAAATAATATCCTGAAGTCCTTTAATATATTATACTAAAGACTTTGGAACTATATACTTTTTTTTTGGCCCCCTACAGTTATAACTAGAGGTGCTGCATTTTGGTACTTGACCTGCAAGGCAGATGTAATTAAACTAAAAGGGTAAGTATTTTTCCTCATTTCCATTCTCATCCTAAAGAATTCACCAAAAATTTCTTCAGAGTTTGACAAACAGGCCATTCCAGCACAAAATTATATAAAATGCCTAAATGCTGCAGTGATAAATATTACAAACACATTTCAGTTCAAGGGACTGTGTTTTCACTGGAAGGACAACTCCCTCCATATACACAGACCACAACTCCTGTGGCAGTCTTTGAGCTGCTGCTGCCAAGGGCCATCAACTGGTGGCTGATACTCTCAGAATATGCCTTTCTAAACTTAGCTACGATGGTAGCTACGATGGTTTTCATCTCTTTTCCCCAGTGACTATTTACAGAAAGAGGGTCAAAATCTTTAAGAGATTTAGAGCAGGGCAGAAATTCACAAAACGGAAGATATCATTTTAATACAAGTTGTTCCACATCTAAAAGAACTGAGACACAGAGAGCTTAAACCACTTACTCAAAGTCACCCAGTTAGTAAAGATCAGGGCTGGGATTTGAGCCGAGTTCCCCCATCACCCCCATCCTAAATCTAACTTCCATTCTCTCTACATACCACATTAGATATTGCTACAGATGGAAAATAAAATTTAACACAAAAGATTTGCTCAAAGTCTATTAACCATGGATCTACTGACCTACAAGCTGAATAAAGCTGAAATGGTAAATATTAAAGCTAATAGTCATTTTATAATGTACCTCTAAGTTAAAATGTCACACTGGAATTTAAACAGAGTTTGAATTTATTACTTGGCAATGCCCACACACAATAATTTTCTTTCAATCTCTTCTATTATAAAACTATTCTCTAACAAAACCTTATTAATTCAACTACATTATACTGTACTTACATTCCAGTCAACAGTTGAAAAGAAAAGATGTCTTTTGATTTCTTCAACACCATCTGTACCAGCTCCTTTAAAAGTAGAAATATTTTTTATTGGTATAACTTTGTGGTTCTTATTATTCCACTTTGAGCATCTATTCCTAAATCCCTCACTTGTAGGCAGCTATGATGTGCATACTTTTATCTGTCAGTCTACCACCTAGAATTCCTGCATGTCTAGGTTACAATGATAATGGATATTCACAATCATTTTCCAGTGGCACTGCTGAAGATCCCAAAGTACCTTCTATATCAATAGGAGGACCAAATTATCCTTAGTATAGATTTGTCATTAAATTTTATTTGTTCTAAATGAATACTCATGGTCAATGTACAGAATAAGGAAAAATTTAAAAATCAACTTAAATATAATTTCATACATATTACATGAGAATGTAAAGAACAGAGAATATTTTATTCTTTGTGCTTGCATTACTAGCACTTAGCATATAACAGGTATATAATAAATACTTGTTGATCCAATGGATATAAAAATGATGACTAGAATGTAGAAATGAAATATCTCTTGTTCAAAAGAAACATCTAGCAGAAGGAAAAAGGAAGACTCCTCTATGGAAAGAGATCAACTTTATATTTATGTATAAATTAGTGGGTAGCATTTGAGCGAAAGAAAGATTAAAAAAATGATGCTGGTTTTTTGTGGGGGTGATACCTAAGAACATTTCCTTAATATGAATCCTGGCAAAAAGGCAAAGTATAATATAGACAGGTCTTGGAAAGCTGATTCTACTAAAAATAGAGTTAAGATTTTTTTCTACTTGTTTTCGACAATTTCGCCATGCAAAAGGATGGAAAGTCAACAACTATTCTGGATTTAAGTCTAACCCACAAAGACAAACTATCTGGAAAGGTAGAAGTGATAGGAATCTTAAAAGAAAATGCTCGTGCCATTTTGAAGTTCACAATGAGAGAAAGAAGGGAATACAGGGCAATGTACCTTGGGCTTCAGGAAATCAGAAACATAAAAATTCAGAGAAAAGATGACTTCTGTCCAGAGGAGCTATAAAAAGGAAAAAGCTAGAGAGGAAGTGTTTGTGAGCACTTAAAAAAAAGGTCACCAGTAGTCATTCATGAGCTACGAATAAATCTTGTCATACTAGTTTATATTCCTTTTTCTGAAAGATAAAGTTCTTAAAACTGATAGAACAGAGAAATGACAAAGACTAGTATATGATGATTTCAGCAAGATATATGAAAAATCTCAATCTTCAAAGACACGATAGAAAAATGTGGAGCATTTAATTATATGATTTTCTATCAGCTTGAAAAGGAGCACCCCAAAAAGGCTGTTTAATGGATCAATCAGAATCTAAAAAACTCTTAAGTGAACTGCTACAAGGACCTATACTTTGACTTAAATTGACTCTAGTTACCCAGTGACCTCTGAACTGTCAAATGCAATGGCCTCTTCTCTTCAAGACCTCTCTGAAGCACCTCATGTTCTTGATTATGCCCTCCTGCAAGATATTCTCTTTTCTCTAGGTTTCTGAAAGTTTGTTCTTTTTCATTTCTCATCCTATTCATCTTATCATTTTTTAGACTCCTTTGCTAATTATCCATGCTCTACCCACTGACCTCGAGTGTTCTATAAGATTGTCTGGAGCCCTCTTCTGTCTTCTCTTGACACTCACTTAGTGACTAAATAAGCTCCCCAAGAGTCAATTCGCATTTCTATACTGATGATTCCCAGATTTACATATCCAGACAGAGGCTCCTTTCTGAGCTGCAGTCCTTTATCACCAACTTCCAAATAAACCTACCATAATTCTGTAATTTAAACATATTGGCTATAGTTTTTACAGTCAGCAATGATTTCAATCCTGTTTCTGATTTTCCAAGTACTTATCATTAGTTTCAGTTGCTCACTATATTCTTTAATCATTATTTTTGTTATTTTTTAAACTGGACCTGATCTTCTGACAAGTCAGTAGTCTGACTGATACAAATCCTTGGCTCCAGGATAATGTCTTTTCAGTAACACGTATTTTCCTTTCTGTAAAAACAAAATCAATTTCAATCTCTTATGGTGTTAATCTGTTCTCAGCCTGTCTAGCACCTATCAATTTTTCTCCTGAAGAATATAATCTATAAGTCTTTGACCTCCCACATTCTTTCTTCCTGAGTCATATTTCCCTTTTTATTCCCCCCTCACCTTTTTCCCTCCTTAGTAAGGAAATCATTAACTATCAGAGTACATGCTGATTTATTTTGGAGTGTTTTTTCAAGTTATTCATTTCAAGCCATTTTTCCATTTCATTCTTAGCAACCATCTTGATGCAAAGGCTGCAATTATTTTCCTGGTGGCATTTGTGTAGATACTTTTCATTAATACTAGATGATGGAAAATCCTATGAAATGTTTAGGTTTCCTTTGGACATACAACTGAATTTTGTTTAAGATCTTACATTTATCCCTAATTCAAGCTAACTTAGTCAAAGGAATTTTCTGGCCTGTTGAGATTGTTTTGGATTCAAGTATTTAAATTTTCAGCTGTCCCTGTAGGATTTATGTCATTTGCAAATCTGATACAGTTTCAATCATCACTGATGAAGATGTTAACCCCAGCACAGAGTCAAGGATAGATCACTGGAGCATTCTACTGGTGACTTTCTTTTTCCAACCAGATATCCATCTACTGATGACTACTCTTTGCTTTCTAAATATCATCTACCTACAATATTGACTAGCTCATATCTCTTAATCTTGCCCACAAGAATTGAATTGGTCAACTGGCACATTGCTAGCACTGTGCTAGGCAGCAGATATACAAATGCAAAAAGTACATGAGAGATTTGGTCACAGACCTTTCTAAAATCTAGATCAATGGTATGTATAGCATATTTTAGATTTACCAAAGGACCTTGTCAAAAAAGGAAATGAAGCAAGTCTATCCTTACTCAGTCTTAATGTAGCCACGTGGGCTTTTTGTGATCGCTAATGTCTTTTCAAGATGTTCATTATCTCTTTGATAACATAGACTTTTCTTGGGAATCAAAGTCAAATTTACCCAACTAAAGTTTCTAGACTCTTTGATTTTTTGAAAATAGGGGCCAACATTTGTCCTTTTCCAGTACTATAGTCTCTCCCCCCCCCCCCCCCCCCCCATCATCCCTGGCAATGATACAGAAATCAGAGAAGATATGTGAAAGAGAACCGAGAATTTCAGTGAAAGGCAAATTCAATAAGCTCTTCCCAACTAGCTGTAAACTAATGTCATCTTAGCCCCAGAGATCAAGAGAAATCATTTTACGCTAGAGTATGTGTTAGGACACATTTATAAGAATGTGTTTGGTACAGGTAATTCTTAAAAAATAAATAAATAAATAACGATGTGTATAGAGAAGAACCAGTGTGGAAACTGTCATCTGAGGAATATTTGAAGGAATAAAAGACATTAAGCATGGAGAAGTAAAAAGGATATATGATTGTTGTCTTCAAATGTCCAAAGGGTTGCCATATGGAAAAGAGAATATAACTGTTCTTTGTTATTCTGAGATCCAATAGGTAGAAATTACAGGATGAAGGATAAGTTCTTTTGACTGAACAGCTGTCCAACAGAGCTTTCTAACAATAGCATTTGAGGGCACCGAAAGTGTTTAAAGAATGGCTGGATCATCATTTGTCAAGGACATTACAGAGAAGATTCTTATATTGTGAAGGAAATGAATTTCTAGATGATTTATAAGGTCTCTCTTATGACTTCTTTAAAAAAAACTGATGATTGATGTATTATTGTATATACAGTAATTTCTTACTAGCCAAGACATTTTGATTAAACCAGAATATCCATTCTTCAACATTTCAAAATTCCAACAACTATTTTCTTAATAGTAAAATCTAGAATTCAAAGTGCTAATGAATACCATTAAATTCTAATAAATCAGAAAACTGAAAAAATATTATTCACCTAGAAATAATATTCAGTATACTTTACTACAAAAACCATGAAACATAAGAATACCTAATCTATTTGAAGGATTTCTTTTGAATAGCATCCTTAGAAGACTTTGTGCTTCAGGGCTAAGAAACTGAGGCATTCCAAGTTTTGCTCTGGAAAATAAAATTTTAGGAAATTTAACTTAACAATCTGTACTTTAAAACTTACATACAAAAGATTTTTTTTTCCGGGGCACTTTTTAAAATGGCAGGTAGAATGCTCCATTTATAGTACCAGCAACAAAACTGTTTATACTTTTAAATTATTATTTTATTTCCATCTAAACTATTATAAATTTCTCAAAGCAAGGGCTTTTTGGTGTGTGTGTGTGTGTGTGTGTGTGTGTGCGTGTATGTTTGTGTGTTGGGAGAATAGTGTATAAAAGATAAATTTAAAAGTTACACTTACTTTAATATCATATTCATGGTCTCATTTCTGTCTTTCCCTTGAAAAGGCAGAGTACCAGTAAGCATTTCAAACTAAAACAAAAAATACCAGAATTACATTAAGTATGATTTAGGATGGATAACAGTTTTTTTCAAAGTATAATCATGGGCCAAACTAGGACCAAGAAAGCATACATGTCTGACTTTCTAGAAACCACTTAATGATGGTGTTTTTAGCTTCTTATGGTATAACTCAACTGTGGCAAATTAAATCTACTAAATATCCCAATCTTACTTTTGGAAGGTCCAAAGAAATCTGTAAAGCCTCAGAGATATATTATTTTTCCTCTAAAATAAAATTGAATTACTTCAAAGAATTTAATGACTAAGGGAAAATGATGAGTTAAATACAAAATTTATAGACATTTCCAAAAGGTTAAGAGAACTTGTGTCCTCCCTATCCAAAGATACTAGATAAAAGAGTATTTTAATCCTGTTCAGTAAAAAAAAAAAGTTAAAAAATTACAATTGAGTAAAATTTTAGAATACAATAAAATATTAAGATAAAAGATGTAAGGGAATAATATTTCAGGATATTAAGGATATAAGTTTTCTAAAATGATATTTTGAGAATGAAGATAAACAGTCTAAATGGAGTAGACCCAACATTATGTAGCACTATAATTCATTAAAGAGGCTTTTCTTTTTTAATGCATATGCAAATATTTTTCTTTTTTAATTTTAATAACTATTTATTTTTATGAATAAATGCAAAGATAGTTTTCAACATTCATGTTTGCAAACTCTTTTGTCTTCCAAATTCTTCTCCCTCCCTCCCTTCACTCCCCTCCCACAGACAGCAAGCAATCCAACATAGGTTAAACATGTACAGTTCTTCTAAACATTATTTCCATATTTGTCATGCTTATATGCAAATATCTTTAAATTTCATTTACTCTTATCTAACTCTCAATAGAAGTCATTTTAATAATGGCTTTGGCCTCAATCCTATGTTTTTTTCTCTCTCTAGATTTGGTAAACTCCTTTATACTCCTGTTGTTGGGCCTTCTCTAAAGAGGATTCCTAATTCTCAATCTCAAACCTAGGTACCTCTCTCATTATGTTCCTGTTTTGTGTTAGATCCCTTTTCTGGTTACTACAGCCATAAATTTATTCCCAGATTATTCTAAAAGTCTCATAGATGGTTGCTTTGACTCCAGTCTTCTCACCAATTAATCCAATTTACATAATGGTATAAGATCAACCTTTCAAAAAACAAAAGATTTTATTACATGTGTCACCTGCTTAACAATATTTAATAACTCCTACTACCTATAATTCTTCTGACTTGGCTTTCAAAGTCCTCTAGAACTTGATCCTACTTCCCACTTCCCCCAAGCCCCAACACACAGCTTCTGTGTGATCTTCCTCCCTACTCCTCACCCCCAACCTGCGGTCATTCCCATTCTGATATTTCCTAATGCTATTCTTCTTCATAATAACATTCTCTACTTTTCCAAATTCTATTCCAGTTTCAAAATGGTCTGCTCATTTCTCTTGATCTCCTCTTGAAGCTTTTTCCTACTACTTTAAGTCATGCTGATCTGAGACTTCTCTAAATCTTGTTGTGTCTATGGTGAATTCCAAACAGTTTTGCATTTCGTTGTTCCCAGTGCCTCGTGTACATATGTGTGTTCATACACATATATGTATACATATGTGTATGTATATGTATGTCATATCTTTCCAACTACACTATGGGTAAAGAGAACTTGGTTATGTCATGCATGCCCATCAATACTAGCTGTACAGTAGGTGTTTAAAATTTATTTCTAGGAACACAGAAATTATGATGTGCTGCTAAATGGATAATTAGAAGTTTAACAGCAAAATACCTCTGATATAAAGTGTTTTCATTAAAAAAACCTTTACTCTCACAAAATTTTATGTAGAATTATATATCCAATTAATTACTATGTATTTGTTATAATATGTGTGACTGGGGCTATGCTAAATATTATGAAGAATAGTAAGTGAAAGGAAGACAGTATCTTCTATAGGAAATTATAAACATATTAGGGAGGTAAGATATTCACAGGTAACAAATATTTCTGTGTATGTGTGTGTGTGTGTGTGTACATGTGCATGTGTGTGTGCACACGCTAAAATTTGTGATAGCAACTAGAAGTACAACAATTTACTATACAATTGTTAAATACTTTAGTTTCTAGTATAGAATCTGACAGATTCTTTATAGACTAGGAACTTAAAGTCTACACAATAGTTTCACCATTTACAATTTTAACTAGCAAGATAAACACAAGATTAGAAGAAAAAAGAACCCAATTTTCTTTTTGACATAAGTTAACACAACACCAGATTTTTGATAATCATAAAATGTCAAAACTTTCCTCCATCCCCACTCTCCACAAGATAACAAAGCATTTAAATAGCAAATGTTAAAAAAATACAGCTTTACATTTTCTATTACCTTAACTCACAAAAGTAATGTCATAAAATAGATACTGAGTAAGTATTTGTTGAAGGACTAAACATACAGCTTACCATTAACACGCCAAATGACCACCAATCAGCACTCTGGGAATGGCCTCGCCTGTTTACTACTTCAGGAGCCATGTATTCAACTGTACCACAAAATGAGTATGCCTTCTTTTCTTGGTCTACAGATTCTTTACTGAGTCCAAAATCTAAAATAATAGTATTATAAAAATTTTATTTGAATATAGAATCCATTCTGTATTGATAGAATATTAAATCTAGAATACAGAAAAGTCCTGTACAAGTACAATATGGTATGGGGTTAAAGTTGTGCCTCTATGGTCACATACAGAATTGCTGTTAAAAGCAAGGCACTATCTGGACATTACAGGAAAAAAGTTTATTTGGAAAACTAACACTACAAAAAGCAATCTGATCAGTTTCTACATAAACTACATACATTTAAAATTGTTTGGAAAAAGCATACATTTAAATCCTGAAATACTCAAAATATATGCCTCTTAATCCTCCACTCACAGCTATACATTTGTAAAAAATGAGAAACTACACATTTCAAAGTCTATCATACTGAGCCAAGTTTTGTTTACTCAAACCAAAATGGAAGTAGCCCACATCAATGTTTCCTTTTGGGGTGGGGGCTAAGGGGGCAGTTAGAGGGAAGAAAGGAACAAACAAGATTAGCTTTACCTTGCCTGGCTCTACAGAAGAATTCAATGTCTTAGGACACTTCATAAGGATTTACTGACTCCACTTTCATTAAACAATTAGTGATCATATTCTCAATATCATTTTGCATATTTGTCTTTACAGTGAATTGTTTTTGTTTTGTTCTAAGAAGTTTGTTTGGTTTTTTTTTGAGAAGTTTTAATTGTCATAGCATCTATTTACAAAATGTATATATATTCAGGCTAATTCTCCCATTATCCACTTGAGCTCTTCTTTTTTCTTGGGGGGAAGGAGGCAGAGCCAAAGGGAAAGAGGTGTGGAAGTAAAGAGAAGAGAATGCTTTTACTTCCTGTTAATCTTTAAAAGGTTTGTCCACAGAGCCTCACTCTCAGATTCTCATGACCGGGAAGGTCTCTGGTCAAATGGTCTAATCCTGACAAAACTAAGGTGTCTGATACTGATTTTTTAAAGCAACAATCACACACAACAACACAGAAACAATAAAGACAATATGAAAAATAAGCTACAGAAGCTTATAAACTATTAAGTTCATGTGTCTTTTCTAAAGTGCTCATGGGAGAGTTTTCTCAACTCTTATTTTCCCAGCGCCTCATGTATATATGTGTGTTTCTGGTCAAGTCACTTAACCCCAAATGCCTTGTAAAAACAAACAAAAATAAAAAACTGTAGTTGACTATAGCACTTTTACTAGTTTCTTCTAAAATGCTTTTTTTTTCACACATATATTCAAAATGTAATTTTATGCTTCTTAATGTTTACCATAATGTAAGACTGGCAAGAACCTTAGGAAAAGGTTTAAAGATACAATTAATTTATTATGTGTCCCACAGAAAGAACACTGGGAAATGAGTATGGCCCACAACATAACATTTCCATTCTTTCTGTTAATGTTTGCTTGCATTTTTGTTTTTTTTTTCTTCTCGGGTTATTTTTACCTTCTTTCTAAATCCAATCTTTCCTGTGTGACAAGATAACTTTATAAATATGTATACATATATTGTGTTTAACATATACTTTAACATATTTAACATGTAAGGGACTACACCTGCCCTCTAGGGGAGGGAGTGGGGGGAAGAAGGGGAAAAGCTGGAATGGAAGGTTTTGCAAGGGTCAATGTTGAAAAATTACCCAAGCATATGTTTTGTTTATCAAAAGCTTTAATAAAAAATACAATTAAAAAATTTCTTATGTGTCTATATACATTTTTTTATCCGAAATCTTTATAGAAAGTCTGGGACTCCAGGATACACAGGTTAAAAAAGAGTGTTCCAGAAACCAGAGCTAGAGCGTCATATGAGAGGCTCATATGATTTTGGTTTGGCTGGACCTCCAAGAGAAGAGATTGGTCAGTAAGGCTGGAAAGGTAGAAGGGGGCAGATCATGAAGAACTTTAAAAGTCAAACAGAGGAGTTTCCATTTGATCCTGGAAGTATTATTGAATATATCTGAGTGGTGGTGCTGGTGATGTGGTCAGGTCTCCACTTTAATAAAATCCCTTAGGCAATTGTATTGTGGATAGGTTGGAAAAAACCAGAAATTTCATCCAGGTAGGGGGTCAATTAATATATCGTAAGACTATAGGAAGAAGCTACTTGATACCATTTATTTACTCAAATAACCTTAATGCAGTATAGAGGGATTTTAATGAAACCTGTCCCCCACAAACCCCCATCCCCAAATAAAAAGTATTAACTTTGCACATGGAGTTGTTCATTTCAAACACAAATTGCATCTATCCTATATCTCTGCACAGTCCTCACCTTGTACTGTTTCCTTTTTAATCCTCTCCCAAATATCCCATTCCCTATATGCTCTTTCTAGAGACACACACAAAAGAGAGACCAAGGTTACAAATCAAAAGGACTCACTAAAGTGACTCTGAACCTCAGCATTGATGATATTAGTCTGGACTGTTAATCTCAGAGTAGTGTATTATCACACTGATGATTCTGTGGAAACTTACCTTTAAACTGCACAGATCTCAAAAATTTCTGCAAAGACCATCAAGACTTAATCTTTTAAAAATAATCTTCCTAAGTAAAGGAGAAACATATCTCTATATCTATATGCTACTTAAAATATGACTTAGGGTCAAACTGATTTCAAAACACTAGCAATCCTTCCCAGGAGAAATATACAAGTAGGTCTCAATAAGACAATATCAGCTCTGTACATCTCATCCCCCCACCCCCACCAAATACCATAATGAGGACAAATCGAGAGGTAGCTTACCCTAACATTTAAATGAATTAATTAAATAGGTAAGATATAAATTAAAATCAAGAAATGGAGAAAGAGAAAATAAACCTAGATAAATCAGTTACTGAGATAAGTGCAATATACAGTATAGAAAGATTAACTGTATTGAGAATTTACACACCTGTTAACTTGATATGTCCTGCTTCGTCAAGCAAAATGCTGAAAATTAAAATGCACATTCACCAATGTATATAATAGCAAAATCCTTATGCATAAGACATTTATTAAAATGATCACAAATTTAAGAAAAACCAATCTTTAATAGTTATGCTGATAAATTGGCAATTTATAAAAATGACTAGCACAATCAGAATCAAGGGATTATTTGATTACTTATGAAATACTATTTCTAGTTTATATTTTTTTACCTCTTTTTTCATAAAGTTAAGTCAAATATATACTAGAGAATATAGAAGGACATTTAGATAGCACAGACTATTCCCAGAGCCCCCAGGCTACTTTACTTTTCTGGCTTCAGGTCCCGGTACACAATCCCCAGACTGTGCAGATGATCCAAAGCAAGGGCAAGTTCTGCGAGGTAGAATTTCACATCTTCCTCTGTAAACATAACCTAATAAAAATTGGAAAGGTTTACTTTCTGATCTCGGCTTTGATGGCTAAAATCACATTTTACAATTTTATTCTTCAAAATCAAACAGTTACAAACATTAGGGAGGATTTATCTCAGAGAAAAAATTGCTGGGGAAACTAAAGTCCACTCTTTTATACACTAAATCTTGTTTCCTAGGAGCTTTTTTTTATGAAGATGTTTGAAAAATGTCTCGGTGCTTTCCGAATTGAACTTTCTCTTTCTATCTTAGTTACTATCGTGAAGCTGAATTAATATAGTATGGAATAGTTATGAGAAACCCTCAGGGGCTTTGCTGCAGATGTGATGCTGCTGTGTTGTCTTTCTCTTCTAACTTTAATCATCTGAAGATAAGACCATTGTTTTTACTGAACTCAGAGTTTCACTGGAGTTGAGAGCTCCTAGTAAAGAAAGTCCTATCAATGTAGATCAACAACTGCTCTGCAACTTACAAAAGCTGCCTGGGGATGCTCGAGTGAAGTGATTTGCCCAAGTTTACCTGTACTGTACTGGCTCTCTGTGCAATCCTAAGGACATCACAGTCACTTCTTAGTTATTCGGGCAATGTTGCCTGAATATATTAAAGAGTATGTAAGTTACTTATTTCATTTGAGGGACAGTTTCAAGAATTTGAAAGTTTGTTAAAGATTACAAACTTTCATGGCAACTAAAAAGCACAATTTAGAGTTTAAAGAAGCTGCCTATTTGCATATCCTTTTACCTTACTTAGAGAACACTTAATCTGTTACAAACTAATCACAGCACTGCTCCTGTACTCTTAGATCTGCCTCTATTGCTCTCATTTCACCAATATCACTTGCCAGCCCCCTTTCTGGGAGAGTTTCTTAGCTAAGAAGAGACCAGGTTTGTTTACTGTTTTTGTTTTTTTTTTTTTCTTTGATTTTTTTTTGTGAGGGGGATAAGGGTATCAATGGCCATTTAAAAATTGATCCATATAGAAATACATCTCATAATGTTACATAATATCATCTGTAAGAAAACATGGCAACCAAGAATATCCTGAAACTTATCTTTCCTACAAGATATAAACAATTAGCCATCTTTATAGCCTTAAAAAATTGTGCTTTTTATAAAAATAAATGTGGCATTGCTACTGAAAGGACTAATCACAAACGGGTCCTGTTTATACCATAGATCTAAGATTTCTATAATTTAGAAACCAAACAAACCCTGAGGCTACAGATCCCATTTTCCTCTTGCCAGATAGATGAATGGCCTGGCTACTGGTTTTCATGAGAATAATATTAAAAATATTAACTATTAATTATCTAATACTCTAAGGTGAGAATCGTTCAAATTTTACTGACATAATCATGTTAGACCCTATACTTTGGCAATCTCTACCTCAAGAGTTTAGAGCAGGGCTTCTCCACTTTTTGTGTGTTGCTGATCCACTCTTGGCAGTCAGGCTGATGAAGGCTAGAGATGCTTTCTCAGAGTCATATGTTTCAATGCATACAGAGGCTCACAAAGAAAACCATTATACGGGATGCTCTCAAAGGCTTACTACAGTTTCAGGCTTTAACAGCTTAAAACTGCACTAAGATTCTTAGAACATGCTAATGAACTACATTTACCAAAATGTTTTCAACACATGTACCCCAAGTTAAGAACCTCTGGTTTAGAAAAAAACTGAGACTGACTGTCAGAAAGAATTTCTTAAAGACCGCATTTTACCAGGGCCTTTCGATAGATATATAAAGAGGGGCCTCCTCTTCCTCATTATTATTATTTTAATTGCTAACACTTACCAAATGTAATATGGTTTAAAAACATGGCATCCTTGACAGACTGTGTTACCTAATGGATGCTACTCAATATGCTAAGCATAGTCACAGACTTACACCTGAGGTAGGAAGGTATAAAGAGGAGACCAAGGCCACCTAATAAATGCCCTTAATCCTGGCTGCATATTTGCTTCCTCTTAACACCTCAGAAGTGCCAAAAGTCAAACAAACAGCAATGGTCCATTCACATTCACCCCCTTGGAAATGTGGAGGTAAGACTGAGGCTACTCAGAGTAGTTCCTAGAGGGCACTTGAGTAGCTTGTACATATCCATACTCCTAACCTCATCCCAACCTACTCTGGCCAGATATTTATGTTGTCTGACAGCCTATATGAAAATCATCTCACATAAATCACTAAAATATTTTCTAAGAAAGTCAAAGGCAAGACCCCATTAACAAGCTGGTGTCACGAGTTAAATACACGGAGACTTGCAAAATCATTTAAAGTAAAATCTCCAATAAGAATGTTGTCAGCAGAAGAACTGGATGTCTTTCCACTTTCTACATTAAGGTTACAGGTGGGTGCTTACCTCTTTGGATAATCTTGTAAATACATCTCCTCCCCTGAGAAAATCCAGTATTAAATACAGCTTCCCTTCAGTCTGAAAGGCTAATCAAAAATTAGAAACTTAGTAAAGAAGAAAATCTTAAAAGATGAAATATCTTACTACTGTTTATAAGGGAAAGTACTCAAGTATAGGAGTTCAATGACAAGATCCACTTTAAAGGAATACCATCAACTAATATTTCAAATTCGGAGCTAGGTTCAATATTGACAAGAGCTACCTTCCACCTCCCAGAAAATCAGGCCCTAACGTATAAGTGCCCACATCACTCTCATTATACAGAGGGGCAAACATTACTATCCAATATCAGCCCTGAGACTAAGAGGCAAAGAGCTGGGCAAATACGTAACTCCCCTTGTACACACTTTTCCACCAGGGACTCCTATAGTGAGAGATCCTAAATCTAGTGTCTTTTCTTAAGGCTGACTTAATAGCATATAGCTATTTAATTCATAAATGAATACTAACATAAATATATAATTTCTCAAAAGAACACTGATAAAAATCAAATCAAGTTGAGGATGAAGTGGAGAGCAGAGGGGTTATGTCAAGGCATTATACATTACGCACATCTGTTTCATTAGAAATTCAACTTAACAACTTCTTAAGCACCGGTTATGTCCATGACTGGGCTATTACTGACTTTATGTACTACTGCCATATGAAATTGGAACAACCTTTTGAAGTACCATAGCAGCTGAAGCAAGAATAAATATTTTTAGTCTGCTTTGAAGCTAATGGAGAAATCTTGCCAAGCTTTCCTTTTTTATTTTGCTCTCACCACACATTCCCCTGTACTATATTTAGCTGTGAGCATGGCAAATAGAATGGAGAATATAGGTTCCTTGAGGGCAGGGACAGTGATTTTTCATCTTTGTGTCTCTAGCACCCAGGCACAATGCCTTAACATATTTGTTCTCTATTTTAGAATTTTTGTCTACTAAGCCAGTAGCTCACCTCACAAAATGACAATGCTAGAAACATAATGTTTTCCTTTATTCTCAAGAAAAAGGTGATACACTAACCAATCATAATTGACAAGTAGCATATTTCAATGAGTTAGAATTATATTCACTAACTAGAGAAGATAAGAAGAACAATGCAGATGAGAAAATGGTGAAAGAAAGAAAGAAAGAAAGAAAGAAAGAAAGAAAAGAAAAGAAAAAAGGCAATCTTTACCATAGTGCAATTTGACAATAAATGGATGATTTACTTCTACAAGTATATCCCTCTCCATCTTTGTACGAACTCTATCTCGAACTGAAAAGAAAAGATAGTAACAGCATTACTTGACGTAAGTTTACAAAAAAAAAAAACATCAAATACTAATAAAATTTAAAAGTAAAGAATTTCTTTTACTTAAACATTCAGGATATATTTGTGTAGAGAAGTATATATAAAGAGCTGGCCTTAAAGAAAAGACAATGTGCATTCAATTCCTATCTTTTACACATGCTGACTATGTGACCTTGGGCACATCAATGACCTGTGAAATGATCTCACAACTCTCTAGGCTTATGAGATCCAGTGAAGGTGCTGACCTGCTAATAGAGGTAGAAGGAATCCTCTCACAAAGGATTTCTCTGTACAGATGAAATCACAGGCTCAGTCCACATCCCTATAAATTTTTCACATCCATATACAGCTAGAATTTACAGTTACCAATATATAGTCCGATTAAAATTGAAAAAGCTACCAGCAAAATAGCCTACAAAAAAATCTATATTTTATGTGATTAGTGAAACATTTCCCAATTTTTACTGTGTAGGGTAATGGCATATTTAGCCCTCAAAAAGTTATAAAATTTGGTGAAATGGGAGAAATCTCGTTGAAAACCATAACATATTAGCTTTAATCCATCTCACAGAATGGACTAATACAGTACAAACAAGTGATCAATTAACAAGTTTTTAGCAATATACACCAATGAATGTTTAAATAAGTTGGTGAAAGAAACACCAAGTAAGTGGGTAAAATCTTTCCCCTTGAGAACTGGGAACAGACAAATGAGTATATTTGAGTGTGGACCAAAAGAGATGAATACTACTGTTTGCAAATGCTTTTGTATTCATGACTTCTAAAAAATTTATCCAAGAAGATGGAAGAGTAAAAACAAGAACAATGAAAGAATAACTGGGGGGTGGGAAGAGAAATAATTATGTTACTATATGCATAAGTCACACTTATATAGCATTTTAGAACACAAAGCACTTTGCATTCACCAGTTCATCTGATTCTCACAACAAACCTGCATTAGGTAGCATAGACATCATTAAACAATTTTAGATATGAGGAAACTGAGACCTGAACAAATAAAGTAATCTGCCCAAGATCCCACAGCTCTTTATTCCCAAAAGTCCACACGTGAACCCTGGTTCTCTGACTACCCAATCCAATACTGTCTCACGCTACATGGCTCCTCAAATTCCAAATCATTAAATGGTAATTACATGATTTTGCCTGCTGAAAATTCCCAACAGGAAAAACATACATCCTAACAGAATGCTTCAGATAAATATTAGCAAGTATGCATTTTATATGACTTGCTGGAAAATCATGATAGTGGCTAAAAGATGCAACTATATGCAATATAAGCCCTAGAAAAGAAGTTTGAAAAGGATCTTTTTCAAGTCACAGTTTGATAAATGTTGTACCTTTTAAAGATGCTTTTTTCAATACTTTCATTGCATAAAGCTGCCCAGCATCAGGACCGATGATCTTCTTTACAAGAAAAACCTGGACAGGGAGGTGAGAGAGGAGAAAAAGAACATTTCATTCAAGTTAGTGTTACTAAAAACACACACACACACATTTACAGATTTCCAATTTTAAAGTTATCTGCTCCTCTCATAAGTTGCATTAATGTCTTTAGCTATATGAGTATTTCAGATTCTTCATTAATTCTAAAGGACCTGCATGGACTGTATTGTGGTCAGTTCCACAGTAAGCATTTTCAAAGGGCTGACTATGTGCCAGGCATGGTTCTTTACTGTGTTACCACCTGGGGATGTAGAGAAAGGCAAAGGACAGAATGGACCCTGCTGTCAAGATACTCGCATTCTAATGGGGAGACAATATGCAAACATCTATGTCCAAACAAACTCTGGACAGGATAAATTGGCAATCATCAGCAGAGGGAAGGAGTGCCTTAAAGGAGATCAGGAAAGTTGGCAGTGCAGAAGGGCAGATTTGAGCTGGCCCTTGAAGGAAGCCAGGACAGCCAGCAGCCAGAGAAAGGCAGGTTACCAGGGCCAACCACTGAAAATGCCTGGAAACTGGACAGAGGTCTTGTGCAAAAATCCGGGAGGCAGGATCACTGGATCACAGAATACCTGAAGGAAGGAGGATCTAAGACTGGAGGCAGGGGGGAGCCAGGCTGTGAGGAACTCGCAATGCCAGACATAGGATGTTGTGTTTGATCCCGCAGGTAACAGAAAGCTGGTGGCACTTATTCCACTGGGGAAGGAAGACTGGATGAGTGGAATCGAGGATGATACCTCTGTGACTCTGGTTTACTCATCTCTGGAGGAGGATGATAATTCCTGGAGTATCTACCTCAAAGGGTTGTTAAGAGGCTGAAATGCCCACATAAAGTATGTATACCTTAAAGCATGCTGTCACTATTTGCTTATAATTACAGGTGAGGTGTTATTATTAACAGAGCTTATTCATGGCCTGAAGTAATTATTTGTTATTTTTAAGACCTAGCATTATTAATTCAGGTCTTAGATAGGGGCTCATGATAGTTCACTGGAAAGAACACTGACTCTGGAGTTCCAGTGCCTGCCACATACTAGGCATTGGAGAAATCGACAATTGCTACCTGTATTGACCTTGGACAAATCACTTAAGCTCCTTGGGCCCCACTTTCCCCAAATGGAAAATGAGGGAACTGGAACACATGTTCTTTGAGATCCCTTCCAACTCTATATCGATGATCCTATGAATATTATCATCCCATTCCCCAAGATCAGCTACAGGAGGAAGAAGAAACTGCATGGTTTCAAATCCTCATCCTTAAAGATGAGCCTATGTATCCTATAAGTTCTTGCACTTGTTCATTAGGGACCCAGTTTAGCAGTCAAGATTAAAAGGAAACCAGAAAACTGGGGAAAAAATTTTACAGCAAGTTGCTCTGATAAAGGCTTCTTTTCTCAACTATATAGCAAACTGAGTCAAATGTATAGGAAACCAAGTCACTCTCTAATTGGTAAATGCTCAAAGGATATAGAAGAAGAAATTTAAACTATTTATAGTCACATAAAAATGTGATTAGAGAAATGCAAATAAAAACAAATTTGAGGTAATACCTGCACATATCAGATTGGCTGATACAAAAGAAAAAGAAAATGACAAATACTGAAGGGAAGACAGAAAAATCAAGACACTAACGCACTGTTGGAGTACTTATGGATTGATACAACCATCTTGGAGAACGATGTGAAACTATGACAAAGGACTATCAAACTGTACATCTCCTTTGACCCAGTAAAGCCACTACTAGGTCTGTACCCCAAAGGGATCAAGGAAAAATAAAAAGCACCTATATGTACAAAAATTTTTCTAGCAGCTCTTTTTTTGTGGTGGGAAAGAACTGGAAATTGAGAGGATGCTTGTCAATTGGGGAATAGTTGAGTAGATTGTGGCATATGATAATGAGGGAATACTACTGTGGTACAAGAAATGAGGAGAGTAGTTTCAGAAAAACTTGGAAAGATTCACACGAACTGATGCAAAGTTAAGTGAGAAGAATCAGGAGAACTGTGCACACAGTAATATTGTACGATGATCAACTGTGAGTGACTTAGCCGTTCTTGGCATTCAATGATCCAAGGCAATTCTGGAGGACTTATGAAGTAAAAATGTTATTTACCCTTCAGAGAAAAAACTGATGGAGTCTGAATGCAGATCAAAGCATACTTTTAAAAAATTCTTTATTTTTCTTAGGGTATTTTTTGATCTGTTTTCTTTTATAACATGGATAATATGGAGATATTTTACATGACTTAACACATAGGGTCCATATAAAATTGCTTACCTTCTCTCAAGAAGAAGACAGGGGAAGGAGGCAGGGAGAAAATATGAAATTCAAAAAAAATTTTTAATGAATGTTAAAAATTGTTATTACATGGAATTGGACATTTTTTACAATTTTCACCAAAAAGGGAACACAATTTAAATAGAATGAAGGACGTAGGATCTGATTTAAAGAGAATTGGTGTTTTGGGTAAATATATGTCTAAAAAGTTAAGAAGACAGAGAGATCAAAGAGCATTTTTAACAAGGGGCATGGATGACTTAGGTTGTTGGATTCCAATCCTTACTAATCCAATGAGTCCTATCAACAGTATTAAAGTCATGCTTAGTACAAATCCCTAAAGTCAAATCTAACACTGAAGGGAAGAATCAAAGCCTCTGTGACTCACCTCAGTTGCTTTTGATTAAAGCGGCTGTATAAAGGGTTACTACCTCAAGACTTTGTTATGTGCTCTCCAATCCCATTTGTAGCATTTTCACAATGGAGCGTTCCAAGCAAAACCTAAATCAAGACTCAGCAACCCAAAGTTTCTTGGAATCGCTCCTACACCGATCTGATTCATAGCTTTGGCCAGATTTCTGCTTAGGTTCAGTATCTAACAAGTCACACCTACACAATGCCTACACAAATGATGAAATACTGATAACCAAGCATATTCTCATACTGACATATACACATGACATATACAGGAGGCAAAAATGAAACCACCCCCATAATAGTTCAACTTCCAAGACAGCAACAGAAATGAAGCAGGCATCAGATGGACTTAACAATTATTCCTAGGGCCTATCCTGTTCAATCTGCTCTCTTCTGTATGCGTCTATGTTCCGCCTCCCTTGCATACAGCAGTTGTCTTTAAGACAGTTACAAAACCTGTTCTTGCCTGAAGACAATTCCAAATCTTGAAAGGTAGCAATTCACAAGTTTAGTTCTGTATAACGCAATGCTAAATTAAATTTCCTTTTCTAAGAATTTAAAAGAGGATTCTTCGTGTATCATGAAAGAAGTACTGGTCCATTATTGATACAAAAACCTTCAAATACTTAAAACGATAATTGTTCCTATGAAATTCTAAAGTTCCAAGTAAGACTCTTGAGGGTAGGAGTGGCAATGTTTTTAATACCAGCAGTGGGGGAAGGAAGGAAGAGGTGAGAATATTAAGAAGTAAAAGTTAGAATTAAATCATGTGGGTGAATAAGAATAATGAATACTTTTTTTTAGAGCAGCTGAAACTGTCAAAGTCTGTCCATCATAAGTGCAGTTTAAGAAAGGGCCAACTGCAGGACACATTTAAATGATGTTTTTTATAACAATCATTTGTGAACCAAAGTGCTTATAAAGCATGAGGTTTTAATCTTTTTGAAAGTTCATTTTTAAATTAAAGTTAAAAGCTTTAGATTTACAAAAGCGGCATATTAACACCTATAATTCAGGCCAAGAAGTGTACTCTACACATTACTTCTATTGAAACACAAAGAACCCGCTCTCCTTTTTGACTAGTATGTTGATAAACTGGATTGGAATCACAATTCCATATTTTGGTCTTGAATTAAGATTTTAAAAGGCTTCACTGATAAATCCTACACCAAAATGGCTTTAAACAAAATGCCTCTTCTCCAAAGTAACTAATGATCTTTTACTTGCCACATCTATCCTCTGACGTTTTCTCAGTCATTATCCTTCTTGACCTAACTTTAGCCTCTAATAGTGTTGCTCACTCTCTTCTCCCTAGAATTCTCTCTCTATGCTATTTTATAGTTTACTACGTGATTTTCAATATTTATCTCTATGCAGATATGTCTCACATCTACTTTTCTAACCCTAACCACTTTCCTCACCTCTCGTTTTGAACATCTAACTGCCTATTAGCCATATTTAAACAGACTTGTACAAAACTGAACTAATCTCCTTTCTCCTCAAACCTTCTCCTCTTCCTAAAAATTCCCTATTATTTTTCAGAGTATAACCATCCTCCCAGTCACCTACATTCATAAGCCAGGTATCATCCTAGATTCCCTATTCCCTCTCACCTCCTATATCCAATCTAATGAAAAGCCCTGTTAATTTTATCTTTGTAATATCTTTCATAAACGATCCCCTTTCTCCTCTGACAATGCCAAATGCAGTATCAGATGCGGACAACATCACCTCATGACTGGGCTAATGCAATAGCCTGCTGGTTGGTATCTCTCTCTTCCCACTGTGGTCCGTCCTAGATTCCACTTTCAAACTGAACTTCCTAAGATGCACATCTGTCCATATCACCACCTATTTAACAAACTCAAGTGGCTCCCCACCGTCTATCTCACGGATCAAATATAAAATCCTCCTGACTTCCTTGGCTTCAAATCACAGAAAAAAAAAATCCCACCTTCTTTAAGAAACTTTAATACTAGTGCCTTCCCTCTGAGATTATCTCCAATTTATCCTATATATATCATTTGCTCAGAGTTCTCTATATATCACCTCTCCCATAACATTCTGAGCTACTGAAAGGTGAAAACTGTTTTTATTTTTCTTTGTATTCCCAGCACTTATTCAAGTAATAGAGAATCACTGGAGTTTATTGAACAGGGGTGGTGACATGGTCAGACTTGCCCTTTATGAAGATCAATAAGAGCTGAGTGGAGAATGGAACGGAGTAGGGGGAGAACTGAGTTTTCCCAATAGTTCTTAACAAAAACTTCCCATAGAAATTATGTTTTTGGTTACTTTGAATACAGGGTGACCAAATTTCATTATTTGTGTGACCTTTATCTAATCTACTTCTCTGCTTTTTTGATTCATCTGATGCATAGGAAATTCTGTTCTAGCCTCTTATTTTTATTCCTGAGCTTTCTCTTCTAACCAATTTCCAAGTTATTGCCTCTGTAGACCTTTGTCCCTTTTTTCTCTTATGATTCACTCTTAGAAGCATCAATTCATGGAATAAAATCAATACCCTGAAACAGAAATTTCCATGTGTTACAAAAGGTGTAATTTAATTTGAATCCTCCGACCCTACTTTCTCCACGATCAGTCTCCTTTCTATTTGCCATGTGATTTCATCTCTGGGTCCACAACTCCCTGTCTTCTGAATATTGCTTACCCTAAGAAGCTTTTAATTTTCCCTGTCTTGAGGCAAGGCACTGTCCAAGGCAGCACAGCATGCCCACAAGTAGTGCTCTCTGTGTACCAACCCCTCCTAGATTAAAGCTAACAAAGGCCACAAGATAGAACATTTTACCCCAAGGGAGCACTTTTCAGTGGGATCCCTTGTTCCTTACAGACTAGAAGTCTCTGCCTCTGTTTCCTCAATTTCCATTCCTCTTTCTCCACTACCTCGCTCATTCTCTTGCAGTCTCTCTTCTTGCTAAAACTACAGATGTTATCTTTCCTTTATTTTTCACCCAAGGATTTTATAAGGGCATAGCACATTCCCTTTTGTACTTCATCTATCTTTCTCCCCATGTATATGCCCTCCTATTTAGCACTATCCCAGAAAATACTCCCTTCTCCGATAGGGAGGGTGGAATTAAGTTAACAATGCTTCTTTTCTGTCCCTTCACCATCACTTCCATTTCTCTAAATTCTGCTTTCTTTTTTTGCGCTTGTGCACTTTTTAACCCTATAAATTAGTCATGTTCTTTCTCTTATAAAAATAACAATCCTTGCACATATTTGACATATATTGGATCACTTGCTTTCTGGGGGAAGGGGACGGGGGAAGGGAGAGAGAAAAAATTTTGAAATACTGGGTTTTGCAAGGGTGAATGTTGAAGACTGTGCATATGTTTTAAAAAATAAAAAGCTTAAAAAATTTTTAAATTAAAAAAATAACAATTCTAGAAATGAGATGATTTATTTCTTTACTTATTCACAGATCATTGTATTTATTTACCATTTTTGTGTCTCTATTGTTGTAGTGTGTTAATGACTATCTTTTGTTGACAATAGAGAAGGGAACACATGAACCTTAGTCTCACTGGAATGGGCACAAAAAGAGAATACACATACTCAGCTGGGTGTAGAAATCTACCTCACCATATAGGAAAGTAGGAAGAAAAGGAGGGGAGCTGACAGAAAGGAGGGCAG
The DNA here is from genome assembly GCF_902635505.1 of Sarcophilus harrisii. Lineage (NCBI taxonomy): Eukaryota > Metazoa > Chordata > Mammalia > Dasyuromorphia > Dasyuridae > Sarcophilus > Sarcophilus harrisii. The sequence goes on from NC_045432.1 coordinate 59,643,354, forward strand.
TTTGGATAAGTAAAAGTCAAAAGCAAAACACTTTTGAAAATGGACAATATACAAGGATAGAGTATGATAAACAGAGAAAATAGGATGGAGGAAAATACATAGTTGATAATCATTACTGTGAAAATAAAATTGTATAGTGAGTTTCTCTGTTAGAATCAATTTCTCAAACACATAGAAAACTGAGTCAAATTTGTAGAAATAAGAGCTCTTTCTCAATTGATAAATGGTCAAAGGATATGAACAACTCTGAGCTACTACCTCACACAGGTCAAACTAATATGACAGAAAAGGAAAATATGTGTGTATTTGTGAGAGAGAGAGAGAGAGAGAGAGAGAGAGAGAGAGACAGACTGAAAGTGTGTGGATGCTAGCTGTCCACATAGGATATTTCCAAAATTTTAGCAATTTAGAGTTTTTTGATACTTTAGAATATAGGAGTCAAATTTGCAGAACCATATTAAAATGTAATTGGGAAAAGTTTAACAAAATAAACAAAAATAAAATAAAACACAAGGAACGTTAATTTGTGGTTTTCTAAATCAATACATAACCAGCAGGAATTAATTTCTATTTGGGTTTGACATCATTTCACTAAAAGGAAACTAAGACTTTTGGAACACCCAGTACATCTTAGATAATATACTCTTGTCTGAGAAATTTGGTACAAGGCATTCTGGAATATCATGTTGCTATTATATCCTCTCTTGGGATTCTACAGGGTTGTGTGCTTAATCAGACATTAGTTCAATTTCCTTTTACTTGCAATATTTGTTAAGAACATACTAATTTTTTAAAGGATTTAGTGTTTAACTTAATACTGGGGTATGGGGAATGTTTAGGGAGGACTAGGAACTTTTCAGGGCTGCTCACCCATCTTTGGTGTCCACCTTCACAAAACTCTCACCTATGGTTCCAAGCAGCTATAGCATGCCCAGTGGCCACATCCCAGTAGAATGATCTCAACAGACAGGTTAAACCAAGCTGAGGGTAACCCAAAGGCCTTCAATCTGTGAGTGAGTTAGGGGGATATCTACCTTGGGTGTGAAAACATCTCTCTCTAAATGAGTGCATAAGAAAAATTTGTTTCAATTGCTCTGAGTGAAGCAAGTATTATGGAGCTCTTAGAGTTTGGCAGACATAAAAGACACCAAGGTCCTCCACTGCAGCTCGGGCTATCAACACTAGTCCCAACTTTTGTCCTGTCACTGGACTTTGATGACTCAGGAAGAAAGAGTGAAGTTGATGGCTTTGTGCAACTCTGCCTCACTTAAATCCAATTCACATGAAAGGCTAGACACCACAAGTCCTCTTTGAAAAAGAAGTACAGAAAAACAACTTAACTTCCATACTTCTTGTCTGCTTGGATCTTACTTTTAATATTGAATTTTCTTTCTCTTGAAATATGATTTTCCAGCCTTTTTTTTCCTTTATATTTCTCTGTCACTGACTTTTTGAGTCTCCCCCTTTGATGGTCAGTATAATTTTGGGGGAACAGGTTGTGAAATTATTTGTTTCCTCCCTTGTTAGGAGATTCACTTTTTATTTCCTGTACAAGGAAGGACAGGATTGATCCTAGCTGAATTTCAGTCATCTTTCATTCAAGTTCAGTGTAAGCACTCCTACTTGCCGCCCCCCTGCTCTAGTTTCGACTCTAGTTGGGCTAAATCAGATATTTTTTTCAGGGTTAGAGAAGGCCAGAGTGGATATTGTGAGCAGGTCCCTATAGCACTTGGATACCCTGGGCAAAGTATCATTTCAGGCAGAAGGGAAGCTGATTCTTCCCCCTTTTATGGCCTCATGTGACTGGGCTGAATCACTATTTATTGCTTGTTACAATTAGATAGTGGACAAGTAAAAGGTGGGATATGCCTCCAAAGTCTATGCAACAGGGCACCTCTGTTGTACCCCCAAGTACAAACTTGTGGGTTGGTATACTTCTCTGATGGAGCATGGAAGCTGGTGGGAGAGGGGTACACAGAGAGTACCCGAAGGATCAGCGTTCTCCAGTTTTAACTCAAAAGCCTTACTAGGATTTTTGTTTGCTAGTCTATCAATTCAGCACTAATTGTTCTTGCTCTGGAGTATGGATCCTCTTTTGGGAGAATTTCTGAGAGTGAAGAAAGACCAGAGAAATTGTCTAGTTTGGCATCTTAATAGACAGGTCTGAAGGTTGTTTCTTAAGACTGGCATTTTCAGGTCTTTAAAAGTATACTTCCTGAAATAAGAACTCAAGTCTATAAAGTTGTCTTTATATAGCACACAAGTAATTGTGCACTAAACAAACCTTTAAATGACAAAGTGGAATAATTTTTCATATATAACATATATATATTATATATATAATGTATATATATAATACACATACACACACACACACACACACACACACACACACCTGTTCCCTTTCAAGTCTGAACTCTTTGAATGCAAAATTCATTTAGTTTATTACCTAGCACCTTTGACAGTGTTCTTCATACATTCTGATTAGCAAATAATATGTGAATCATTTCTGCCTTTCACAATCTGGCTCCAGCCTATATTTCCAGGCCATACAATCTAGACAAACTGGCCTGACTGCTATTTTTCATATGTCATATTCCATCTCCCACCTCTGTGACTTTGTACAGGCTGTCCTCAAGTCTAAACGGTCTATCTTAGCTCTAACTTGACAAAATCATAGCTTCCTCCAGGGCTCGGGGGAATTGCTGCCACCTAGAGGACACCTATTCAGATCTCTTCCACCCTATTTCCATTGTGCCCCCAAACCAAATAAAACTGATTTCTGTATATATGGCATTTTCTTATTCATATTCAAAAGGTTTTCTCCGTATAGAACACAGACACTTGAAGGCAAAGTTTTTTAAATATTTGTCTCTGTATCCCCTAGTGGTGTGATTGGCTCAGAGTGGAATTTGATATTTATTTGTGGAATGGGAAAAATCAACAAATTATTTGTGGGTTAACTTCTGTGATATAATTAAGGGAACAAAAGAAACAGAACAAAGAATGCACGTTAATAAGTATAGGGAGAGACACAAAGGACCATTAAAAAATTAAATGACCTAAACCAGAAGCACACAGAATGTTTTGTATGTTAGAAAGAGAAATTAGCAAAGATGGTAAGAGATCATACATAGATTAATACAAATAAGTATAAAAAGTAAGTGAAGATATAAGAAAAGAAAGAAGAGGAAAAATTACAGTGTTGTCCTTATAGGTGTGTCTTTTATGAAACTTGGAAGTAGGCTGTTCCTCTGTATTCTCTGCATAAATATATAGACTTTGCTTAAATGTCTAAAGTACAAATGAACGACACAATGATGTCCTTACCTTTCCAAATGATCCCTGACCAAGAACTTTGAGTAACTCAAACTGAGCAGGATCTGCCTTCTCACATCCTTCTTTTACATGATGGGTAATAGGAATTTCTTTAATATTTTCTTCATCCTGCTAAAGGAAATTTAAAAGACAACTTCAATTAGAATACTCTAATTAGTTTCCTACATGATGAGAAAGATTACGCCCCATCCTCCACACAAATATCAAGTTCATTTCTGTCCTATTACTAATTTGTCCAAATTTCCATGAGATCATAGGAATCAAAATATAACAAGATTCAGGAGCCAAACATAATTGCCCGATGTACAGATATGATCCCGATCTATGTTGTCCCCCTAGACTCCCTCCTTCATGCCTCACATCTTTTCCTACTGAATGGTCTCACGCAAGTGCAGCATGGATTCATGTTTCAGTATGTCTTTTTATTGATATGGCATACAGAAGCAGCAATTGAGTCTTCCCATAGAGTTTATAAGAAGTGTGATGTTGACTAGGTTAGAAATGAGCCTGTACTCTTTTTGAAGTGGCAAAGAATTGGAAATTGAGGGCATACCCATTAGTTGGGGAATAGCTGAATAAGTTGTGGTGTATGAATGTAATGGAATACTACTGTTCTATAAGAAATGATGCACAGGAAGATTTCAAAAAAGCTTGGGAAGACTTACATGAACTGATGCTGAGTGAAGTGAGCAAAACCAGGAAAATATTGTATACACAGTAACAACATTATGTGATGATCAACTATGCCAGACTTAGTTTTTCTTAGCAGCATAGTAATCCAAGACAATTCCAAAAGACTTATGATGGAAAATCCTATCCACTATGGAGACTGAATGCAGATTGAAGCATATTATTTTCATTTTTTAAATTTGTTTTTTTTCTTTTCTGTGGTTTTTTCCTTTTGTTCTGATTCTTCTTTCACAACATAACTAATATGGAAATATGTTTAATATGATTGTACATATCTAGCCCGTATTGGATTGCTTGCTCTCTGGGAAAGATAGGAGGGAAAAAAATTGGAACTCAAAAATCTTACAAAAATGAATGTCGAAAACTATCTAAAATACTAAAAGGAAGTGAGCCTGTAACTATACTTAGAGAATGGAAATAGCTGCATATTAGGAGAACTGATGCATATCGTAAACCTCAAACTTAAACAAAACAAAACATAAACCTAAAACAATCGACTCAACTGGTGAGAGAAGGAAAAACAATGGAATAGAGGAGAGATGTCAAACTTGTTGCCTGTGGCCCACGCCACTCCCCAACGTGGCCCAAACACGTTACGATAATTGGGAAATATTGAACAAAATAAATAATACAACAGGATATAGATACTGTTAATATGTGATTTTCTAAGTAAAAATGTGTTTCACAAAATTCAGTACTGCCCTCCTTTATTTAAGTTTGACACCACAGACATGAGGAACAAAAATCTGTATATGACCATCTAGTTCCAAGTTAAGACCTTTATCTCTCATGAAATTGAGTAGATAAATATTCCAGTTCCTTTTAGCTGGGTCAAGGTATAGCAGATGGCTCTCCAAGGAATATTGTATATGAAAAATAACAGGCTACTATAACTGAACTATAGAATGCATGGTATAGAGAAATACATAAAAAGATACTGAAAAGAATTTTAACTGTCCCTTCCATATTCAACACTACAATATTCTGATTCTCTGTTCTTATATACTAAATTTGGTTAAAGAAAGTTATTTGGTTCATACAATATTATAAGGACCAATAAGAATTTGGTCAGAGATTTTCCATGTAAAAATAGAGCGCAGAGTAAAATATCACAGCTTGAACTTTGAAGCCCAACCAACTCTTCTAGGACTTCCTAAAACGTGTCTGGAAAAGTTTAGATTAACTGGCCCTAAAATTTACTATCTGTAGGGCTATGGTCTAGTTACTTAATATAAATCCATGATCCTATTATTATAAATAGACAGAAAGTAAAAAGGCAAAGAGTTTACATACCCAGTTTCTAGAAAGAAATTCTATATATGGAAAATAGACTGTCCTTCCCATCATCCAGATGAGGAACTTCAGTCTTTTTTATATATTATTTTTTCCCAATTACATATAAAAACAATTTTAACATTCATTTTTTAAAATTTTGAGTTCTAAATTCTTTCCCTCCCTACCCCCTCAAAGAAAATGCAAGAAATTCGATATGTTATACATGTGCAGGCATGCAAAACATTATTTCCATATTACCCATGTTATGAAAGAAAACAGATTCCTCAAAAAACACCCCAAGAAAAATAGAATAAAAAAAATGCTTTGATCTACATTCAGACCCGATCAGTTCTTTCTCTGAAGGTAGATAGCATTTTTCATAAGTTCTTCAGAATTGTCTTGTATCACAACACTGCTAGAATAGCTAAGTAGATCCTCATACAATATTGCCATTCATATATACAATGTTCTCTTGGTTCTGCTCATTTCATTTTGTAACCACTCACATAAGTCTTTCCAGGTTTTTCTGAGGGCATTCTGCTTATCATTTCTTTACCAAAAAATATTCTATTACATTCATATACTATGAACTTATTCAGCCATTCCTCAGTCGATAGGCATCCCCTCAATTTATAATTCTTTGCCACCACATAAAGAGGTTCCCCTCCCTTTTTTTTCCTTTGGGGGATACAGACCCAGCAGTGTTATTTCTGGGTCAAAAGGTATGCAGTGTTTTATAGCCTTTTGGGCATAGTTCCAAATTACCCTCCAAAATAGTTGGATCACTTTACAACTTCCCCAACAGTGCATTAGTGTCTTAATTTTCCCACATCCCTTCCAACATTTGTCATTTTCCTTTTCTGTCATATGAGCCAATCTGATATGTGTAGGATGGTACCTCAGAGGTATTTTAATTTACATTTCTTTAATCAACAGTAATTTGGAGCATTTTTAAAAAATAAGATTGCAGATAGGTTTAGTTACTTTTTCTGAAAACTACCTGTTTATATCTTTTGATCATTTATAAATTGGGGAATGACTTACATGTTAAAAAAAAAAAAGACTCAAATATCTTATGTTTAAGAAATGAGTTCTTTATCAGAGAAACTTGCTGTAATTTTCCTCCCACTGTTATAATTACTGTTTATTTCTTTCCATTCTATTCTCCCCTCATTAATCCTATTCTTTCTCCTTTCACCCTGTCCATCTTCAAAAGTGTTTTGTCTATACTTTCTCTCCAAATCTGTCCTCCCTTTTATTTCCCCCTTTCTCTTATCCCTTTCCCCTCCTACTTTACTGTAGGGTAAGATAGATATCTATATCCTATTGAATGTATATATAATTCCCTCTTTAAGCCAATTCCAATGAAAGTAATATTGAAGCAACCCCCCCCCCACTTCCCTCACTTTCCCCTCTAATGTAAAGGCACTTTCACACCTCTTTCATGTGAGATAATGTATTCCATTCTACATCTCCCTTCCCCTTTCTCCCAGTGCATTCCTCTTTCTAGTCCCTTACTTTTGTTTTTATATATACTATCAAATCATAGTAATCTGAGTTATGTCCTCTGTCTATGTACACTCCTAAGTGCCTTAATAATGATAAAACTCTTACAAGTATCATCTTCCCAGGTAGGAATGTAAACATTACAGAGTCCTTTATGACTGCATTTTTTTCTTTATCTTTTTTATGCTCCTCTTGAATCTTCTATTTGAAAGTCAAATTTTTTATTCAGCTCTGGTCTTTTCATAGAAAATGTCTGAAAATCCTTTGTCACAATACCCATTTTCCCCCTGAAGCTTTGATTGTTTGTAATTCTAGTTCCTTTGCTCTCTAGAATATCATATTCCAAGCTCTATGGTCCTTTAATGTAGAAGATGCTAAACCTTGTATTATCCTGACTATGGCTCTACTATACTTGAATTGTTTCTTTCGGGCTCCTTGAAATATTTTCTTCCTGACCCAGGAGCTTTAGAATTTGACTGTAATATTCCTAAGAGTTGTCATTGGGGGATCTCTTTCAGGAAGTGATTGGTAAGATTCTTTTGATTTCTATTTTACTCCCAGATTCTAGAATATCAATTTTTCTTAATTTCTTCAAAGATTATATTTAGTCTTGTTTTTAAAAAGTTCAATAATTCTTAAATTATCCCTTTATGATCTATTTTCCATGTCAGCTATTTTTCCAATGAGATATTTCAGCTTTTCTTCTATTTTTTCATCCTTTTGATTTTATTTGTTCTTGATGTTTCATGGAGTCATTAGCTTCCACTTGCCCAACTCTAATTTTTTTTGATGTATTGATAACTGTGATTATAGTTTTTATTAAGGGTTTTTTAAGTTCAAATTTTCTTTTTTAAATAACTTTTTATTGACAGAACATATGCATGGGTAATTTTTTTACAACATTATCCTTTGCACTCACTTCTGTTCCTCCCTCCACCCCCTCCCCTAGATGGCAGGCAGTCTTATACATGTTAAATATGTTACAGTATATTCAGGGGTCCTCAAACTATGGCCTGCAGGCCAGATGCGGCAGCTGAGGGATGATTATCCCCCTCTCCAGGGCTATGAAGTTTCTAAAGGCCCACAAAACAAACTTTTTGTTTTTACTATAGTCCGGCCCTCCAACAGTCTGAGGGACAGTGAACTGGCCCTCTATTTAAAAAGTTTGAGGACCCCTGTCCTAGATATAATATATGTGTGCAGAACCATATAATTCTCTTCCACTTTTAATTTTTAAGTAATTATTTTCTTCAGTGAGCTTTTCCACCTCGTCTTTCATTTGGCCAATTCTACTTTTTAAGCAGTTCTTGTTTTCGGTGAATTTTTGTACATCTTTTTCCAACTTAGACTGATATTCAAAGCTTTGCACAACATTATACAAACCTCTTTCCAAGCTAACTTCACATCACTCCTCCTCGTACACTTTATTTTTCTACCAAATTGGTCTACTTGTTCCCTGTAAATGGAATTTACACTTCTCTGTCTATGCCCAGGCTGTCTCCCATGCCTAGAATTTTCTCTCTCCTCATTTTGTCTCCATCTTTTATAATCAAGACTATGCTCAAAGGCTTCCTACTCAAAAGGAATAAACATCCCTTATTTCCCCCAACTGTTAAGTGAGTACCTTTCCCTGACAACAAAATTACTTTGTATATCGTTTTTGTCACCTATTTGTGTATGTGTTGCTTTCCTTCAGTAGAATATAAGTTCCCTCAGGGTAAATAGTGTTCCCCACCAAATGTCTAGCACAGTACTCTGTACACAGGATATATTTAATAAATGTTTTCTGAATTTAAAATTTAAAAATAAGTTCTTACAAATTTAGTGCACTGAACCGGGAGAACATTATGCACAATAACAGCAAGATTTTGTGACTTAGCTCTTTTCATCAATACAGTGATACAAGACAATTCTAATGACTTTGGGATAGAAAATGCCATTTATACCCAGAGAGAGAACTATGGAGACTCAATGTGGATCGAAGCATAATATTTTCACCTTTTTCTGTTTGTTTCTTTTTATTTTCTTGTGTTTTTTTTCCTTTCTGGTCTGATTTTTCTTATACAACACGACAAATATAGAAATATGTTTAAAAAGATTGTCCATCTCTATCCTATATCAGATTACTTGCTGTCTTGGGAAGGGGGCAACTGGGGAAGGGAGGGAGAGAAAAATTGGAACACAAAAACAGAAAAGAATGTTGAAAACTATCTGTACATTTGTTTGGAAAAACAAAATACTATTGGGGGAAAAATTAATGTGCCTAAGATAAGAAGGGAAGCAATCAAATGCAAAAGAAGAAAATCTTTCTATCAAATTTCTGTTAAGGACTTGGTATCCAAGATATCTGTGTGTGTGTGCGTGTGTGTGTGTGTGTATGTACATATAAAACCAAAAGCCATTCTCTAATAAATAATCAAAGGATATGAGCAAATGGGTCTCAAAAAAATTTCACATTATTAATAACCATATGAAAGAATGCTCCAAATTACTAATAAGAGAAATGCAAATAAAAAAAATTCTAAGGTGTCACCTTACACATAAACAAGTAAGGTTGATAAAAAGATGGAAAGAGTCAATGTTAGTAGAGTTGTGGCAAGACAGACACATTAATCCATTGCTGGTAAGGCTGTGAATCCATACAAGTTTGGAAAGCAAAATGAAATTATGCAAATAAAGTGAATAAGCTGTCCATATACTTTGGTTCAAATTTCATTAGTAAGCTTTTACCCTAAAACGATCATTGTTATGAAGAAAATATACACCAAAAAATTTATAACATCACTTTTTGTGATAGCAAAGAATTGGAAACAAAGTAGATTCTCATCAATTGGGGAATGGCTATACAAACTGTGGTATGAGAATATAAGACTATTACTGTCATAAAAATTATGAATATTATAAATACAGAGAAACATAGAATGGTTTACATGACTAAATGTATAGTGAAGTAGCCAGAGCCAAGAAAATAGCATTCATAACAATTAAAACAATGTAAATAGAAAACACACACACATAAATCAAAAGTATATGTTGCAAAAATACAAACAGTAAGTGTGGCCCCAAATAGACATGAGAATAAATTCCCATGAACTTCCTTTGTAAAGATGGGAAGCCTACTGGTTTGAAACAATGCATATATTTTCATACCTTTTCAAATTACTGATCAGTTTTGCAAATTTTTTCTCTTCTTTTTCTTTAAAATAAATATTCTTTGTTATATGGAATAATTTTCTAGAGGAGAAAGAGGGAGGATATTGGAGAAAAATTGGGTAATATAAAAAAATCCACAAATTTTTATTTTAAAACAAGTTCTTTGTTAATAGCGGACAAAAAAGGGAATAGGTATATTAGACATACTAACAAAATTCGGAATTCATAAAGCTAAAATCAATCAGTAACATGTCCTTGAGTTCAAGGTAAGTTTTCTCTTAAATTAGCTACCATGATTTATATATACATGTACATACACAGTATACAGGCACTAAAAAGACTTGAAGCATAATAATGGAGATAATATAACTTAGAGACATAAAAATAAATGCCCATTTAGGACTAGAAAATGTTGTCTCTTAACCTGTGATTCACAACAGAATAACAGGTTCTCTAAGGATAAAGGGAGATCTCTAGTCATTTAGTCAAAACCCCTCACTTCAGAGAAGTTGAAAACCAGAAATTTTAATGCAGTTAATTGCTTACAGCCCCATATGTGAGGAATAGTAATTGTATATTTGAATCTAGAAAGTGTTCGAAGTCCAGTTCTCTTTTCAGTGTACCATACTGCATTACGATACAAGTTTCTCACTAGAAGAAATTTTTTAAATTCTAAATTTCACAGAATTCATTTCTAACATGACAGTTGTTTTAAAAAATAACCTACAGAAAAATTGCCATTTTTACCATTTCATCCTATTGACATAATAATGCACCCAAACCCAAAAGTGGTATAGTATCAATAAATGAAAATATTCCAAGGAAGTTCTTTTTCACATTTATAAATAAGGGATAGGTTAGATGAACTTGACGACCTTTATTAAGCAGCTAATATGTGCAAAGCATTCTGCCAAGAACCTGAAATGAAAAACAGTGTCTGCTCTCAAGAAATTTATGGTCCAAAATGCAAATAACAGAAAAAGGACACATTTTAAAAGGGGCTTTGTACCTCAATCTCCATAAGTATGTGTGTGTATGTGTATATATATATATATATGTGTGTGTGTGTGTGTGTGTGTGTGTACATATATATATAAATGAAAATATTCAAAAAATTATTTCCAACTAAAAAGCTGCCAAAATATCAGTTAACTAAGTGGCAAAACTGCAATATGGCTGTTGAAGTCTTTCATAATAATATTCAAAAAGTCTATGGGATGGGGATATTATTTAGGGTAGAGAGGAATCCTTTCTTTATAAGTAATCATCTCATCAGAGGTGCCAAGCTTAGAGCCATAAAACATCCAAAGAACATCCCGAATGAGATTAAAACGGAAATGGAAAATGTTTAAGAAAATACAAAAACGAGTTAAATTCTCTTTATTTTATGTTCTCTAAATATGGGTATGTTTTGGTAGGTCAGTTTGTTTGTATGTATGTGTGTGCATGTATATACATATACAAAGATATATAATATGTACATATATATATATATATATATATATATATATATATATATATAAAATTCTTTTTTATCTTTCCGCTAGATTCCAATTCTTAGAGAGCATTAAAGTTTCTGTAATTTAATTTACTTTTCTTTTATGAATTTACATCCCATGTTGTTTGGTTTATACATGTATAGTATTGATTGGGGGTGGGGAAGAAAGGGTCAATAAGCTTAGGACTTTCCTATATATCACATAATAGGACATGGATACCAATGAAACATATGGGTTTTCCATGATCTCTTGTTCTGGCTATGTGACTGGCTCACAACCTTTTCCAAACATAAATCATCTCTCATGTTCTTCTCCTAACAGGGCACAGCCTCCTCACAACCACTGTGTGCTTTTCCATTGCCCTTTAGGTGATTCAGTCTTAATTCTTTGAAGACTTATAATAGTCTATGACTTTCAGCCAAAAAATATCACTAGAAGATTATTAATGTTAAAAAGATGAACTTCCCTTTCAAGGAGAAGCTTGGAGTCATTAAGAACACAATTTCCCAAATGCACTCTAACCTACTTTCCTCCTATTTATTTCCACATCAGTAATCAGTTATTTTGTTAGATATGTTAGATATATACACTTTCATTTGGGATCTATTTGGTGTTCACCATATCGAACACCTGCAGTCTCCTCTTGAAGAAAAGTACTCATGCATAGGCAGGAAGCATCTGGATATTCTAGCCATCTTTTGTGTCTCTCATTACTTTCTCCTGACCCATGTTTTCTAACACATTTTTGCCATTTTTCTCTAAGCCCACCTTTGCACTGAAATCACCAAGCGTTAAAGTACATGTTGATTTAATTTAGAGGATCTTCCCAAGTCCTGTGTAGAATTTCCCTAACTTCTTTATTCTCTGTAATGTACGCTGGCACAAAAGTTCCAATCTCTTTCATGATAAGCATTTGCAAAAATGCAACCAAGAGCACTGCAATACAACCAAGTTTCTTAATGCCTTTGGACAAGATAAAACCAACTCCATTAACTTTTATTTCCCTCTCTAAAGAGGCCCTCTGAACAACTGTTCTATTTAGTTCTAACTTCCTTTATCTAGTCTTTGGATTTCAGAGAGAATGGCAATACTGATATGATTTTGTTTCTCCACTAATATATCTATTCAGTCACTGGATAAGTAGCTCATATTTAGAGTACTAAGAGCTCAATAAATCTTTATATATAGTTTAAAATAGTATGATTCTTAAGACACATTACTCCTATTCTACTGACCTGCACCTGGTATTACAGAAATGGAAGGGGGCTAAACAGAAAACAGGGCCATTTTGTATTTTTCGCTCATGGGTCGCCATCAAAAATTCATCACCAAGCAGTCAGCCTACTGGTAAGAGCTTCTCTGTACTTAGCTAAGCTGGTCCTCAAAAACTAGTCTGTTTGTTGGGACTGTACCCAGAGTCATTTCAGCAGGGTCAAGTCTGCTAGACTGTGCTTTGCAGGCATATATCCATATAATATGCTGAAAACTTCCACATTTAATGGATTTGGTAGATGTTACCCAAAGATAGGGTGTTAGAGATTTTTCAGGTTCTTAGGGTATCTCAGGGTAACAGATACTATATTCACTTTCTACATGATGGCATCTCAAAGGTAATAAAACTACCTGCATCACTATCACAAGACAACTTTCTCCAACACTGCCAGCTCCACACCACCTCCCAAAAAGTTCTGACCCAAGAAAACTTGGTGGAAGTTAGCTATATGCCTGAAACTGATAATTCCAACTGAATTTCTAGATGAAGACATCTAATTAATCTAGCAGCTACCTAGAAAATATTATTCAGTATGCAAAAATGTGAGAATCAACTTTTCAGGACCTCATCATTCACACAGACCCTGCAAGCTTTCTATATTTTCTGATCCAGAACAGACTTTGCTTGCCTCCTCTGTGGTCTGAGCAATAGTAGAATGCTACTAAAACTCAACCTCTATCAGCTACCTGGGAAGCTCTGCTGGTTCAGAGAGACAGAACCGTAAGCTCTCTGCAGACCAAACTAGATGCTGATACTGAGACCCCCATTCTGCTCATGACAGCTAAACTGCTGACCTCTGGACTCTCTCCCCAAGGCCTTCTTACCACTGCATCAGTGCAACATCACTGCAGGTGTGTCCTCTTCTCAATCTGCCTTGGAACTAAGACCTAAAACCGGGTAGTGGGTGACAGATCTGTTCACTGACATGTGTCCCAATTCCAGTGCACAGTATGGCTCTGAGGCCTTCTCTGGCTCTGGCTCTGGTCCATAGCCTCTCTCCTTTGCCTCTAGCATGCTGTTGGGACAATGAGCCCTTGGCCTGACCCTCTCTCTAGTGTCTGCAGACTTCTTTATCTCCTCATGCAGCTCTTGACTGGAAAAAGTTATTCACTATGACTTTTTCTGGATTTCCCCCCTCAGGATTCAATCCAGTGAACTTTTTAGGCAGTGAGAGGAATTTGTCTTTTTTTTTTGAGGAGGCAGGGAAGGATGGGGCTTTCTGCTACTCAACTATCACTGTACATATGCAGACACTAAATCTCATAAGAGGCAAATGACTTGGAACAGCCTCTTAAGTGTTCTCTCCATCTCTAGTCTTCCATCACCAGTCCATCCTCCACTCAGATGCCATCGTGATTTTTCGTAAGTGTAGATCTGACTATGTTACTTATTCTACTCAATCAACTTTAGTGACTCCCTACTACCTCTAAAATAAAACATAAACTCTTCCATTTACCAAAAAGTCCTTCACAACCTGGCTCCCAGTCATTTTGCCAACCTAATTTGGTTGGTAGATGTTACCCAAAGATATGGTGTTACAGATTTTTCAGATTCTTAGGAATATCTTTGAATATCTTAGAAATAATTTAGATATTACTTCCATTCTGCGATATAGTCCAACCAGCCTTCTGTCTGTTCTTGGGACATGATAGGCCAGCTCTATATGTTTGCACTGTCTATTGTTCAAGCCTGGAATGCATCACTCCTTCTCCCTATTTTCCTTCAAGTTGCAGTTCAAGGACCACTATATAAAGCCTTTCCTGATTCCTCAACAATAATAAGTTCCTTCCCTCCCAAAGTATCTTATATGTTCTTTCTATTTATTCTGCATGCACTTAGATACTTCTCTGTCTTGCTATTTAGAGTATAGCCACCTTGAGAGTAGGGATTTTCTATCTGTACTCCCAGCCCCAATGTCCTTAGTAAAAACTTAGTGCCTTTAATTGTCCAATGTTACACACATAGATAATGGCCCAGGCAGAAAGTGACGCCTAGTCCAATGTCCTATTGTATTCAATTTCATATATCAATGGATAGTCCTATAATTTTTAGTAAGTTAAATGTGCCTAATATTTTTGATCCCAATTCACTTCAGAAAAAAAATGAAATTATGAGTCCATCTACTATGATATTTAGTCCTTCATTTTTGGCAATAAGACTGACTATACAGAAACATTCAGGATGTTGCATGAAATAAGCAAGAGACCATTTTTTGATCAAATGTCTAATAATGATGCCATGGAATATTGGATAGAGACAGTTTGACTAAAATAAAAGTAGGAAGAAACCAGAACTTACAATTATTAATCTTTCAATAACTATTTTATGTTATAATATACACACTTGTTTTCATAATATAGAATAAAACTGCTTATAAACTGAATATTTTGGTGTACTTGCAGTAATGCAAATAAAGGCCTAATGCAATTTATCTTAATGTGAAAACAATGTATTACTAAATTTGAAAACAGTAAATTTTTAAAGTAATGAACATAATTCATACTAAAACTACAAGAAATTTCATTTGGTCAAGTTAGCCAAGTATGTGTCCGAAAGCAGTATTTGTGGTATGACGTGTGGTACTGACTCATAAAACTCAATATATTTCATTGTTCTTTTTCAGTTCAGTTTATTTCTTTTAAACCAAGATACCAAATACATCCTAAAACAACCATATAATTTCATGCTCTGATATGCACTATGGCATTAGGTACCAAAGAAATACAATGGTCAAGCGGTAACCCAAACTGCTTTCAAGGAATACACTGAGGTTATATTTAGCTCCTCTATCATAGTCAATTTGTTACCTCCTCTCCCCAGTCCCCTCCCTGAAGATTTACAAACTTCAGGACAAGCTTATTCAGGAACAAGAAAATTTTCTACACTCAATTAAGAAATAAAGATCTTTGAGGTTAGAATATACAAATTTCAAACTCCATAAACTAGTACTAGCATAGTATCTGTCCTAAGCTAAGGAATATAAGTGGTATTTTAAGCAGGAAACAGAAAAATATAAAGTAAATAGACTAAAACACTAGATATGAGAGACTAACAGATCAGGAAAGGAGAAAAAGAAGCAGAACAATATAGTTACTGCTCAGCAGAGTGAAATCATCACAAAAAAATGCACAGGGGGTAACAAGCCCTCCCACTCGAAAGCAACAAAGGGTCCTTCAGAAGGGATTCGTCACGTTTTGCTGTCCCTACACTTTCAACATCAAAGATACGACATATGGAATAAGAGATGTAAGCCCATTTTACTAGCAGAAGCCTCTGACACATACTGGCTGTGTGACCCTAGTCAAGTTACTGAATCTCTCGGTGCCTTCAGGCAACACTACAGTTCAGTTAAAAGCACAGGTCTAGTGCCAAAAAAGGCATAGAGAAGGTGGGCTTATCAAAAATCCAAATAAGAGCAAGGAAATAAGAATAGCAAAGGAATTGAAGTTCCAAACATTCAATTACACCATGTAGCATTTTAAACAAAACTAGCAATAAATCGGTCAACAAGCATTTATTTACCGTTTGCTATGTGCCAAGCACTCTGCTAAGTACTGGGAGTACAAAGGGAGCAGAAAGACAGTTCCTGCCTTGAAGGTGTTTAAATTCTATGAAAGAAGGCAAGATATAAAAAGGAACTAAAAAGATGGTGGGAAGCATGGCTTGAAGGTGGGAGTTGCTGAGGAGATACCTGGCCCACAACATGGCAGAGTAAGTCCCATGGAGGTGAGTGAGACAATAGTGTATCTGGAAAGGGAAGGAGACATTTTTGGCCTGGGCCTGGGACTCCTTAAAATGGGAGTCCTGAGAGGCACTAGTCAATCAGAAGATAAGACCTCAAGAGCAGAGAGTACTTCCAAAGTAAGGAGTACAGACTCAGAGCAGACCTCCAAGGTGAAAAACTTTCTATGGCATCGTACGGAAAAGTCCTGGAAAGATGAGTCAGCAGTACAGCCTGCGGATGGGCATCTTTGCCCTGGCCCTCCTTCCTTAAATCTGAGGTTCCAGGAAGAATGAGCCGATCAAAAAGGGAGGCCACAGTGTCTGGCATATAGTCAATAACTGACCACACTGAAAATGGCATAGTGAAAAAGTTGTTTCTTAGAGGATAAAAGCATGATCTTTAACAAGGGCCCCACATTTTAAGCTTCTTTAAAGTGCCTAAAGTACCTGGACCTAAAATTTTAGCCTAGGGAGTTCCCAGTCCTCACTGATGCACATCTGCAACTCTGAATGTGAAGGAGCTCTCTGAGGCCTTGGGCTGAGAAGCAACTTGCCCAGAATCCCCTAAAGCCACTATATGGCAAAGGGAAGACCTGAACTTAGCCTTTCACATTCTCAAGGTAAGTTGCTCATTTCACTACATCCCTCATTGTTGAATTCAGGTAGATTTGCCTTTTTAGAAACATACAGTTCTGGATTCCATTTAGCATTCAAATTTCTGGAGAGAAATCTAAGTTTATAATTATTAAAGCTATAAATCTATGTAGAACATTGTTTGTCAGCACGAACTGTGCTGCAGACCTGCAGAGAATATCTATCTTTGGCTGCTCTGCTCTCCAGAGCATTAGTGTTCAATTCTCTATGGCTCAAGGGGTAAGGAATCAGAGGTCCTGCAAGGACCAGGATGCACACGTATGCACGAGTATATGTTTGTATGGTCCACTTACATACCTGCCCATCTTTTTCCTTTGGGTCCAGCTTGAACTCTATCTCCTCAATAAAACTTTGCTACATGCACCTGATTGCTTCCTTCTTGAATCTGTCATCCCACTCCTGCTTACAGTATGCACAAGTGTATATTTGGTATGCAGGGGTAGGTTTTATAAAGTAAGGACCTTTGATGGTAAAACTTTGCAGTTAGCTTCACAGGCTCACACTTGGGAAATTGATTCAGAAACAAATATAACACTCACCTGGTATGAATGGAACACAACAATTTAATTGATAACTCGATCTTCTTCAGAAATTATTATGATTTTGGCATTTTGAAAACAGTCTTCCGTTAAGGCATAAAGCCTTTGACAAATAACATAAAAGCCACATAAATCACCAGATCATTAGGTATTATCAATGAAAGACAACTAACATGCTTATCCTGGCAACTAAATTAAAAAAAAATCTACTCATGTCAGCTACTATTCCCACAAAAGCAGCATATCAAATAGCAGCTGAGTAGAATTAACTACCAAAACATCTCATTTGTTATTAGATGGTATCCCTATTTCATCAACTATGATAGAAAAGCAATATGGCATTTTCTCCCCTAACATTTATGCTACTATTCAATCATTAAATGGGAGAAGCAAAAGGTGAATGATGTGAAATATGGCATTTCTTTATGATAAAGCAGCTTTTAGATAATTAGCAATGACTTTTAACTCATCACTTACCAAAATGGGAAGACATGTTTGAGTATTTGTCAGTGGTATGTATAACACAGGCATTCTTAACCTGAAGTCTGTGAACTTTTTAAAAAAAAATGTTTTGATAACAGTATTCCAATAGCATTGGTTTCTTTTTAATGCTCTGTATTTTAGTTTGCGCATTTGAAATCATTATTTTCAAAAGGAGCATCCACACTCTTTACAAGACTTCCAAAGGGATCTATGGCACACAAAAAATGGTCCAAAGCCCTAATTTAGAGATATCAAGATAACTTTATGCTACATTTCAACCTAATTATCCATGTGCTCAGAAAGAGAACAAAGTGTTAAAACATCTTTTCTAAGCAACCATGTTAATCTAGAAAATTAACAACTGAAGGTGGAGTGAACAATTTAACTAAAATAATCAATCACAAGGCTGAAAAGACTACAAAGCAGTATTAGATTGCAGAAGTACCAAAGTTCACATTCCCAGAACAGTATGGAATATTGTTCAAAGCCTTACGTGACATAGCAGTGGATTATTATCATTAGGATTTCACATAGCAATCAGCAGCATCACCACAGAATAGAATAAATGTACAGTGGAAATTATTAAATAAAAAGGTGAAAAATCATGTTTATTAGGCTATCCTATTAGTTTAGAATTTTGATAAAGCAAATTAATATTTTAAACTGAGACCTCAAATTGAAAGGTTAAATGACCACACACTCCTCTCTCATGTTCCCTGCTGACAAGAGAAAATTACAACTTCTTAGACATCCAGCTAGGGATCTTCTATCGTTGATTTCCTGGTATGACTTGGAATAAGTACCTTCACCTCTTTGGACTTCAGTTTCTAAATCTATGGAAGTAGAGGCTGAGTGAGTTGACTACTAAAATATGTCTTTGAGCTTTGGCACGATGTCATTTCTATGATTTTGTTAAGGTTCAGAGCATCTCTCAATGTACATCAGAATTTAAATCAACCCAACATTTAGTAATTGCCTGTTATATTCACTGTACTGTGCAACTGAAAAAAGACATCGTATTTTCCCTGAAAGAGTTTATATTCCAGTAGAATAGATAAGACACAGACATGAATAAATCATGTTATAAACACACAGAAAGTAGGAGTGGGATGACAGATTCAAGAAGGACGCAATCAAGTACATGTAGCAGTTTTATTGAAGTGATGGCACCCAAGCTGGACCCAAAGGAAAAAGATGGGCAGGTATGTTAGTGGACCATTCAAGGACCAGGAAACACCACATGCAAAGAAACAGGAGTGAGGAAAATAGGAACAAAAGAGTGATGTGGTCCGATATGTTAATTAAAATTACTTTGGCAGTCATGTAAAGGATGGACTGAGGAGAAGAAGCAGTCAATCCAGTTGGGAAGCTCTTACAATACTCCAGGGGAAAGGTAATAAGGGTTTGGGCTAGGGTGGCATAGTATGAGTTATTACCATAATGTGGTTCATTACAGTTTTTGTTTACCCAATCTCTTTGTTGAAATCTAAGTTCCAAATACATAAACTATCCTCCACCCTTATAGATTATAAACATCAGTAACATTCCATTTGCTTACTAGCACATTATACTTTACTAAGGATAACTAAGACAATCTTCGAGTTTGCCCTGTTTATTTCTTCATGCTTCCCAGAAGCAGATAAATAATGAAGCAAATTAATATTCTTATTAGCTCACGTTATGTAATACATCTTAGACAACCTTAGTTTTCATTTTACTCACACTTAATGAAATCAAAGCAAGGGTAAGAATAGTTATAAATATGTTATTTGTAAAAGCACAAACTATACAAAGCTAAAATGTCAATGTTTTTACTTTTATTTTACTAGAACTGAGTGAACTGTCACAAGATTGTCAGTTGGCAAATTTTTACAAATGTTTATTTCAAAGAATAGTTTTGGTTATTTACTTTAGGATTTTAAGGACCCATGATCGAATTGCATTAGGTATTTTTGTCATTAATAGATCAGAACCACTGAACTGAGTAGATGGTCTTCATGACTTGTTATGGACAAAGCAAAGAATTGACTTGGTGACCAATCTTCTAGTGATAAGCCTTGCCCAAATGAGGTAGTTGCTCTTCAGATGACAGATAATATAGTCCATGCTTTGAATTTTTTAAGCGTGGTAGGATCCACACAATACACTCTGCTGGAACATTTTTCAAGAATCCAGTTTTACCTTCATGCCATGAATAAATATTGAAGCCTTGGCAACAACCTAATATGAATCTCTCTACTGGCTCCATCAGAGAAACATATTTGCAAACTGACTCCATGAAAAAGAAAAATAAGAATTCTAGCATCAAGGTTGATTTTGTCCTCATTTAATCTAGAAAACAGAGGTACTTCTCTAGTCCTTCTTTCTGAACGATAACTAAAAGCATCTGAAGAGAGACAACTTAGGGAAAGAGTCTGGTACAACAGAAGGAATGGTTAGGAGATCTGGAGTCAGAAACCCTGGGCTTCATCTTACTATCTAAGCAAGTCCCTCTTCTCTGGACCCCTGTTTCCTCATCTATATAACATGTGGGTATTATACTAGATTCATTCCAATGTTCATTCCAATTCTAAATCTATAATCTATAATCTTATGAATATGTCACATACAGAAACGAAAACTTCACAGGAATGATCACTGACAATTATACAGTGTTCTGAAGTTTGCTAAGTATTCTAAATATATAATCTCATTTAAGCTAATATTCTGCATGCAGACTCTTACCACATTAGGACTGTGCTATGGAACTTAAATACAGAATCATATTTACAACTAAGTCTTGAAAGAAAGAATCTGTATAGACTTAACACATAGACCTCCCAGCTTAGGTAACTTCATAATGCTCTCTACCTTTTGTCTAAGAGAAGGACAAGAGAAGAAGAAAGTCTTAGCAAAAAGCCACTGGGGGTCCATAGATACATCAGTGCTCTAGTACCAGATATGTGGTATATACTCCCTCACTATAGATCTTCCAGCAAAAGCAGAATACGAAATGTGTTAAGAGAACATTTTTCATCGGGTATAAGGTTGGATTGGATAGCCTATGAGGGTTCTTCTAATAATGAGATTCTAGAAAAAAAGACAAATTAAGTACCAGCATTTATTTGTATTTCTCAATCTATTCAATTCTAGGAATGACCAGTTGTTGTTCCAAAGAAACACAGATAATGGAACATCAATTACCAATGGAGGTACTGCTCTCTCTAGTAAACATAGATGCAAAGAGACAGACATACACACAACCTTATATCACCCAGACAAGATATAAGACAAGAAATACAGTTCTCTACTTAGATTAATGTTGATTTAAAACAACAACAACAACAACAACAAAAAAAAAAGCAAGTTAGGTGAGAAAAGACAGAAGTTATGGAACTTAACAATAGCAATATGAAGTCAAAATTAAAATACTACTCTTTTAAAAACTAGATCTCAGGATAATACTGGATTAGAATCTAAAAGATTTTAATGTCTAAACTATTACTACAATTCAGTTTTACCACAGAATAAGCATTTTGCTTTCACAGTAACAGTTCTAGAATACAACCTTCAGTCTGAGAGGCTGGGACTGGATTTTAAAAAACTTTTTAAAGTCCTCCATTCGTGAAATATTAAAACTTAGTGAAAGACCTAACACATTCTGGCTAGATCTTCTGAGGAGAATTTCTAGGAGGAGGATATGATCGAGATCATAGCATGACAACTCCAGAACGGACAAGGACTTTAGAAGCCAGCTGGTCTAACCCTCTTGTTTTACTGATGAAGTGGGGTCTCACAGAGTCAAGCTAACTTGCCTGAGATCAGAGAGCCAGGAAGTAACAGAGCCATGGCTCAAAATGAACTCCTCTATCTCCAAAATGAACCAGGAGGACAAGATGGGATGCACCACTGGCAGGAATGCCCACATCAGCAGAGCCTTACTTTCAGTCAAATATCAAAGTATTTATGGTACATAGTTTTGTTTCTACACTTGAACAGAAAGCCACAAGACACTCTGACATAAGAGAACCTAAGCAGACTAATATTGGGCCTATATTAATTCCCAACTTTAAAAAAAATCTGTGCAAAAGCTTTTGAGATAAGAAAAAACTTGAGTCATGAAGAATACTTACATGGTAGGAATATGGTTCCCCTTCTTCCATTGGTTCAACCATTTTAAGACCATTCAGCTGAAAAACATATTTTTAAAAATTGAAGTTTTGCAGTATTAATTTAAAAATAAAACACAAAGATAATAATTCTCTGAGGCATTAAATTTTACAACTTAATGAGATTAATACCTATTAAAGCACCAACAAAAGACCATGGAGCATAAAAAATTTATGAAAGCAACACTAATCAAAGATGCTGAGAAGTTTTACAGGAGAACTGATTTCAATGGCATTCTAATTCATTTTAAATCATACTGCGTAGATCTTTCCTATAAAAGCCAACAATATTTAATAAGCATATAGAAATATATGACCTATGTTGTAAGAATTAGAGCAAGATGTAGTTTTTTCAAACAACTAATTACTTGCTGAGTTCTATTCAAGAGTGCCAATAGTCAAATACCTGATTAGAAAGTGAAAATGGAAAATTTACCACAGAAGGTACCTATTCCAAAGTGGATTCAAGAGAAATTAGGTTAGAAAGTTGTATACACTTAAACTAGTCTGGATTCCTCCCTTTTCACTATACTCAATTTATAACATTAAAAATGTTATAAAATATAAATGTTATAAAAATGTTAAAAAAAAAAAAAGCATGGGAAATAGAAATAATTGTTTAGGTGAACAACACTTTACCTAAGGCTTAATAGACACAAAGATCTTTATATTTGAAAAACAAAAGAAAACGATATCAGTAGGATAAACTCTGAAAAATGAGAAGTCATAGTGGCTCTGACCGAAAGGGGAGTTATTTGGCTATTTTTTAGAAAAAAATTACTTTCTATATTTACTAAACATCTTTGTTCTAAAGGATCCAAGGTCCAATATATACCAAGAAAGATTTAATTACTTACTGTTAAATATTTTATTCTAGCTGTTAATTTAAAAATGAAACCAAATTTGAAGTGTGATTTGTGCTATAGGAACTCCCACAATACAAGGGGACTAGAGACTTCCAGTTTTTTAACTAGCATACCTCCTTTTAGAATACTATGGGAAACCAAAGTCAAAGCAGATAATGTATTCAATTCACTATATTAATTAGAGCAAAAATTTAAAAACAATTCTCACAACACTGCTACCTCTATGCATTTTTATATACTTTCTTCAGTCAAACGATAAAATACTACCCAAGATACTGCCCCAATTCTTCCTTATCCCACCTTCCAAATGGAAGAAGAAATGTTTTGGCCCCCAAAATATAATTTCAAATAAGCTTTTCCGAAAAAAAAGATTTCAAGTTTTAGTAAAAAGGCAACCTAAAGATACACAAACTAATATTGTATTCACTTCAAAGTTCTTTACCCACCCTACAGAAGCTAATACAAAACACATGTAAATGAAGGAAAAACACCATCATTAGTAGGAAGATTCCCGGAATAGTTACTTCAGTAAGCATTTCTAAAGGGTCTATAAACAGTTAACACATTATACCTGACTAGGAGGGATACAAAGGAAGGTGACAAGTTCCAATTTTATCCACAAATCTTAGCAGAAAGGGGAATTACTCCACAACTTGATCTTGTCAGCTTTGCTGTACAATGAAATTCTTTTTTTAGACACGGCTTAGACTAAGATAGTCAAGTGAGGTCTCTTCCAATTCTGAAATTTTGATTTCTGTGAAAACTGTAATAGAAGGTCCAGATAACTGAAATTGTATGATGTCATCAACTCTCTTCACTACCCACTAGGAGGTGCAATAAATAGTGCTTTCTTTTTTGTTGTTGTTGACAGAACTCCTACTGTCCTGTTCTTCAAACCCAGTGCTGACTTGTACTCAAAATGAAGCTGCAGTTCTAAAAAACAGGAGCAAAATGAATCAGAGATTTGGGGTGGTCACTAGATTCTAGGACCATGTACAACACTAAAAACTGTAAAAACTGTAGAGAACACTACACTGGATATGGGGGAGATGGAGATTTTTGTAAAGGGAGAAGATAACATCTATTGATGGAGAGTTTAAATCTAGGTGATGGAACCCTCCTTTACCTTCTCCCCATCACACATTAACCCTACATAGCAAAACATAAATAAATACAATTGACCACAAAACTCCTGAGCTGTAGAGGAAAGGGTTTTTGTTTTTGTTTTTGTTTTTTGTAGGAAGTGAAGATATGTGAATTGGCAAAGAAGACCCAGACTGAATTATAATAGTATGAACAATGTTAAAGAGACAGAATGAGGCAGGGGATAACATAGTTTCTAAACTAAGACAAGGAGGGAAGAGCAAGAGAGAACATGAACATGTCAGGGCAACTCAGCCCAATCTAGGACTTTCCATTGTCTTATTTTAGGAAATGCTAGAATTGAGTGGAAAGAAGGAAATTATTCAGCTGGAAAGTAGAAAGAAATTGAATAGTTTTCAGGCTACTACTGTGTCACTATGTGAAAATGAGGCTTTCTTTTTTCACTACAAGGGAAGTTATCATTAAATGGCATGTTCTTATTAAATATTCTGGCCAAATGAATTCCTCTACAGGTTATACATGTATTATTACCAATAGAATACTGACCTACATGATCCCCTTCACAAATTCTATGGTTCAAAATAAAGGGCCTTCCTACTGTGTTTTACATATGACCATAACATCCTCCCTCCATCTCTCCCTCTAAGAATACCTCATTCCTTTCAAATATCAACTCAAGGTCCATCTTTAACATAAGCCCTTTCTTGATCCTCCTAGTTGCGGCTGTTTGCCCCCATCCATTGTAAATAACGTTGTATTTATTTAATACATAATTATATTTGGAGGGATAGAGGGAAGCTGGGTGGTATAGTAGATAGAGTGCCAGGCTTTGAGTCAGAAAGATTCATCTTCCTGTGTTCAAATCTGGACTCAGGCACTCATTAGCTGTGTGATCCTGATCAAGTAACTTTACCCTGTTTGCCTCAGTTTCCTCATCTGTAAAATGAGCCGCAGAAAGAACTGGCAAACCACTCGAGTATCTTTGCCAAGAAAACTACAAAGAAGGTCACAAAGATTCAGACGTGATTTAAAAAATGTCTAAACAACAAAAAATTTTAATAGAATACAAACTCCTTGTGGGAAGGGACTTTCTGTATTTCTAGTATCTATCACAGTACTTGGCACATAGTAGGGGCATGATTACCCACATTATGTATATATAATCAAAAACACTTAAACCATACTTTCATTCACATAATATTGATTAATAGGCCACTATACATAAGATACTGTTCAAGGTATAAATGAAAATATATAAATGAATAACAGCCTCTGCTTTTCAGGGAACTTATCATCTAGTAAAGAAGAAAACACATTTTATATAACATGATAATTATTTGTAAGTGATGACTGCCTTAAGAAAGGTGGTATAATTGTTGGTGGAGTTGTGAACTGATCCAACAATTCTGGAAAGCAATTTGAAATTATGCCTAAAGGGCTGTCCAACTGTGCATACCCTTTGATCCATCAGTGTCTCGACTGGATCTGTATCCCAAAGAGATCATAAAAAGAGAAGTGCAAAAAATGTGCAAAAATATATGTACTGGCCCTTTTTGTTGTGGCAAGGAACTGGAAACTGAGTGGATGCCCATCAGTTGGGGAATGGCAGACTAAGTTATGGTATATGAAGGTAATGGAATATTTTTGTTCTATAAGAAATGATCGGCACAATGATTTCAGAAAAGTCTGGAGAGAAATGAATTGATGCTAAGTGAAGTAATCAGAATCAAGAGAACACTGTATACTTCAACAACAAAATTATGTGATGATCAACTGTGAAGGATTTGGCTCTTTTCAACAATGAGGTGATACAGGTTAATTCCAATAGGCTTGTGATGAAGAGAGCCCATCTGCACCCAGAGAGAGGGCTGTGGGGACTGAGTGTGGAGCACACCATAGCATTTTCACCTTTTTGTTGTTGCTGCTGCTGTTGTTTGTTTGCTTATTTTTTTTCCTTTCTCATTTCCCGTCCCCCCCCCCCTTTTGATCTGATTTTTCTTGCATAGTACAATAAATGTAGAAATATATTCAGAAGAATTGCATATGTTTAACCTATATTGGATTACCTGCTGTCTAGGGAAGGAGGTGGGGGAAAGGAGAGAGAAAAATTTGGAACACAAGGTTTTTACAAGGTGAATGTTAAGACTATCTTTTCATGTATTTTGAAAAATAAAAAAGCTATTATTATAGGAAAAAAAGAAAGGTGGCATACCAAGTAGTAACAGGAATCAGAAGAGAGAGCTCTTCGCATTTAGGGATGGAAGGGAAAAGAATGAAGACAAGAAAGAATAAGATATCAGGAAAGGCTTCTTTGAAAATATGATATTTGAACTAGGCTTAGGATGACAAAGGCAAAATTTCAACATATGTTGATGGAGGGAAGAATAAACAGATGGACATAAAAAAGGTAGGTTGCATTTAATAAACCAGAAATAGTCCAGTTTAGTTAGAGCACGGATTACAAATAGAAGAATAATAGGAAATAAGCATGCAAAAGTAGATTGGGGTCAAATTGAGGAATGATTTTATCCTTTAGACAATGGGGAGCTACTTGCTCTTTTTTAAGCAAGAGAATGGCATGGTCATTGAGGGATTGATGCTGACAGTAGATATGTAGGACAAATTGGAGTGAAGAAAGATTAGAGTCAAGAATACCAATTAGAAAGCTATGCAACAGTGGAGGCAAGAAATAATGAGGGCCTGAACTAGGGCAGTGATTCTAAGAATGAAATGAAGGGAATGAATGAAGATGTGACACAGAGTACAGTATAGAATTAGCGAGTTTATGGAGATAAAGGAGAGGAAGGAGTCACAGAATTTCAGAGTGGAAAGGGATCTCAATGACCATCCAGACCAACAACCCATGTGCAAAAAAGAATCTCCACTATAACATATGTAGTACCTAACAAGGACTTGGTAGGTACTACATATGTTATAGTGGAGATTCTTTTTAACCTATCACCAGGCCCAAATTTACCTCTTTGTAACCTGTCATTTCTGTTTCTGCTGCCTAAGGCCAGACAAAACAAAATGTAATGCCTCCTCCATATGACAGTCCTTCAAATACTTGAAGACAATTATTATGACTCCGAGTCTTCTCTTTTCTCCACTATCCCAGATTCCTTCAATCAATTGTGATGTGATTTGGAGTCAAGGTTCACCATTCTGGCTAACTTCCTTTGGACATTCTACACCTACACTTTCTAGACTGTGACATCCAGAGCTAAACATGAGTCACCAGATATAGACCAAACAAAGCAGAGCACAAAAGGACTATCATTTAATCGTACTATTACTTTCTCAGGGCTGGAAACTGTTCCTGTTCTTACAATAGAGTGGAAAGAGTGTTGGATTTGGAACGAAAGGACTTCGTTGGTAGTCTCATCTCAACCACTTATTACTACTGATGTAGGATCTCAATCACCCTATTTGAGCTTTCTGGATCTTAGTTTCCTCATCTGAAAAATAAGAGGTCTGTTCTTTGTGATCTATGAGGTTTCATCTCTCAATCCATGGTCCTATGACTCTATATAGAATAATGGATTGATCGGTCATGAATCCTCTAGCATGGTTTATATAAGAGGAAAGAACAGGCGAGTTAGGTGGAATGTTCTTCAAGAAGCAGATGCCAAGAAAAAGCAAGTTGAGACACCCCCACAACAAATGGGCTCAAACTGAGAAGAATAAAGCTTAGCCAACGGATTGTTGGTTTCCTGAAACATTGCCATTAAGTAAAGATAAAAGTAGTCATATATTGTGACGAGAAAATTCCCAGTAATGTGTCACAGATGACATGGGTAATGTAAACACAATACAAACAAGAACGATAACAGTTAAACATACCCAAAATAATATGATCATTATGTACAACATGCATTATAGGTATAGGGAGGGTGGTATAGTGAATGGAGAAAAGGCTTTGAAGTTCGGAAGAACCTCAGTTCAGATCTCGAACACAACTTGGCTTTGTGAGCCTGGACAAATCCTCAGTAATCTAGACCAGAGGAGTGTTATACTCAGGACCCTGATGAACCAGATTCAAATGCAATGGGAAATATTTTTAAGATATGCAAAAAACACAATGGAAAATGGATAAGCTTCATGTGTGGTTTTTCGAAGTCAAAATGCTTCCCAGAGGAATGTGGACAGTTCAAAGGCCCCATTTCTAAAACTAAAGTTGGAGAGAAGAGCCCAACTTAGACTGGTATAGAGAGTTTCCTTGGCTTTCACAGGTTTATCCTAATCCTGGGATAAAATACACATATTTTCTCCAGACCAGGTTCCTCATCCATAAAAGGAAGGGTTTGGACTAGGTGACTTCTAAGGCTCCTAAGAACTCTAGCTCTATGACTGTATGATCCAGTTTAAGGAAAACATGGTAAGAGACTCAACTAAGGAAATTTATCAGGAGGGGAGCGAGTGGGTGCAGAGAGGAGAATGAACGGACACTTAAAATGAACTGGGAATAAAGGGAATAGACAGATAAAAGGTAAGACGTGCAAAGTTTCTAGAACCAACTTTTTTCACTCTAAAAGTCAATGGAGTTCCTTGGAGAATCGACTCTCGGTGCCTCAGTTATGTTTACTAAGGAAGTATAAATGGCACTCAAGCAAGCAAAGATGTGAAAACCAGCTGTCCTTGAGTAAAGTTATCCAAAAGGTACTTATTTGGAGGTGCTAATTTGAGGACAAAGAAGAAAGATGCATTCAAGGTACCTCAAAGAGGGAGAAAGTCAAGGCATGGAAAAAAAATCTTGGACTTGATGATATTTTTAAAAAGGAAGGAAAAATATAACTATGAGCTCTAAGGCCTACTTTCCCACTTACACAATATTTTGAAGAAAATGATCCACACATGTATCCAAGGCATCCTTTGCTGAGGATATCCAAAGAGAATAAGGAGCTTCTTCCAAATGATATTAAAGGGGAGAGTACATCTTTTTCATTCCATGAGTAGTTAAAAGACAAAAAGTAAAAAGTAAAAAGTGTTGTAGACTTTAAAAAAGTATTTGATTCACAGGTGGGTGACTAGAAGGCTTTAACAGAAATAGGAAAATCAGAATAAGTACAGAGATGTTTAATAAATAAATGTGTGCTGAACAAAAGAGAAAGTTTTGAGGGAAGCCAAATAGTGAATTAAGTCTTGACCACATTGAGCACAGAAAAATCTAGATATAGATGCCTAATCAGTATTTGAAAATATAGGACATAGTGAAGATGGAAAACCTGAGATCTCAGAAGCAGAACAAGTTCTGAGTGCTAACAGTCAATGTTTTTTGAAGACACCAAATAATCCAACTTTTACTTGTTCATAAATGCCTATATCATTCAACTACAGCCTTAATAAAAATAACCCTCTCAACTACTCAAATGTATCTGTGATCAATTTGAAAGTTCCCTCAAACAATGAAGATCACAGAACATCCATGCCTGATCATCCTGTGTGACTTTTGTCCATGTGCTCCCAGAAATTTACCACAAAAGGCCTACCCAAAGTGCTGATGACCTTCACTTTTTCTCAATGTTAACAAGAGTAATGATAAACCCCTTCTTCTCATTAAGTGACTAGCCCATCTTCTTTTCCTAACCTATAATTTCTTTATAACAACTTTGCAGATTTAGATGGTACCTCCTTGTAGTTACAATGTCCCCTTCCACTGCCCTCTGTGTGACGCTCATTTTTAGTTCTTTGGAGGCAAGGTGTTACAACACTAGTAAAATGTACTGAAAAAAACAGGCATCTACTCTTATAAGAAGCTTAGTGTCAGTACAGGTACCCTGCAGTTTCCTGAAGGCAAGTCAATTTACACTCCTTTTCAACCATGGGCCCAGCTCATTGACCATCTGTATCATTTGTCCCAAATATATACATTGTTAGAAAAGCCCTAGAGAGTCATGCGGAAATCTGGGCAACTGACAGCCTTCATTGTTTTTGCCTTTCCTCTGTGGACCAATAAGCTAATCAACCACCTTTGAATGATTGCAGATCTCTTTGAGGAGGCTCTGCAACGTCTCGGGGCTTAATGCAATCAATATAACATCATTTCAAAGTCATATATACAATGTGACTATAAAGTAATGAGACTACTTTCTATAAGGCAAATAAGAACATCAATTCCATTACTTTCTAGTCATGCCTCACAATATTTTAAATTGCATGCGATCATATACACACACACACACACACACACACATATATTCATGGTTCCTACATGGGCTAGTTTGGCTCATTATTACATAGCTGAAAACTACCCTGAGTTTCCTGAAAATTGGACACAAAGCAGACTGTGAAATAAGGCACATATTCTGATGTCAGTAGCTATGTCTTCACTTCTGACAGCATTATTACATCAGCATATTTAATGAAGTTATCCATATCAACAATAATTCTTAGTGAAATTAATTATTTATCAAGAAATTATCATAAATACATCCAAAATATTGATTAATTCACCCATTAGCCTCTATTCTTCAGTGTATTGTGCTCTATGGCAATATTTCTGATAATTTAACCCTTATGTTGCAACTGACATAGAAGAGAGAGAGCCAGGCCTTGAAGTTAGAAAGACTTGGTTGTTTAAGTTCCCTTTTGGCACACAAGAGCCAAGTCATCAAGGACAAATCATTTCACTGTCAGTGTTCCTGGCAACTCTCTAAGATTGTAAATTACATATTTTTATCAGTAGAGGGAGTTTCTACACCCAGCATTCCCTACACAGATGAGATCACTGCTTCAACCAAAAATAAAGTGGACAAAAACAATGTGTTATTTCTTAGACTTAAGTAGTATTTTAAAACACACTTCTGAAATACTATTTAATTAGAATTTGCATTTTATACACAAATGTAATATAAGGGCTAGGAGGAAAATGAAACAGAACCTCGGGGGGGAAATGATAGTCTAACCAAAAATTAAGAATATCTATTAAGAATAAAAAGACAAATACAAACCAAGAAATATTGTGAAAAATCAACATCTGCGCAAGGCCTATTAAATAACCTCTGTCAGCTTTAGTCTCCTCAAAATGCAAAATGGGGCTGAGGAGCACCTACCTCCCAGGATTATTGTGAGCATCAAATGAGATACTATTTGTAAAAAAGCACTTAGCAGAGTGCCTGCTACAGTAGGCACTACATAAATGTTAGTTATTCTTATTATTATCATCATCATCATTATTTTGCATTGAGCATATAGGTTTCAGTGATCAGATCTACTGATTGAAACCCAAGTTACCCTGGATGGATAATAAATTTGTAACATTTATCCATGAAATTTTAATCTGCATTAAAAGGTAACAAATAGTAATTTAAATATCTCAACAAGATAACAGCCTACATTTATACAAAGTACACAAAGTAATTAATATACATTTCACACCTGATTATTAAAAACAATCTGTATGGTGGATGTTCTAAGTAGGTTTATTCTCATTAAAAAGATGAGGAAACTGAGGCTAAGTGATTTGCCCAGGACCACAAAACCAGTAAAAGCAATGCCCCTTCCCCCCCAAAAAAATAACACCACACAATCCAGAGTTTCTGACTTTCAAGACCAGTACTCTTTCTATTATTCCAAAATACTTCACAAGTGTTTTAATATCCAAAATGACCTGGGAATAGCTAGATGATATATAGGCCCACTATTCGGCTACCACATTTATTTACCTGACTTCTCCTCAAATATTTTTCTGTGAAAACCTGGCAAAGTTATATCCCACAACCATAAAAAGTTCCCTCTGACACTGCCAAGGTTACCCATCACCTCAGCTAAAGATGTGTGATTAGTGGTGAACCCATTTATTCCAAAACTGTCTTTACTGAGTATTTTGTGGTTACTTCCCCACTATGTTTCATTCTCCCCAGTGTTAAACCATTTTGTGGGTCATCATAGCTGAAGAATTCATTACCTAGTGGCCAACCTTGTGATGATGCCATATGGCTCTGAATCATAGGGCATTATAATTTCCAAAGCATTAAAAATTGTGGATGACTTGAGACCGATAGAATGATCCATAATAGGTATATATGCAAGCTGAAGCACATTACCAATAATGATCTTCTGATTTTTCTTGTGCAGCACGATAAATGTGGAAATAGGTTTAGAAGAATAGCACATGTTCCACCTATATTGCATTACTTGCTGTCTAGGGGAGGGGGGAAGGAGGGGGGAGAGAGGGAAGAAAGTATATCACACAAGGTTTTGCAGGGGTGAATATTGAAAACTGTCTTTGCATGTATTTTGAAAAATAAAAAGCTATTATAAAAAAAAAGCAATAATTATCTTAAGAAGTAGAATAGAATAATTATAATATGCATAATTAGAAAAGAAGATGGGTCAGTCACATAATGAGAATGAAGGATATGAGATGGACAGCAGAAGTGTAGCACAGGTATCCACAAAATATTAAAAGACCTAGGGGAATGTCTCCAGCAACATGAGGTGGATTCTCAATGGAGAATTTATGCAAGGGAATAGGCAAGAATAACCCAAAGAAAAGACACAGGTAACTTGTGATCTATACTAATGGAGGAAATATGTATTTTGAAAAACTCATGAATCCATTTAAGTAGTAAGGTAATAACTGAAACACATAAAATTCCATTTATGGAAAAATTTCAAAATACTCTGCACAAATGATCATTTCAAACAACAAAGACTGTATAATGTAAACAGTTCATTTCTCATAGATTGTTTTTGAATGTCAAAACAATATTCAGAACATAATCATATAAATTCAGTCACTTCCAAAGTACATTTTATTTAAAGCCATTGCAAGTCAAATAAAAAAATGTTCTAAATCACTGTTGAGTAGAGAAATGCAAATTAAGACAAATCTGAAGTACCATCTTACACCTCTTGGATTGGCTAGGATGACAGGAAAATATAATGAAAAATGTTGGAGGGAATGTAGGAAAACTGGGACACTAAAACATTGTTGGTGGAGTTATGAAATGATCCAACCATTCTGGAAAGTAATTTGGAACTATGCCCAAAGAGCTACTGTACTGTGCATACCCTTTGATCCAGCAGTATCTCTGCTGGGTCTATAACCCAAAGAGATCATAAAGGAGGGAAAGGGACCCACATATGCAAAAATGTTTCTAGCAGCTGTTTGTAGTGGCAAGGAACAATTAACAAGATCATATGATGATTAACTGTGATGGACTTGTTTTCAACAATGAGGTGATTCAAGACAATTCCAATAGGCTTGGGATGGAAAATGTCTATCATATTTAGAGAACTTATGGAAACTGAATGTGGATCGAAACACAGTATTTTTACCTTTGTTTTTGCCCTTCTCGTGTTTTTTTTTTTCCTTTTGGTCTAATTTTTCTTGCACAATATGAGGAATATGGGAATATGTTTAAAAGGATAGCACATATTTAACCTATATCAGATTGCTTGCAGTCCTGGAGAAGGAGGGAAGTGAGGGAGAAAAATTTGGAACACAAAGTTTTATAAAAATGAATGTTGAAAACTATCTATAGATGTATTTGGAAAAATAAAATACTTTTGAGAAAAAAAGACAACAAATACATACATACAAAACACATTAAAAAATCCAACAAAATACATTTAATAAATTTCAATTATTCTTTGATCCATCCTAGTCACTTTTCTCTTGATATTCTCCAACTTGTCACTGACCTTTTTAAAACATGGTGCCAAGAAGTGAACACAAGATTCCAGACGGAGTCCAAAATGGAGAATAACCCTTATTTCAAAAATAAACTTTTAAGGTGGAAAATAAAGTAACGCGCTGTTGTCAAACTGATGTTGAAATCATATGAAAATAAACTTTCAAGAGAAGAAAATTCCTAAAGAACTCAAAAGCATTTCCAAAGTAGAGCCAATAGATGATAGAACAAAGAATATTGTGTGTGTCACACTCACGTGCATCAGTCTCCTGTAAGATTTTTGAAAATTGTCATTTCAAAAGAACCAGGAAAAATAAATTATCAAGTATTCATCTAGCTATACTATACATTCAATTGCTATACTGGTTTAGTCTCAGAAAAGCACAGGGGTTACTTCAAATTTACTATTACTATATATTGTTCTGAATAGAGCTCACAAGTTTTTCCCTTAAATCTGTATATATGTGTGTATAGATATGTATGTATATATGGTTGTGAATGTACATACACGTATAAACACACACACACACAGTTTTATATAATGACCAGTGATGAGTGCTCTTGTACAGCACATACTTCTTTCCTTTTCAAAGTGATTCCATTTTATGGATGTCACCTATATTTAGATATTATAGCACTGGCTTGGGCTGTTACTGCTGCTAATGGCAATCATCAAGGGAAAATCATATTGGGTGTGTGTGGAATCTTTATTTTCTTGAAACTGAAAAGAGGAAAACTTGAAAAAAAAAAAGAGAAAATATTTAAAAAGAGAAAATGCACAAATATGGTTTCTAATTTGTGGTTTTCTGATAGAGGAGTACTACAGGAAATTTACATACCCTATTTCATAATATTAGCTAAACAAAGAGTATGTGCAAAATTCTTAGTGGGAAGGTCATGGGAAGAGGTGGGGGTAGAGGAGAGAACAGATAAACAGATAATATGGGAGAATGTGGGAGAGAACTAGTCCAGAAAGGGGGGGAGTGTAAAAAGATAAGAAGAAAACATAATCAGGGTCAACAGACCAGAACAATAGAAGAAAACCATTCTTTATCACAAACCTTTCATAAGAAATTATTGAAAAATTCCCACGTACCCTAAACTTTATCAAGTAAAAATATATACATTTCTCTGACTCATGTGAAAGGGAACATGGCCTAGAAGAAAAGAAGGTGGGCTAAGAAACCAAGGAAAGGTGGGCTTAAGTCCTGACCAGACAGCTAACAGTTGAATGACCCCAGAGAAGTCACTCTAACCAGTGCCTCAGAGAACTCCATAAGACCATCAATTACCAACAAGTTGCCAAATTGAGTTTCCAAAACATGAACTCCCCAAATCTATGAAGTCACAGTTCTGGACCCCCTCTGTTCCAGGAAAGACATATGGTAAGTTATATTTAAATATATGGAGTATTGAAGTAGACAGAGTGCCAGGCCTAGAGTTAGGAAACCCTGAATTCAAAACCAGCTTCAAGACACTTACTAGCTGTGAGACCCTGGGCAAGTCACATAACCATTGTCTGTCTCAGTTTCCTCATCTGTAAAATGGGGGTGATAATAACACCTACTTCCCATGATTGTTGTGAGGATAAAATGAAATAAGTGTAAAGTGCGTAACACAGAGTCTGGCACACAATAAGTTCTATAAATGTTAGCTATCTTCATTTTCATTATTGTTTTTAATTGTCATATTGTTGTTTAAAAAAAATAATTTTGTGTAAAAAGTTGAAGTTCTTAAAAAAACCTACTGATCTTAAATAAATAACTTTCCAATTGTAATATATCAGACTCGACTAACTCGGTATTTTTCCAGTCTAAATAACTACTGAGAACTAAATCAAAAAGTATATTCCATATGAGCTTATTAGCACATGGGAGTTTATATGCATCCTTATTAATTAAGCTCTGAAAAAGAAGCTCTGAGCAAGCCAAAACAAATATCCCTGATTTAATAGTGTGGGGACAAAACTTCCTATAATTTTACATTTCCCAACAACCAACTAATTTTATCATTTTAGCTTCTCATAAAACCATCTTTGCTTGCTTGGATGGGCATAAAGCCATGTGATGAAGAACAACTAAGGAAGACTAGATACAGTAAAATTTAACTTAAACTTCCTTAAGCCTAATAATCTACTTTCCTAATTCACAAGTAGTGAATCCTGGACATGTCTATTTTGGAGGAGGATTCTGGATACTGCAATTACTTTATCATCTTCCAATACATAATAAATACAATTTGTTAAATAAGACTACGGAAAGTATGCAGCATTGGGCAAAATCTACATTGAGTCTAACACATGGGTTATAAGTAGTTTCAGTTTATTTTGTCATTTTTCAAGCTAACAATTTATAAAATGTCTATTATGTGAAAGACTGTGCTAGGCATTGGGGATATAAATATAAAACATGACAGTAACTGCCTTCAAGGAGGGGGAGGGGTTAGAGATATGGCATTGGCACAGCTAAGCATAAAACAACATAAGGGCAAAGGAGAATCCAGAAAGCGATGGAGGAAAATGTTTTCTACAACGGGCATGTTAGGTGAAGGGAAGGAACTGAAGGTTCTAGTTAATCATGGTTTTACTGTATATAACTAAAACAACTCTCTCAAGGATCAAAACTTGTTGCTACACCATTAACAATCTAAAATCCTGATTTAACTTCAATCTGTCATACTATTCTGGGAAGGCTAAACAAATTACTTTTAAGACAGTGACACCTGCTTCATTTGGGGAAGGAATTTTAAAAGAATATTTTCTAAACTATGTGTGCATGTACACAACACATACACACTTATCTTTACAAACCCAATGAAAAAGTCTTAAAACATATTTTCTTGTAGTGGCTATTATATCAATTTCTTCTACATTCTCAGAGCAAACAATTTGTTTTTGGTCTTTGAAAAGTTCTTGGGGAAATTAACTTAATTAGACTTTCCTTCACCTTGTTTCAACTGAAGTGTATGATTTGTTGACTTATTGGACAAATCTTGCTTTTAAATTCAACAGTACGTACATTAATTTTTTTTTCAAATGACTTGTTCAGGGGCTTCCTTTTTGCCTCAGGCTTTCAGTTTATAGTTAACCAGTAAGTAGCCTAGACTCTCCACAGCGGAGGAGCCTTTTTAACTCCAAACATGTAATACTTATCCTGTTCCAAAGAGGGCTGAGGGAAAAAAAAGTTCTCTCTTTAGATCGGTGTTTCCAAGTCTAGGGCAATTGGGAGGTTATGATCATTTGGCTTTTTGGCAGGGAAGGAGAATGAACTAAACTGCACAAAACACACTCAAGTTATAAAACACGTTGATCTTTGGAGTTAGACATTCTTGGTAACCTATGCTTCTGCTACCTCTCCATCACTGCAAAATTTGAGAATCAATTCTATTAAATTTATGACTTTATTAGATAGGTAATTTGCCTATCCAGGGTATTGGGAACTAAAATCTGAAAGTCTTTCATAAAATAAAATTTCACGTAAGGGTGAATTTTCCAATAATATTTTGCAGTTTTAATCCCAGGCATATAGGAATTAAAAAAAAACCCAAAAAACCAAAAGGTCCTCATACCTAAGAGTTCCCTGTATTCACAAGGGCATATTCATCAAAATACATCTCTCCCTGAATTTTATGTTTCCTCTTTTCCTTCCTTAAAAGGTTCTCTGCCCCACAAAGCTCTCCCCCTAACCCCCTCTGATGCCTAATTCTGCACCAGAGAAGTACCAAGTCTTAACTTTTCAAAAGCATGCTTAGACAATTGTCTACTGTAAGAAGAGAGTCCACTTTTTTTGGTAATTAATACAAGTATAAATTAAAAATATGCACAAGAAAGTATACTGAGTTGCCTCAGCAACAGAAGAGCAATCTAAAAATAGATACTCTATGAATATATGGTTGTAAGCCACACAGTATGCATAGGACATTGCGATACACAGCACATATTCACAAACACCCCAAAACAGGAAGAGCATTGTCCTACTTACCTCTTATCTCAGTGTCTCTAAGATCTTCATGAATGAAGGCACTGGAAGAAGAGCACTTTATCTTTCCTACTGGGGAAAACCAATGAGGAAGCACCAGCACCCTTATTGGCAGAGATATGCAAAAACACCTCCCCATGGGTAGGAGGATGCCTACATTGAGATCTTAGAAGGTTTGAGTCCTAAAAATAAGTGACTGGTAAGAGGTGGGGGTAGGAGGCAGGGATATTTGGGAAGGGAAAAAATCTCTGAATCACCTTCAGTGTTTCTGAGCACACGGACCATATACTAAGTCTATCAGGAAAGTAAAGAAATCAAGCTTTATGATCACAAAGACTTTCTAATTTTAGAATTCACTAAACTGTAACACTGAGAATAAAACCATTTTCTTTCAAGTCAGCCAAAGTAATCAGCCTCAAGTTAAGCAACTGAACCCGATTCAAATATTCTCACCAAGATCCACCCCGTTTCAAACATCCCACTGCCCCTTTGGATATGCTATTGTTTCAAGAAAATGGTCATATCGTGGCTTCCAAAGCAGTCTCATGCAACTCTCCAGACGCCCACATGAAGTCAGCCCTCTCAAAGCTAACTTCCTCCATGCTCCTGAGGGGGCACTGATATACAGGATATACACAGTTGACAGACAAGTGGTCACATAAGCTGGGGAGAGGCAGCTGTTACTCATCTTACTGTCTAGGTACTCAACACTGACATTATGCTATACCTAGAAAAGGACGAGAAAAGATCGAAATACCAAATTCTATGCAGTTGCTACAACAAAGCAGTTTGGAGAATGAACATTATGTTCCCTGGCATACTCCCTGTTCACACCTCAGCAATTAGGAGGTAGTAGAGCCTAAATCTACTGAATTGAGAAATAGTACTAGCAACTTGGAGAGTTAGACTTGATGACCCAGAAATTCAACTCCCAGAATGTGATTGCTCCTCATTCTGACAGGTAGGAAACAATCCTAGGTCCCCAGCACTTGCAAGCCTAAATACAAGGATGATTATGAAAGTGGTTTTTAGTCACTTAAAAAAAAGAGATAAATACAAGGACTACATATGCCCGATCATCAATTAGCTCTGACCCCCATGATCAATGGTTTGATCCAGATTGACTTAAAGTCAAACTGAATTGCTATGCACATCACTGCTCTTCTTACAAAATAGCTATCTGAATAAGAGACAAATAAGCTGCTGAGAGGAAAGATAAAAGAATGCAAATAATCAATGAACCTAAGATCATTGAATTAGAAAAATAAAGGGAAAGGTAAGAAAGTGGTGTTCGGCATGGGGGAACTCCTGATGTGGAAACCAGTCTCAGAGTGTTTGCCTGGGCCAGGAGGTATTAAGTAATGTGCCCAGGTTATAAGCTATTGTACATCAGGCATGGCTTGATCTCAGGTCTTTCTTGAACGACAACCTACTATCCACTATACTATATAGTCTTACTACCACAGAGAAGAGAAAAGGAGAAATTTTCTTGTCAATTTAAATTTATTGATCTACGTAGCATAATGATATAAAATTCTTCCGTTCATCAGACATTTGCTTTATGTTTGTGACAGGCACAGAGTGACAGATGAAAAGATAATTGCTTCTGGGCATTTCATTATGTTATTTGTGTATGTTAGGAAGGTGCCCATGCAAAAGTCATATGGACCTATTACTAGTTGCCACAGTAACTTTTTTTTCTTCACCTAGTAGGGCCTCAAATTACTTGATGAATTAATTAAAATAGATTGTAAAGGGTTGTATTTTATTAGAAGGCCTCTAGAGTTCCTTCTAGTCTTAAATCTCTAAGATTTAAAGTCACAGAAAATGAAGCAAATGTCAGCAAACTTTAAGGGAGATCTTAGTAATGCAAATGCCAAGTTACTTTTGAGCTGATCTAAGTAGATCAACATAATATACCATGAGAAAGTCCTTGTGGAACCTTTAGACATTCAGAAATTTAGTTTAATGACTTGAGAAAGGCAGCTAAACTATTTCCTACTAGGCAGGGGTAGGTTTATTCTGCTTAGCTCAAGTTAGTACTAATGACTTGAATGGTTCTCAAGGGCTGCAAAGAACTTCCCAAGAAAGGCCTGCTACAACTTGCATCTTAAGATATACCTGTCACTAGTGAAGGATACACCCACTTGCATATGGATTATCTATTTTTCACAAACGGTCTTACTGTATCAATCTATTTGAGCAATGGATTTCACATTTCATCAAATGTTATATTGGGGAGGGTGGAAAGTGATATGTATTGAAATATGTACCATGGTGAAAACTTTATCTGGGAACTCTAGATATGTAAGTTCTGAACAACACCATGATTTAGAAAGGATTCTGCTAAACTGGAGCACCAATTTTAAGTGGGTGCAAAATGAGTGAATAAGACAGTGAGGGGACTGGAGCCTATGCCATTTAATGACTGGTTGAAGGAATTGAGGAAAAGCTATCAGCTATGAGAAAAGGGGAAGGAAAAAAACACCTGCCTTCTTCCCTTACTCCATATTGTTTCTATCATACTATAAAACCTAAAATTTTTACCATCACACCACTTTAAGGCATATATTTGTGCAATGCAATTATTCAGAGAATGGCAATTAATTTGTATAATTCTCTGATTCTTTATTCTATGCTCCTGAGTTCATCTTCTAGACTTGCTCGAAGCTACTTTTATTTGTCTTGCTAAGGTGGCTTTGTTGTTTCACGTTCATTCTTCTTTAAAGAAGATGTTGCTTTTTTCACTTTTTGTTTTCTGCAAGCTATTGATTCATGAATTCTTTCAGCCGGCCTCCAATTAAGAAGTGTCTATTGTCAGAATAGCATATTATCAGGACTTGACACCGAAACCATAGTTAGTGTAACCACTGTCTCCTTTGGAGATTTTTTTCCAAGAAAACTCATTTCGTTTTTCTCCCACCTTTGCACTGCTTCCATTACTGCTGAAATGACTAAGGAATAGAGCAGTGTTGTAATAGGAAACATTTAAGGCCAAGCGGCTTGCTGCATCCAGGCAGATCCTCTCATGCTGCCTATGGGTATAACATGTAGCAGTGGTCAAGTGTGGCACATAGTAGGCGATATTAATGAATGTTGAGATCAATTTGCTGAATGCATTCATTCATCAGACCATCAGTGGGGGGGGCGGGGGGGAACCCCAACAAGTGTAAACCAGCAAAAAGCCAAAGGGTAGATCCCTGGGGTATTCCACCAGAGACTTACTCCCAATGGACACTATTTTTGGAGGATGGTCAAACAATTGTGAATTTATGTAATTGCATCCCACCCCATCTCTAACTTGTCTTCCAGAATTTCGATGACTGTCAACTGCTTTCCTGAAATGTAAGTATACCTAATCTCTCCACAATATTCCCTAAATCTATCACTCTGGTAGTTACTCTATCCTAAGGGGAAATTAAGGAAATCTGGTATGACTGGTTATGGATGAAAACATGCTAGTATTTTGATCATTGTTTTTCTTTTGATAACGTTTCTAGAATTTTACAAGCAATAGAAGGGAAGCTCACTGGATGAAAGGAAGGAAACAAACATTTATCAAGTTCCTACTGTGTGATAGGCTCTATGCTAAATACTTTAAAATAGCTCACTGGATTTACAAAGATTATCTCCTTGAAGCGTAATAAGCTAACTAGGAAATAATATGGAAACTTATCTCCCTACCATAACAGTTTCGATGCTAAAAATCCTTTTCAAATTTCAATAAACTTACAATTAAGCTTCTGGAAAGCAACCTGTTAGGATTTGGGGAACTGCATGTACTCAAACCACAGAATCACAAAGAACTGACAAAGGCTATAAAAAAATGTAAATCTAGTCCCACTATATTCTTTCCAGGATTCATCACATGTATTTCAGTTCTATTTCCTGGGGTTTAAAAAGTAAAGGGATCCTTATATTTTCTCTAAAGTCAGTAAAAAAAAAAAAAATTTTTTTTGATACATGATCCAGAGTTTTAAAAAAAAAAAAATCCCAACACTCATTCGTTAGAGAATTATTTGAAAGAAACAAACTTCCTATACCAAAAACAGCACAATAGGACATAAATTATAAATAAGTAGAACAAAATAAAGAAGCAGGAAATCCATCTTTTTGTAATTAAAAAAAAAAACTCTAAGAGACAATCACATCAAAACACAAACTACCTATCCATTTGTTTTTCACTTAGCTGATTAGACTGACTTCCGTGTAAAATCTGGCCAACAATATATTATTTTAAACAAAAATTCATCTTCCCATTATTGGCTTTTTAACGTTATAGTTGAGTGGTTTAACAATTTCTATTTGAATGTGTGTTCAAAACACTGAGGCAACAAGACCATGATTAAGTGCTAAATCACAACAACCAAAAGACAAATGTTGTCATTAAAATGATCAGTTTTAAACCTACTTGGTATTTTAAAGGTTCTCACTTTGACATATTCTCAAAATATCTTTAAACGTTAAATTCTCTGTATAAATTTCTTTTACATAAAAAAGCTGCTACTATAAACCCTTTAGTCATCGCTGAGAGCGAAAAACTTTGAATAGAAAGCAGAGCATTACCCCGGGAACAAATTAACCTCTACCACGTTTTCAGATGTAAAAGATAAAATGATTATTTCTGAACTGCCTACACTACGAAGAAACGCCATCTAGCAAAATATTTCCCAGGAACAGTGAAGCGCCAACTTTCCTCTACCTCTGTCTTCATTTCTAATATACAGACGTTCATTAAAAATGAACGTGGCAAACATCGTCTGACCTCCAGTTCAACTGGAATAAAAGGAAAAAGGAACGAACGTACTCTAGTCAGGCATTCGGGGTTGGCCGATTTGGTTTTTTTTGGGGGGGAAAACGGAACTAGTTCTTTAAAGTAAAGGTGGTTGCCGGGCACCCGGGCTCCACGGAACCTCAAAATCCCCTTTTGGAAGGCACCTCGGTGGGAAGTGACTTTTTAAGGAGTAACGAGGTGGCCTCTGCTGTTCGTTCACACGAAAAAATAGCAATTAGGAAAGTAAGATGAGAGAGCAGAGGCATCTCCCACCTTCCGAGACACACACATTTCTTTGCACACCACATCCATCACCCGCTCCTTGCCCATCATCGTCTAGTGAGCCCAGGCACAGCGAGAGCACCCCAGCTTTCCGTCTCGGGTAGTCAGCGACATAGAAGAGCTGGCTGGAAAGCCGCCTCTATTTTCTGAAAAGTACTTTGGCAAAATCCGAGACTGACTTTGGGGGATCGAGTACGGAGGAGAAGGACCGGGCGCATCGGCCGGCTCGGCAGAGCAACGCTCCGGGGAGGGTGGAGAAAGGGAAAGCAGGAGGGCTCGGCGGCTCGGCTGCGCCGCGCGCCCCGGGGCGCCACTGCCCCGAGCTCTTAGCAGCCCCGCGCCGGGCAGAGCTCAGAGCTCGGTAAGGAAGTTGGAGAGGCGCGCGCGTCCCTAAGCGCCCGGGGCTCCTCGCCTGAGCCGGCTTGCTGGTCCATTTTCTACGCCGCTGTCTGCCGCGGCTGCTGCGGCTCCCCGGCCGCTGCTCCCCCAAAGTGCCCGAGCTCGGGGCCCGGGTCTCCCCACTCCCGGGGAGTCGGGGGAGAAGGGGCGGGGGGGGGCAAAGTTAAAGCGAGCAGCAGCAGCAGCGTGAGCAGCAGGATCCGCGCGCCAGCCCGGCGCTCTCGGGCTCCAATCTCCAGCCGTCCCGCGCCCCGGTTCCCCTACCTCCGCCCCGGGGCGCCTTCTAAAGA
The DNA here is from genome assembly GCF_902635505.1 of Sarcophilus harrisii. Taxonomy (NCBI): domain Eukaryota; kingdom Metazoa; phylum Chordata; class Mammalia; order Dasyuromorphia; family Dasyuridae; genus Sarcophilus; species Sarcophilus harrisii. The sequence goes on from NC_045432.1 coordinate 59,686,966, forward strand.
GGGGGAAGGGACCCGGGGCCACGAGTGGGCTCGCCTTGGGATCCCACTCCCCACCGGACAGGGGAAAGAGAGCGGGCGGCTCGCGCCGGCCCGGGTTCTTCACTCACCTCGTCGCTGCTTCCACCGCCACCGCCGCTGCCACCGCCACCGCCGCTTCCACCGCCACCGCCGCCGCCGCCACCACTGCCACCGCCACCGCCGCCTCCTCCTCCTCCTCCTGCTCCGCCGCCGCCGCCTCCTCCTGCTCCGCCGCCGCCGCACACCTCCATTTTGTGGTGCCAGGGATCCTCCAGCGGAGCAAACGGCAGCATCGCCCCTTCACCAGCCGCCGAGGAGGAGCCGGCGGCCGCCGTCGCGGCCACACATCCCGTCGTCGCTGCTGTCGCTGCCGCCGCCGCCGCCGCGAGCCCAGCAACCGGCTCGCTCGCTCGCTCTCTCCCTCCTCCCCGAGCTCGCGCTCCCTCCTCCCGCGCTCCCTCCTCCCCGCGCTCTGCTCCGCTCCGCTCCGCGGGCGCGCGGACCCGCCGGGCTACCTCACGCGCGCGGAGCAAGGGCTGCCCTCTACCGCCCGCTGCCGCTTCCCATAGAGGGGGCGCACGGGGGTGGAAGTGCTGCTGCCGCCGCCGCTGCCACCACCGCTAAGTGGGGCTGAGGCTGAGGCTGCTGCCGCGCGGTGCCCGCTCCCGCCGCTACTGCGACTGCTGCTCAGCCGCGACTCACACACCCCCCCCCCCCCCCCCCCCCCCCCCCCCGCGAGTCGGAGTCCCAACCCCCTCCCTCGCGCCCTCCCCCGCTCGCGGCTCAGCCAATATGGCGGCGGCGGCGGCGGCGGCGGCGGCGGCGGCAGCGTTACCTGTGCGGCCGGCGCCTGGAACCCCCTACGGCGGCAGCACAGCGGCGTCACCCGGACGTCAACGGAGATTCCCCAGCCTGGGGTGAAGCTATGGGAGGAGGAGGATGCTGAGGGAGGAATGGGGAGGGGAGGGGAGGGGAGGGCAGGGGAAGAGAGGAGAGGAGAGGAAAGGGAAGGGAAGGGAGGAGAAGAGAGGGGAGAAGAGGAAAAAAGTGGGGAGAAGAGGGTAGGAGAAGGAGAAGAGGAGAGGGAAGGGGAGGGGAAGGGAGGAAAAGGGAGGGGAGGGAAGGGAAAGGGGAGGGGAGGGGAGGGAAAGGGGAGGGGGCTGGGGACGGGCCGAGAAGGCGGAGGAAGCCACTTGTACTAGAAGCCGCGGCTAACCGCTTCAGTAAACCTGTTCTACGCACCGAGCATGCGCGGCACCGTTCACACATGCTCAGCAGGCCCTCTCGGGACTTCAGAGTAGAGTAGCCAGAGGGAGGATTCCCGAAAGGGTAGCAGGAGTAGCCCTTTCGCGGAGGAGAGGGAGAGAGGCCCAGTGTGGGCCCGTGAGAGGGCGGCGGAATATTCCCTTTGGCGGACCCTCCAAAGCAACTTAGCGTTGAACTCACTAACACTCAGCCTCTGACTTTCTGACAGATCTACCAAAAGGTACGGACTTGGACGTTCATTCTCCCCATCAGCCATGTGCCTGCAGGCACGAGGAGAGCGCCCTTCCCCATAAAGTCCCGGCTCATTTCTCTTCCTCCGTGAAAAAAGTCCCGTTCCGTGTACTGCCAGAGGCTGCCCTTCACTATCGCTCCCCAAACACACACACGCACACGCACGCACACGATTGCATCAGATCATTTCTACCCACAGAAACAACTTCGCTGATTGCTTTTTGTGCCCGGAGTGGGCTAACGGTCTACAACAGAAGCTCTTCTGTTGGAAGATTTTAATCGGTAGTGGTCTCGTAACTTCAGTTCTCTCCCCTCTACTCCACTTTTCAAACACCTCTGAGCTTAGAGCAGGCAAGTTCTCCTTGAAATTCTGCATATTTAAAACAGACGCTCAGTACCTTGGACAGGTTTTGGCGAACACACTTAACTAAAAGTCTTTTTTTCCCCCTAAAACTTTAACCTGGTTCCCGCCATCGTGGCTAAATTCCTCCCTGTATCCTTTTCGTTGTCTTATCTCAAGTAGCGGGCAAATGAAAAGAAACGGAGCGTGTGTGGCGATGAATTGGAAAATAAGGAGTCCCATCAGTGATGCCAGGGGAAAGCATAGATACACTCAGTCGGCTCCACCACAGTCCCGTGAATGAAGTGAGCTTAACTGATGTAATTTCCTACCAGAGGTAAAGTTCGTTGGAAAGAAAACCACAGTAAATGGTAGAACTGCATCTAGAAAACTCAGGCGTGCACCGTGAAAAAGGTGCTTGTGTGTGAGGGCGTGCTACTTTTATGTTGAGAATCCCGACTTGCATTTTGAAAAGTTAATTTTTTTACATTCTGTGTAATTAAAAGAATAGTGATTCCGTTCCAGATGTATTTATTATATGCTTATACCTCATGCTTTTAAAACCGACTTAGTTATTTACTCACTGACACATTTAGAGAGTGTTATTCTATTTGCAAGGCATATTGCTAAGCTTCGTTCGGGATAAAACAATGCCTAAGAGTAGGGTTTGCCTTAAAAGAGTTCATCAGATAGATATATGTACCATATATCTGTGCCAAAGTCATTTTATTGGCGATAGGTCCAAAGTCCCCGGGGGAGGCAGGGCATCTCTAAGTTGTTTTGTTTGAATCTCAGGTCTGGGACAGCTATTGCTGGGGAGAATGAGAAGTATCTTCAAAGTATTAAGAGACGATAGTTGTAAAGTGCTTACTTAACACAGTGCCTGGCACATAAGTGCTTAATAAATTCTTATTCCATTCATGTTAGCCCAAAGCTTCTTATTCATGATAACTGGTTTTCAAGTTATTCAGATCCTTCATAGAGTAAAGGCAATATAGGCAGCTCCCTTTTTTAAGGTTTTATTTTATTTTTTAAAATAAAAAAAACCACCTCTCCCTCTAACCTTCCTCCCCATTGAGAAAGATAAATAAAACCACTGTTATAAGTATGTATGGTCCAGCAAAACAAATTCCCCCATTGGCCTTGTCCAAAAAAAGTCTCAGTCTGCATACTGAATTCCTCTCTGTCAGGAGGTAGGTATCGTGTTTCATCATGAGTCCTTTGGGATCGTGGCTGGTCATTGCATTGAAGAGAGTTTTAAAGTCTTTCACTGTTGTTTGTCTTTACAAGAATGTTGTCATTGTATACATTTTTCTCCTTGTTCTGCTTATGCCACTCTGCAGGGACAGATAGCAATCTGGTTTTTTTCCCCTAGGTTTGGGAAAGAGTTCTGCCTGAGCTAATCTACGTAACATATAGCAGACTCTGGGACAGCAAAGTAACTTCAGTGCAGCAGTGTGATACAGTGGGAAGAGAACTGGCTTTAGAAGCAGAGCAGCCAAGTTTGAATCTAAGCTCTTCCATTTAACTACCTGTGTGACTTTAAATGAGTCACTTTACTTCTCTAGGGCTCAATTTTCTTCTATTTAAAACGAAGGGGTTGGGCTATATAGTGTATTCCAGCTCGAAGTCAATGATGCTATGTAGCATCAAGTTGTGTAAATCCCTGTAGAATATGGGCAATTCAAGGGCTGAGGTACATTAACCTTAGGATATAAATGAGTTGTTGTCCTTTGTATAGGATGATGATGGTGGTGGTAGTAGTGGTAAAGAATAAGGAGGAGGAGGAGGAGGAGGAGGAGAAACTAACTCATGGAGTTGGAGTTTTTCCAGTAGTTAGGATGGGTTACATTAATGCTCCACACTTTTTGAACTCTTTTCCCTACCATAGCAAATAACACACATCAGCCAGCTTTGGTTAAGGGTGAAGCAGGCAGCTATCTAATTTAACAAAACCTTATTGGAAATACACAACCCACTTTGGTCTCAGTAAAAGATTGCTGAATATAAATAAGCTGGAACTTTGATCAGCAGATCAGATATCACATACAGTTCCTACACTGTGGTTCTGATTTCTGATGCTGATGAGCACAGAGAAAAATGTATAACCAGAAATATTACAGAAAGAGCCACCTAGCTTGAGCATATATCCATTGTAAATACTTGCCAAGGGTTTTTAACCTAACTCATTTTAAAATGGTGCTTCAACTACACACATAAATGCACTATACAGAAGCTGTTATTTTGGAACTATTTTGATTACATCACCAAGTTTGGGCTAATGTCCAGAAACAGAGATGGTAATAGCAAATTCATTACTTACGGTCTTGTTAAGGTTCTATTGTGAAGGATAGTGATTTATTAGCTTAAGTAATACCAAGCATAGTGTAATGGAAAGACACTGGACTCGGAGTCAGAAAACCTTATATTAATAGAAGTAGTGTCCAGACAAGGGAGGTAATAGTCTCAATGTTCTCCCTTCTTGGACTACATGCCGAATACTGTGTTTCGTTCTGGGCACCACCTTTCAGAAGGGAAATTGACAAACAGGGGCATGCCCTAAAGAGATGAACTAGGGTGCTAAGGGGAGTGAAAACCATGTCTTAGATTTAATTGAGGGAAATAGCAACATTTAGAAGGATTGTGGTAGTAGTCTTCAAGTATCTGAAAGGCCATGATTTAGATAAAATCTGAGCCTTGTTCCGCTTGGGCCCAGAGGGCAGAGCCTGGAGCAGTGAATGGCCACTTCAGAGGCCAGTTTAGGGGAAAACTTCCTCCCAATTTGAGTTATATAAAAATTAGATCGATTTCTATGGGACATAGTGAGCTCCACCACACTGAGGTTTTGAAGCAAAGATTGAATGAACACTTGTAACTTGTAGAAGAGATTCTTATTCAGAAATGGGTATGATGAGTTGATCTCGGAAGTCTCTTCTGAGTAGGATGCTCTGTTTTTATTCAGCCAGGAGAAAACTTAAGGGAATATAAGTGATTTTTAAATATCTGAAGGGCTTACATAAGGCAGTTTGCTTCACTTGTATGGGAAAGCTAACTAATAATTAGAAATGTTTCCAAGTGGTATTTCCCTCTTCTTCCCCCCGAAATACTAGAGGTTTTACCAGCGAACCCAGATGATTATTTTCTAAGGATTTTTATGGGGGAGATTCATGCTTTCAAAGAGGTGGGAATGGATGATTTCTGAGGTCCCTTCCAACTCTGAGATTCTATGATTCTTTTATATCAGGATTAAATTCTTTTCGGTCTGGTTTCAGTTCTTAGCTTGGCTGCTTATGAGTTGTGTGACTTGTGAGCCTTGGTTCCATAACCTGTAAAACTCATACTACCCATTGATATGGTTGTGATACATGTGAAGTGATTTATAACCACAAAGTGCTATACAGAAGTGACTCAACTCACACATACTTAATAGCAACCATTTATATTGCACTTATTATGTTCCAGGCACTATGCTAAGTACTTTACAATGATTATCTCATTTGATTCAATCCTGAGTCGTATCATTACAACCAGGATTTCTTGCCAATTGAGATAAGGCGATGCTTTTATTTGCCAGTAGAATAAGGTAATGTGGCCCTAATTAATTTTCTACTAGCCATTTCCCCTATATGGACCTTAGCCCAAGTATGTAATATATATAGTGGGATATACTCACTCTGTCACATGCTGCCCATGTGACCTTGACCAGGCATTTAACTTCTCTATAAGCCTTTGGTTTCATCTATAAAATGAGGGGAGTGGAACTAGATTACCCCTGAGCTTCCTTTCAAGTTAGAGCTATGATTTATTCTTAATGTTTGGTCTAGGGGATTTTATTAACATTGACCATATAGGGTAACCACCATAATAACTAAATCCACTTAATTATGAGCCTTGTTACAAAATTTGATGTGAGCAAAATATATTAATATATTTAACCAAATATTAACATTAACAAAAATAGACAATTTTTGATGCTCAAGTAGCTCCTGAAATCTGGTCAAGGTCTTTCTTTTGTAATAATGTCACTTTCTTGAAAAACTAACAAAATGCAATCGGTCTTATTGTTAGACTTGCCAAAATGATACAGTAATCAAGTAACTAAAAAGGCAGTAAATTCCAAGGATGCTGAAAAATGCAGTTATCAGAAATACTGAGCTATGATTTGGCAACTAAAATAATAAAGTATTTGTTCATGTGTCTAGTAGTTTGTCTAATTCTGTACTGTCATTTGAATATGTTACTACAAAGATGTATATGCTGGTAGAACTCATAAACTCAGACTGTTGGACCTGAAAAAGACCATCAAGATCATCCAAACCCTTCTTTTTGCAGATGAGTAAACTGAAGACCAATGAAATCACTTGCAGAAGATCACACAGATAGATAGCAATCACACTGTATTGATCTGTATTGGCTCTAGATGGCATCAAGCTGTCCACACTTGCTCACTAGCTGCCTCTTTTGATTGGCCCAAGCATTTTTAGTTGAAGTTATGAGCTCTATTTATGGTTTAGAACAGTTTAGGTTTTGTTTTCCCGTGCAAAGGTGAGCCAGACAATGACACACTTAAAACCACAGCCTTATTAACATTGAGCTAGATTTCAAACAGCCCCTTATATAACAAGGCCTCATTAAACCACGTTACACCTATCCCAAATTGGCCATGGTATGAATAGGGCTTCCCTTTGTACTATCCCTGAGGAGAAGGGGCTGAGAAAATTTAAATGTATTAGAGTTGTAAGGGAAATAGTTGCTCACATACAAGAAGAGAACAGTTTGGTTTCGAGAATTCTTTGAGTTACAATATGTTTTTTGGGAAAAGTAAACCTATACTTTTATAAAGATTTCATTCAGACCTTTAGGTCAAAACATCTTTCTCTCTTGTTAGGTTTGACTGTGAACCACAGGCACATTATATCATGAGTAGAGGTGGGGAATGATGGTGACTCTGGTCTAGGGAATGGCTGGAACTTTAAGCAAGTCACTTAACTGTGCTGGCTTCAGTTTCCTATTTTGTAAAAGATGAGGGTCGCACTAGGTGACTACTAGCCTGCCATCTCCATCTATGAAACTATGAAAACCTTCACCTGGGTGTGCCACCAGTAACTCAAATTCATCACACCACAAACAGCTTTTCTTTCTGCCTAAATCTGTTCTTCCTCAAGATTGTTATTTCTGTCAATAGCGCCACCATTCACCCACTCTCCCATGTTCTTTACTTTGAGGTTACTTATCTTTGACTCTTCTTTCTCCCTCACTTTTCATACCAAGTCTGTTATTAGATATGAGAAGAAAATCAAGTCCTGCTGAATCTATCTCTATAATATCATTCCTCTGATTCCTCTTTTCTCACCACTATGTTAGTGGAGCCCTTTAGTATCCAAGTAGGAGATTATAACAGTCTTCTAATAGATTTTCCAGACCCCAATCTCACTTCCCTCAAATCTGTCCTTCCAACAGGTTGACTCCTGTGCTCAAAAAGTTTCAATGACATTGTTTTATCTTTTGAATAAAGCTCAGATTGTTATTTAAGGCTTTCTACAAAATGGCACCAATCTACCTTTCTAGCCTTCTCTCGTATTACTCCTTCCCATATGTTCTGCACTTCAAGCAAACTGAACTACCGGATAATTCTCAGCCCTTCAAACATATTTCCCATATTAGTGCCTTTGCTCATCTTCTGACCTGTGCTTAAAGGTCTTCCTTCTCCCTCTTCATCTGTGGGATTCTTAACCCTCCTCTGAAGCCCACCCTAAATGCCAATTCTTCCATAAAAACTTTCCTTACTCTCACCTTTTCACTCAGGCCTCAATTAAATTTTTACTTTCTCTTTTTCTAATAGACTTGTTAGGTGATATGGTATATTATAATTATTCATATATATGTCTTATCCCTTAAAAGCTCCATGAGGGTGATATGGTAAAAAGGAAGTCAGACTTGGAGTCAGGAGAGATTTTGATTCAAATCCTATATCTGACACTAGCTATGTGACTCCAGACAAGTCACAATCTCTGCCTCAGTTTTCTCTTCTGTAAAATGGAGATAACAATACCTGTAGTACCTAGCACACTGGACTGTTATATGGGTCTCATAAAATGATATATATAATAAAACACTTGGCAAACCTTAAGTACCGTGTACATTCTTAACAATTGTCCACATTTTGTATAACTCCTTATAGAAAGTATAATGCCTGGTACACAGTGGGTGTTTAATATTTTAATTAAAAATTCACTGCAAAAGTTCATCTTTTTATTTTGTTTATTCTGGACTTAATGGAAATTAAATAAAGTGAATAATTTCATATACAAAGTAGAAGAGCAAAGGAAGGTTGTATATGAAGCCACAAATATTCTGTATAGCTTTCTTTTCCTTTAAAATATATAATAAATTATACTTGTAACTTTCAAAGCTGTCCTGCTTATTTGTATTTCCTTTTGGACCTCCTCTGTGTAAAAATGTTTCAGTGACCTTTTTTTCTTTTCCTTTTTTGGCAACCCTACTGCTAGTTCCCTCATCTTCCTGACTGCCTCCCCCACAAAAAGAAAAAGAAAAGAAAAAGAAAACCCTTGTAGCATTTGTGCATAATCAAGCAAATTAAACTCCTTCATTTAATGTGTCCAAAAATGAACGTTTCATCCTGTTCCTTAAGTCTTTCCACTTCTTTTTCAGGAAGTGGGTGCCATGACTCATCCTCGTTCCCCTGGAATCATGGTTGGTCATTGTCTTGAACACAATAATGAAGTCATTCAAAATTGTTTTTCTTCACAATACTGTTATTGTATAAAATCGTTCTCTGAATTCTGCTCCCAGTCTGAATCAGTTCATACAAGTCTTCCCAATTTTTTCTTTTCATCATTTACATGGCATTTAGCAGCCTGGAGTCCAGAAGACCCGAGTTCAAATTTAGCCTCAGTTAATTAGCTATGTGAACTTTGAGCAAGAAACTTGACCTTTGTTTGCCTCAGTTTTTTAGTTGTAAAATGGAGATAATAACGGCATCTATCTCACTAGGTAGCTGTGAAGATCAAATGAAATAATATTTGTAAAGTGCTTAGCACAGTACCTGGCATATAAGTGCTATATAAATGCTTATTCCCTTCCCCCTTCATTTCTTACAGCATATCAGTACACCATTATATTCATATACCATAATTTGTCCAGCCATTTCCCAATGGAATGCCACTCTCTGGGGTTCCAGTTCTTTGCTATAATAAACAGAGCTGCTATAAATATTATTGTACATATAGATGCCTTTCTCTTTGATCTCTTTAAGGGTATAAGCTTAACAGTATTACTGAGTCAAAGGCCATGTACAATTTGGTGATTTGAAAGGTATAGTTCTAAATTTGTTTCTAAAATTATAGGATAAATTCACAGCTTGATCAACAAAGCCTGTGTTCTGGTTTTCTCACAACAATTGTCATTTTCCATTTTCGTCATTTTTGCCAGTATAATTGCTATGAGAGAGAATCTCAGAGTTGTTTTAATTTGCATTTCTCCAGTGATTTGGAACCTTTTTTGAGATGACTGTTGATAGCTTGGATTTCTTACTTTGAAAACTGCCTGTTCGTATCATTTGGGCATCTATCTATTAAGGAATAGTTTTTATTCTGCTTTGTTGTGGCTTTTCTAATGAATTGAAACTGAGGGTAGAGGCTCTCTCATCTTTACCCTTGACTTGTCAGCACCTATCTCTACTCTACCTATCCAACTCTCCCCTCTTCCTAAGTTCCCTGTTATTGTTGAGGATACCACCTTCCCAGTTCACCAGTTTCACAACCCAGGTGTCATCCTTGACTCTTTGTTCTGTTTCATTCTTCTTATATGATCCATTTCCAAGTCCCATTGATTTTATCTTTATAATATCTCTTATTCTTGCCCCCTTCTTCTTACATTGCCATCATCCTGGTACAGCCTCATCACACCACTCCTTGACTATTGCAGTAGCCCAATAGTTGTTCTCCCTGGCTTGAGTGTCTCCCAGTTCTAAACCATCCTCCACTCAGCTGTGAAATTAATCTTCATCTAATGCAGATGTGATCATGTCACACACCCCCCCCTCGAATTCAATTGTTGTTCATTATTTATTTTCAAAGAAGACCAATGACATCATGGCTCTTGCTCATGAATGGGATGTAAGTGAGGCTGAGTTGTACAGTCATCAGCTTCATTCTCCCTTCCTAAGTCATCCAAGTCCAGTGGCAAGACAAAAGTTAGGACCACTGGTGATGACCCAGAATGCAGTGGAGGACTTTGGTGTCTTTGACGTCTGACCAAGCTTTAAGTGATCCATTGGGCTTCATGATCTTTGAAACAAATTATTTCACCTACCCGTTCTACTGGGAGAAGTCTTGATGTGCTTGGAGTAGACATCCCCCTACCTCACCCACAGATTTGAGGCCTGTCAGTTACCCTAACCTGGTTTAGCCTGTCTGCCGAGTCGGTTTTACTGGGTTGTGGCCACTGAACAAGCTACAGTTTCTTTGAGCCACTGGTGAAAGTCGTGTGGCAGATGGATAGGAAAGGAGTATGAGCATACTTGAGAGGGGCTCAGCAATCCCTTATGTCAGAGGTGTTAGTCCTCCTTGAACATCTCAAGTCAATAGATTCCAGTGTCCCTTATCACCTACAAGAATATATAAAACCTTCTGTTTGTCATTTAAAGACCTTCATGACCTAGTCTCTTCCTACATTTCTAGTCTTATACCCGATTTCTCCCCCCTTCCCCACCCTACCCTGCACCTGTACTCTGTGATCCAGTGACATGGGGGGGGGGGGCCCTTCCTGTTTTTTTTTTTTTTTTTTTTTTTAGTAACATACTCCATCTCCAGACTCTGGAAATTTTTTCAGACAATTCCCCATGTCTATACTGTTATCCTTCTATCTTCCTAGCTTCTTTGGCTCCCTTCAAGTCTCAGCTAAAATTCTCTCTTCTATGAGAAGCCTTTCCTGGTTCCTCTTTAATGCCTTCCATCTGTTGATTATATCAAATTTATCTTGTCTAGATCTTGTTTGTACTTTTGTGTTTCTGTGTCGTCTTCTCCTGTGAGTTTCTAGGGGAAAAAAATGACTGTCAGAAAATGGTGGGGGGGAAGTACTCTCATTTATCTATCTTTGTATTGCCCGGCCTTAACACACTGTCTTGCACACAGTAGACATGTAAATGCTTATTGACTGGCTAAATTGTATATAGTGGACACTTAATTATTTTTTTTTTGATTATCATCAGGTCAGGGAGACCAAAGAACAGACAAAGAACAGGAAGGCAGTTGGTATTTGGATAATCAAAATAAGGAAATCATTGTTGAAGACAAGCAGAGATAGTAAGTCTGACACCGAAGATTGGTCAGATAGAACTTTAGGATGAAGCTCTCTAAGTACCCTGGATAGCTCCTTCAGAGAGTTTTGAGACCCTATTGAGGCCTTTTAAACCTAAGAGCTGAAAGTCTAACTTAGTTGTAGTCATCCCTTGGAAGAATTACTTAGTGAACAATGGAGTATCAACCATAAGTCCCCATCCTTCCCCAAGAGTTTCTGATTTTTGTAGAAAATAAGAAATCATAGTGTTAGAAGGATCATCATAGACCATTTAGTCTAACCTTGTTGTTTGTCTTTTCTACTCATAAGAGTTCCGAAGGCTTTAGCACAGGTCAGGCACAAATAGTTCATTTGAACATTTGGCATAGAAATGACTCTAGATTTGCTCATCTCATGTTTCTTTTGTGCTGCTGTGATTTTTTTGTTCATGGAGTATAATGTCTTTTTTGAGATGGGCATGCCATGTTGGATATTTACCAGAGTCTCTTATGTCTCACAATCAGTACTGAAGTTCTTCAGAGAGACCTTGAGAGTGCCTCCTCCTCTGACCTCTATGTGGGTGCTTACTCGTGCAAGATCCCAAAAAAATAGTCTTTTAAGTAAACATACATTTTTGTTCATGTGGTCAGGCTATGTGGTCAGCTTTCAGAGACTTGATGTACAGTACGGCATTTGCTCAAATGGGCCAGAGCTCTTACAAACATCAGGATTGACTTGGTGGAAATAATGGGGAAATTCAGAAGCTGCTCAAAAAAAAAAAAAAAAAAAAAAAAAAAAAAACGAGACCTCCACAGGGTTTACCAGCAGAATAGTTTATCTGTCTCTAAGAAGGCAGAATTTAATTCCATGAAAAGTAAAGCACAGGCTTTACTTTTAAAGAGATGCCGTATTCTTGGCTCAGTAGGCAAGATGGCAATGTTAGGCAGATGAGATTCAGTTTTATGCTGATAGTAACTATCTAAAATGTTTCTACCATGCCCTGAAGGCTTTTCATGGGTCAAAGACTTTTGTTGCATCTCAACTACTCAGTGCTGATGGAGCTACAAGGATCAGTGAAAAGGAAACGAGCTAAAGAGATGAGCCAAACGCTTCCATAGTGTTCAACGGATCATCATCAACCAATCCTGAAACCAATGACTATCTTCCTCAGGTTGAAGTCAATCCCTCTCTAGCTGAAATTCTGACTGAAGAAGAGGGTTTTTATACCTTTAGGCTCCTCCCATGTGGCAAAGCACCTGGTGCCGATCCCATCAGAGGCAGCAGAGATCTCCAAGGCAGGGGGCCCACTAAAGTTGACTGAAATCTTCTCAATTATATGTCAAGAGGAGGTTATTCCCCCAGGGGATCAAGGATGCATCTACTGTTCATCTGTATAAAGGAAAAGGAAAAAGATTGGTCTGTGACAAAATCACAAGATCCTCAGTCTTTGCCAACAAGATTCTGGCTAGAGTCCTCATTAATCTAGCCCATATCTATATACAACATCATGAATAAGGGGTCATCCAGCCTCTTCAAGACCTCCAGTGAGTAGGTACCCACTCCCTCCCCATTATGAGGAAGTTTTCCCTTCCATCAGAGCTAAATCTGCCTCTCTGCAACTTTCACCATCTTCATTCTTCCTTGTGGCCTATGGAGGCAAACAGAACAAAGTCAATCCCTCTTCCATATGACGGACCTTCAAATAATTGACTATGGCTTTTATTCCTCCTCCGCCCCCAAACAAGTTTTCTTTCCTCCAGACTAAAAATGATGTTCAGTTTCGTCAGCTAATCCTCTTATGGTAGAATATTAAGGCCCCCTCACCATTCTGATCATCTTTCTCTTGATGTTCTCCAGCTTGTCTTTGTCCTTTCTAAAACATGGTGCCTAGAAGTGAGCACAAGACTCCAGGTGTATCTTGTCTTGTCTTCTATACCTATATCAACCAATCTTTTCTGGTATTCCTGTATCAGCTATTTAACCAAAGGGAATACTAGCAGGCACCTTCTTGTCTAACTTGGGACTCTGTATTTGGCAGGGGAGGGGGAGGCAGAATGTGAAGGGAAGAAAGGAGTGGGGAAAGACAACTTCCTGATTATTAAATGATTTGTCTTCACAGATCCCTATCTTTTGTGGTCCAGGCGTCAAGACAGAAGACCTGACAAACTAGAAAAAAAAAGTAAGACTAATAAATCAGCAACTATCAAAAATGGTTCTTCTATCCTGAAGAGGTTTAAGAATTATTTTGATTATTATTCTTTTTAACATTCAATTTAAAACTCTAAACCTTAAGTAATAGGCATTCAGAATGCATTTAGCTCAAAGGATCAGAAGATCAAAAATTTAGAGCTAGAAGGGACCTTCCGAAACATTTCACTGAATTGACCTAAAGTATGATTTAGACAGCTTTTAAAATGAATTTTCTATGAAAGAATCTCATAATTCATTTGAATTATTTTAGAAAACATATCCCATGTAACCGGAGAAAAGTCTTTCAGAAGTGTCAAAGCAACCGTCTCACTTCTCTGCTAGTTACTGCCCTGAGTATGATCTGGTAGATTTGAATGGAAATTTAATTAAAGTCACATTGCAGTATACTGTGAATCAGAAGTCCAGCAACACAATTTCCTTTCTAATGAATTTTAATCACTTTGAAGAATGGAACTTAAGCCAAATGTGTAATCTTTTCTTAAATCTATGTTTATTACAACCGAATCTAGCACAGTGCCATTGGATTGAGAAAAATAATCTGATTATAAGCATAAATGTTGTACCTTAACACAGAGTCTTTTGTACTAAACATTCGAATTCAAGCATCTTTCACAGGCCTTGAATGCCATAGTAAGGTATAGGACCCCATAAGAAATCACACTCTTGATTTCTCTCCTACTTAACCTTTTTTATACAGATCAAAATCTTGTGCGAAGGAACACCAAAGGGAACTTTGCTCAATGGAACCAAGAGTGTGAATGTTAGGAAAAACAATCAAGAGAAGTATTGCCAGAAGGATTGGCCAAAGATGCAGAAATATCCCAGAACTACAACATGCAGCTGGAGGGATGAGGAAGAAACAGAGAGAAGGATGCTATTGCAAGTTCTTCCCCCCACCCCAGTTGCCTTGGTGACAGGTAGAATCATTTAAGTGCTGGTTGTATAAGAACTTCCCAGCCATTTTTGAATACTGGCTGGTGGCACCATTTCCTTCTCCTCCTCCCACCTACTGCTATCCTGAGTCACTGTGTAACTCTGGCTTCCTGGTCTCTGCAGCAACACAGGGTCCTGCAAAGCATAAGGCTCAGAGCACCTGCCCCAATTTGCTATATCCTAGAGACTGTTCCTCCCTCACTACAAAGAGTAAGTTAGATGTTTTCGAAAATTTAATACACTTGTATTTGGGAATTTTACGTACACAGTCTTCTATGAACTTGAAGTCAGGAAGGCCTGAGTTCAAGTACCGGAAATTTCAGTCACCTTTTATCACCTTGGGCAAGTCACTTAAGTCATTCTTCAAACCATACTACCATGTCTCAGCTGCTTCCCGACTGCTCCTGGGTCCCTTCTCCCATGGGTAAGTTCTTCCTGAAACTCCATTTTGGCAATGGTCTGGACCAGCTACCCCTCCTTCTCTGGATCTAACCTCCATACCCCACCAAGTGGGTACCTCCCTCTTCCCGGTTCTGCAGTGTCCCTTCTATTGTTATCTTTCTTTATGTTCCTTGAGGGCTGGAACTGTCCTTCTCTTTGCCTGTATCTGTATTCCCAGCGTTTAGCCCAATACCTGGCATATAGCAAGTATTAATAAGTGCTTATTATTAGTTGATTAACTAACAATCTTTCTGAGCTTCAGTTTTTTTTTCATCTGTAAAATGGGAATAATTGCAATATTAACCTGGCACTCCAATAAAATAGTACATATAAAATATTTTGCAAACCTTAAGGTGCTATATAAAAATGAATTATTATTATTCTTTTCCTTGGCATTTTTATTAAAATAGAGAGATATCTGGAGAACATTGGGGGGAAGTTATAATTTCATTTTTCTACAAAAGGAATGGAAAATAAAATTTGTTCTTCATGGAGTTTTTGTTGAAATGTGTTAGAAGGTAAATTTTAAGTTGTATTGCTCTGCTCTTCTGTTCTTTGTGCATATATATGTGGATGCACATTAGATTTGTGTTTGAAAAATTAAATTTCTTTAATACATAGTCCTTCATACTTAGAACTAAATAGTATATATGTAAGTATGAATGCAGATGTTTAATTTTTTTTATTAGCCAACACACATTGTTTGTAGTGTGGTGTTTTCCCCTTATAACTGTATATCCATTCGCCAGTAAGTCAACAAACATTTATTACTAGCCAGTATGTCAAGAAATTGTATTCGGTGATGGGGAAGAGAAAAATGATAAACGAGACAGTCTTCCCCCTCTAGGTGCTTGCAATGCAATAATACTGTAGGCTGGGTCTATCAAGGAAGCATGCTGAATGGAGAGGATGAAGCACTGGCCTTGGAGTCAAAGAGATCCGAGTTCAAATTCTGACTTAGGCAATTACTCACTGTGTGACCCTAGTCACAAAGTCACTTAACTCCATGTGTGCCTCAATTTCCTCATTAGAAAGATGAGGGAGATTGTACTCTACAGCTTCTAGGCTAGCTCGTTTCCAGCTTGAAAGCAATCGATGATCCTCTGATCTCTTCATGCAGTTGCCCTGAATTTATGCTAATATGCCATAGATTCAGAGAAGCATTATGGCATATAGAAAGAGTACCAGCTCTTGGAATCTGAATTCCTCAGGGGAATTCCCTGTTCTCAGTTACTAGCTGTGTGACCTTCAACAAGTCTCTTACTTTTTCTGATCCTCAGTTTCCTCATCCTCCCTACTTCATGGAGTTGTAAGAGCAAATGAGATTGTGGATGTCAAAGTGCTTCACCCTCGTGAAGTGTAAATATTAGCTGTTACTTCAGGAAGAAAGGAAATGCTTTTAAACTTTTTTAGAGGTGAAAGAACAGTTAAAATTCTAGTTTGTTCAGTGCCCCCCTTTTCCCTCCCACCAGCTGGCTGCATGTCATTGCTAATTCTTCCATTACTTAATCTTAATTATACCTCCTCCATGTAAGGTAAGTGGTAAATTAGTGGAGGAGAAGTTTAAAATGACTTATCATTGCATTGTTTATATCCACTGGGACAGACACAAAATAGGAGTTAAATTAATAGGAGTTAAATTATCCACAATTACCATACACCCCCTTTACTTAAAATCCATCAAAAATTAGTAACCATCTGTTTTCTGATTACCACACTCCTTACAACTAAATACTAAAACTAAAACCATGGGACACCTTAGCACACTTAAGAAAATGGAAGGAAAATTATTTCAAATAATATATTACATGTTAAGTCCCTCGATTTCAGTATTGATTCCTTCAATGAGCTGTGGAACTTTCTTTGACTTCTTGCTCTGTATAAGACACTGGACTGCATACTGGAGGGAGAAGGGAAAAAAAGATACAGTGTGAGCCCTCAAGAAGCTTACAGTCGGGGATGACATGCATACAAACAACTGTAGCAACTATATATTAAGTGAATAAGAGCAGTCTGGAAGGGGAAAATGCTCAGGGTTTCTGGGCAAAGCCCAAATGCCTCAATTTCCTCATTAGAAAGATGAGGAGGCTTGGACTCTATAGCTTCTTAACTAGCTTGTTTCTATTTACATTCAATCTGAGTCGATCAGGACCCCAACAATGACCAAAATGGGGCTTGACCCAGGACCTCTTGGTGGCCAATTAGAATCAGATTGGTTTTAGTTTAAAGCATGGTCCTAAAGAAAGAAATTTCGCCTTTAATCCCCCAGATATATTGGGAAGGTTATTTAGATTTCTTTGGACTAAGTGAAAGAGGAAATTCTTTGTCTCCATTGCTACCCAGTCTTAATCACTGATTAGGTGTTACCTCAGTCAAACTGAGACCTGCTGAAGACCTCAGCTTAAAAAGGTCTAGGTCTTCCCCTGCATCCAGGACCATCTCCAGTCGTCCTGATCTATACCTGGCCACTGGACCCAGATGGCTCTGGAGGAGAAAGCCAGGCAGGTGACCTTGCCCAGCCCCCCCTCACTAATCCGATTCACTTGCATCACCGAAGTCACGATTGTCTTTAAGAACAAACAACAAACAAGAACAACAATGAATAAGAACAGTAGAGAGACAAAGTACTATGAGTATAAAGGGGACCTTGATCCTGAGAGACTGAAAGAAAAGCATTGCTGAGAACATGCAGGAAAGACAAGAGGAATGAGGAACAGGTTCATGTGAAGAAGGTGATGAGCTCAGTTTCTAGAAGAGGTTAAAGGAATATTTCCTTAACATCACGAAAGAGGGGTTTTTAAAATAAAGCATTAAGTAAAAAGGTGTCGAACAAATCAAAGCTGGCCCCTCTAGTTTCCTTGGCCACTATTCTATTTTTTCACACTAAAGAAATGCTATAGTAGGCTGCTTCAATACATAATCTTCTCTATTCAACACACATAGCTCATGATAAAGAACTACACTTCTTCAACAAGACAGGGCTATGCAACCTTAAAAAGAGATTCACCTCCTGCCCTGATATGTAGATTTATGGAAGCTAAACTTCCATAAGAGGTGAAAAGATCATTAGTAACTGTTTGTCAAAAGAGGAGATGCTTAAAGCCATCCCTACCTAAACCCCCTTCAACATCAGTGACTAATGTGTCACTTAATAAATCATTTCTCTATGCCAAGAATAACCTCAAAGAATTGATGCATTTGTCAGCATTTTTGTATTTACTGACAGAATCTGGTTAACCAGAACAGCTATCTAGTACCATTTAAAATTCTACCATCAGTGAGCAGATAGGTCAGAACCTCTTTGTGGATGATTTCGTCAGTGTGGAAACGCTCTACGTTGACTACAGATGGGCAGCCTCTATATAACACAGAGTTGCCTGGAGTCACTACAAGATTAAGTTACTTAGCCAGGCCTAGAAAACCACTCAGTCTGTGTGTTTAGGGGGGCAATGTTTTGATTCGAATCTAGGTCTTCCTGCTGCTGAGACCTGTCTCAGGATCCTCTGTGCTATATCGCCGCTCCAAGTCTCATGCCCACGTAAGGTCCTGTGAACCAAACTCATCTACCATTGGGCAGTAGGCTCATTTCATTCATCTACAAGAAGCGCTTTTTTCTTCTTGGCATTCTGAAGATTTACAAGCTCTTCTGTTTAAGTGGTTCTTATCAAATGACTAAATATATTAAAAAGATGTCACTCAACTTATCAGATTCTTGCTTTTTGATTAAACCCAAAAGGAAATTGATATTTATTAGTACTCACTGGAATGGTGGGTGATTTTGATACAGCTTTTCATCCCCCAAGGTGTGAGTTCAGACTAATTTATTTCACATAGGTCTTAGAAAGAAATATTGTCGCTATTGGTTTCAAACTGATTCAAACCAATATTCAAACCATTATTATAACCAGATATGGCTACCTGGCTTTGCTAATCCCTATTCAAGAGGGTATTGAATGTTTGCGGTTTTTTTAAGTTTACTTTTATCCTTCTTTATTATAATCTGCATTTAGATTTCTATGCCTGATGCATAAAATAAAACTCAATCCATTAAGTACAATGTGTCTTATTTGTCCGTAGATCCCGGTTTAGAAGTATTCATCAAGGTAAATAAAATGATGTTGTTTTCCCAGATAGAAATGAAGCTGTTGGAAAATATTTAATCAACTTGACTTTATAACCATTATAGAAATGAACTGTGTATCATCCCTGCTACATGGTCTGGCAGGTCTTCTTTTTCAATCATTGGAAGAACTCCTTGTCTGGAGCTCTAATTTTTTTTCCCTTCCTGAATCATTCTCCCCTAGAACTAAAAATAAAATTCATTTAAAAAACAGAGCATCCTGGTTAAAAGAATGTAATGCAAAATTTATTTGAACTAGTCGATGCAATTTCCCCCTCAAGTCCAAGACAGTGCTAGCTAGCAACAGTTCCTCCTGGGAACGGATTGAAGAGGCGCAACCTCCATCCATTTCTGTATTCCCTTGGCTCTCTCTTCCCAGACTTACACCACACTCAAGCAGAAAATAGCTGCCACCAACTAGCACTGCTTTGATTGTGAAATAAAGGGACCTTCTACCACACTATGAGAAAGCATAGGTATGGGTATGTCTACCACTTAAACTCTGATTCTGTCCTTCTCGCCCGTGTTCCCTGAGGGGCTTCCATGCTCTGAACAATTTAGTCCCACTTCTGCTGACAGAAATCGTGGCAAATCAGGCCCGTGAAATCATCTAGTCCAATGTTTTTCAAATAACACTCCACTGAGTCTCAGCACTCTGTAAAGTATTCCTAGGTATTGTATGTGGGGAAAAGAAATTGTGATATAGGAAGAATACAGCAAATGCACTCACTTCACTGTATCGCTCCTCTGTGCATTAAGTTAATTCTGAGGACTATTATAAATTGGCCAAAATCTTATCAAAGGTACAGGGTCAAACTAACAGATCTCAGAGATTCCTTCTAGTTCAGAGATGCTGTAGAATTGATCATGTGAACGAGGATTTGTCTCACTGATCAAGAACCAAATATGGAATATGCTCGATAATGACGTGCAATGGGGTAAAATGTCAATCTGGTTGGTTTTATACTGTTATTGTTTAGCTAACAGCTTTTTAGTGACAAATTTACAACCTGAGTATTCCATTGGCACCTAAGAGATGTAACCAGATGTGGAGAAGGACCCCTAATCTACTGGGAGAACATGAACAGAAACTACACAGGATAAAAAGGCACGAGTGGATTGTAATCTGCACCAGCAGAAGAGGGAGTACCTATATTGATGAGATCGCAGGTATTTAAGTATTAATGAAGTATTGTTTTGCTATCGAGAGGTAAAACTCGTCCCTGAAGGAGACTACAGAACAGTAGCAATCCTGTACAGGGATTTTTAAAAAATAGCATGTAATCAGCAATTAAAATGGAAAATGCCATCAATCTGAAGAAGAGTTGATATACCAGATGATATATTCAAAGTCATTATCACAATACTATGCAAATGCAGGCATTTGCAATGCCTTTGCTTTTGTTGATGGACACTGAATTTATTCTGGCAAGGAAAAATGCTATTAGGAGTGAACGTTAAGTCATTAGAGCCAGCTGGCAATTTTTTAAAGCAGTCCACTTATTCCTTCCCCTTGCAGTTCTCCCCTGTCATTCCCATACTCCATTCAGTTACGCAGGTAGTTAAATGGAACGGGCGATATTTGGTACCCTCCTAGTATAAATTGTTACTTGCTCAGGGTAAATGCCCATTTCCTAGCATAGAACATGTAAAAGGTGAATTTGGAACTAGATTCGCAATTTAAAGACTCCAGACACCCAGAGATTAGAGATTTCATCATAGGAAAAAAGGCGCTATAAATGTTTATGCCAGATTGCTCATATAAAACACCCAGCAGATAATGCATTTCAGACTGTGTCTTTATGACTATAAAACATGGTTGGATTTGCCACAGTTCAATTTCATTCCCTTTTGCTTCTTAACTATACAATTCTGCTGCATGAATGAGCCACACCCAGGTAACTGACCACATGCTAGAATCCACACTTAACAAAAGGATCGATATATTTTAATTTTCTCTAGCATTAAAAAAAAGTGTGTTTACTGAATTTGCACGTGTCTCAAAATTTGGAGGGGTTTCCAAATATCGGATGATGAGAGCCAAATCGTCGTGAAGAGGCTAGAACTGTGTCGCTGAATCAATAGGATGATTTGGGGGACAAGATGCAGAGGGAAGTCTAGATTTAGGATTCCATCAGTATGGGAAACTTCTACTGTGGAAACTGATGCAGATCACAGACAAGCGACTCTGCCACAACTTAGGGTTTGAAAGACATGCCTGGGGATGGGGGTGACGAGGAGGGAACAGAACTAAAGGGTTAGATGATTTGTCATAACTAGTATGTGCCAGAGACAGGACTTGAACTCAGATCTTTCTGGCTTCGAGACTGGCCCTCTAACTACTATACCATGCTGCTTTTTGACACATTATATAATGGGGATAAATGTTAAGTTTGGCACTTTGGTTCAAAAACATCAATTTCACATGGACAAGATGGAGGAGGCATGGCTTGAGAATAGTTTGTCTGAGAAAGATATGAGAGTTTTAGTGAACTCCAAGCTCAATGTGAATCAGGAATCATTATTAGAGATGGCAGCCAATTCAATTCAATTCATTTATTAAGTGCCCCAAAAGCTATCATAACCTTAGGCTTCATTGAGAGACAATGTACAGAAAGAGAGAGATGACAGTTCTCGAGAAGATTGGATTCTAGTCCTACTTCTTATTAGCTATGTGATGCCTTTATCTCTGTGCTTCAGTTTCTATCTGTTAAATAAGCAAAATTCAGAGCTCTAGCTTAATAAGATAAAGAGCTAGAAGAGACCTTCGATATCAGCCCAAGTCCTTGCTTTTACAGATAAAGAAACTGAGGTCCAATAAGTTGAAGTGTCTTGTTCAAGCTCACACAGCTAATAAGTAGCAGGGCTAGGATTCGTATCCTGTAAACATTCTGACTCTAAATCCAATGGGCTTTAACACATATTATACCTGATTCAGACTACATCTGGAGTACTGTGTTTAGTCCTAGGTTCTAAGTTTAAGAAAGATAGGCTGCAGTACATACCAAAAAACGGTTGGTCAGGATGGAGAGGATACTAGAGCACCTGCCAAAATGGGGAGATTTAGCCTGCTCGCATGTAGAGGGCCAGAACTCTGGAGAAGCATACTTGACAAAGGTGCTAAGTCAGTGGAATTGATAAGACAATGGTCATCTAGTTTAGCCTGGGGATTAATAGTTCTCTCATTCAGCACATGTACCTAGTACTTAATATAGTTGTACAAGATTCACACCTACTATGACGTAATTATAATAGAGTATATAAGAGCCAACGAGGACTGACCGAGAGACATTCACTCCACCTCCCACTCCCGTGGTGGCTGGCCTGTCTTCCTTCACTTCTCTATTGAGACCAAGGCCCGTCTGAAGGGCCTCCAGAAAGTTAGCCCGGGCCCCAGGCAAGGAGACAGACTGTGGAGGAGACAATAAAGAATTTGGACTTTATCCCTTTATCCCTGGCTATTACTCTGCTGAAATGAAGGCTGGTCCCAAGACCTCCAGAAAGCTAATCGCAACATTACACTCTCAGGACTTAGAGGAGGTAGTAATTACCAATCCCATTCCTTCTGATGAGGTTGAGGACCACCAGGAATGAACTTATCACTTGCCTACCAGGATTTGTCCTACTACTGCCTTCTAAGGTTCTTCTGTCCTGGCCGTCTATATACCCTGCAATCCCCTGACCATTTCATGACTTATTTATGTAACCTAAAGATCTCTGGACCTTACCATCCATCCCACTACTCCACCCTTAAGCCTTCTGGGCCTTTCTATTGGCCCTGCAGTTTGATTTTTTTTAATGTATTATATATCCCCAAATTAGAGCATAGGTTTCTTAAGAATAGGAACTCTGTTGAGTTTTTTCTATTTGTATCCCTAGGTGTTAGAGCAGTGCTAGGCATATAGTAACTGCTTAATAAATGGTTTTTCAGTAATTTACTCCTTCATTCAAGGGAAACATGTTTGTTGTCTTCGATATTTAAAGGATTGCCTTGGGACTTATTCTCCTTTGTCCCAAAAGGTAGGATTATGAGTGATGGGTAAAAATTGCAGAGAGCTTGATTTAGGTTCTATATAATGAATAATTTACAAATAATCTGTACTATCCCAAAGTAGAATGGGCTTCCCTGGAAACCTTCCCCTTCATAGGAAAAGTAGTAATTAATTGTCAGGTCTTATCGGGGATTCTGGATCTGGGTTGGACTGGATGGTCTCCGAATTTCTTTCCAACTCGGAGAGTCTATGATTCTTTGATGCTGCCAACTTGACTCTAACAAAGGCTATTTGTACTATACCAACTTCTTATTTTTCATATGTCTATAGGTTAGATAGGATTTAATTCCTTGATCTCTATGTCAAAGAGTTTTATAAAGAATGCATATTGATAGAGAATTGACTCTAATTTATAAGAAATCAAGCCATTCTCCAATTGATAAATGATCAAAGGATATGAACAGACAATTTTCAGATGAAGAAATTGAAACTATTTCTAGCCATATGAAAAGATGGTCCAAGTCATTATTAATCAGAGAAATGCAAATTAAGACAACTCTGAGATACCACTACACACCTGTCAGACTGGCTAGGATGACAGGGAAAAATAATGATGAATGTTGGAGAGGATGCGGGAAAACTGGGACACTGATGCCTTGTTGGTGGAGCTGTGAACACATCCAACCATTCTGGAGAGCAATTTGGAACTATGCTCAAAAAGTTATCAAACTGTGCATACCCTTTGATCCAGCAGTGCTACTACTGGGCTTATATCCCAAAGAGATCTTAAAGAAAGGAAAGGGACCTATTTGTGCCAAAATGTTTGTGGCAGTCCTGTTTGTAGTGGCCAGAAACTGGAAACTGAATGGATGCCCATCAACTGGAGAATGGCTGAATAAACTGTGGTATATGAATGTTATGGAGTATTATTGTTCTGTAAGAAATGACCAACAAGATGATTTCAGAAAGGCCTAGAGAGACTTACAGGAACTGATGCTGAGTGAAATGAGCAGGACCAGGAGATCATTATATACTTCAACAACAAGACTATATGATGATCAATTCTGATGGACGTGGAACCTCTTCAACAACAAGATGAACCAAATCAGTTCCAATAGAGCAGTAATGAACTGAACCAGCTACATACACCCAGGGAAAGAACTCTGGGAGATGACTATGAACCACTACATAGAATCCCCAATCCCTCTATTTTTGCCCGCCTGCATTTTTGATTTCCTTTACGGGTTAATTGTACACTATTTCAAAGTCTGATTCTTCTTGTGCAACAAAATAACTGTATGGACATGTATACATATATTGTCTTTACCTTATACTTTAACATATTTAACATGTATTGATCAACCTGCCATCTGGGGGAAGGGGTAGGGGAAAGAAGGGGAAAAATTGTAACAAAAGGTTTTACATTTGTCAATGCTGAAAAATTACCCATGCATATATCTTGTAAATAAAAAGCTATAATTAAAAAAAAAAAGACTTACCAGGTTGGTGGTGGGGTGTTGAATTTTTCTGACTATAGTAACTCTTCAAGACCTTCTCCTAATGTATAGATAGATTACAATCTTTATCAAAGAGTACCCACACCAATGAAATCACAGATTAATAAGTAAGAAGAATTGAGTAGAAGCAATGGAACAGGCATTGTGCAGAAAATCAAGATGAGGAAAGCCTCTGTTTAGAGAACTAAAACATATTATCAATTAACAAATAAACATTTATTAAGCATTTGCTGTGTGCCAGGCACTGGGGGGAAACAAAGTAAAATAATCCCTGCCCTCAACATTTTAATATAAATAACTTAGTACATATAAAATATAGAGGGAAGATAACCTTAGGAAGGAAGAGTGGATTGTTTTCAGAATTGTGTTACAGTATGTCTGACTGTATGTCACATCAATACAAGCTCAGAATGCTCTACCACTGGTCAAACAGAAATGGTCCCTATGAACATGGGAGGGTGGGTTGTGGGTCTAACTTCGCACATCTCGCATTTCTTCCGAGCTAATTCAATTCTGTTTTGCTCACAGAGCACAGCACGTTCTTTGATGAGGGCACACACACCATGCTGGGTGTGGACACTGTCCCGGTGTCTCCCATGTCATATAATCAGTTCTAAAGTTCTTGAGAGCTTGGAGATGTCCTTGCATCACTTTTACTGACCACCTGTGAATGCTTGCCATATGCGAGTTCTCCATAAAATAAAATAATCTTTTTGACAAGTGTACATTTGGCATTCAAACAACAGATTTGTGCTTTCTGCAGTAGAGTTGGAATACATGGTAGTTTAGCTCAAGAGAGGAGCTCAGTGTCTACCTCATTCTGCCAGGGAATCTTCAGAATCTTCCTAAGACGATTCAGATGGAAGCGATTCAGTGTTCCGACATGGCGTTGCTGACTGTCCAGGTTTCACAGGCATACAATGAAGTCAGCACAACGGCTCTGTAGAGTCTCAGTTTGGTAGTCAGTGTAATACCTCTCTCCTCTCCCACATTTTCCTTCAGAGCCTCCCAAACACTGAGCTAGCTCTTGAAGGAAGGTACTAGGTAGGAGGAAACAAAGAAAAAGTGCCGTAATCCCTGCCCTCAAGTAGCTTACATTTTATTGAAAGAGACATATGTAAATAACTTGGTGCATACAAGAGACAGATAGGGTAGATGGAAGATAACTTTAGGAAGGAAGATACTAGTAGCTAGAGGGACCATGAAAGGTCTTCTGTAGAAGGAGAATTTAAGCTGTCTTGAAGGAAGTTAGAAATTCTAAGACACAAAAGCAAAAAGAGAGAGCATTCTACATATTGGGGAAAGTCAGTGAAAAACTCACAGATATGGAAGCTGGAACACCCTGTAAGGGGGATGGCAAGTGGGTCGGTGTAGCCACACTATAGAGTAGACAAAGAGGAATAAAGTATGGACAAGAAGACTAAGAAGGGACAAGAATGTGAAGAGCTTTAACTTCCAAATAGAAGACTTTAAAATTGATTCTGGTGGTAAAAGGAAGCGAGGGGAACTTATCGAGTAGGTAGGTCACATGGTCAAATCTACACTTTAGAAAATCATTTTGATGCTTGGATCAAGGATGGACTAGAGTGGAGAGAGAATTGAGGCAGAGCCAACATTTAGAGGCTATTTAATTAATCTCAGTAAGTAGTGATGAGGGAGTGAATTAGAGTGTTAGCTGTGTGAATGGGGAGAAAGAGGTGGAAATGAGGGATGTGAAGGTGGATACTAGAAGATTTGGCAATAATTGGATATGTGAAATGACAGAAAGTGAGAAGTCAAGGATAATATTATGATTGAGAACTTGGATGACTAGTGGTACTTTCAAAGTGATAAAAAGTTCACAATAGGAGTGAGTTTGGAGAAAGAGATAATGAATTCAGTTTGAGGTGGCGAGTTTAAGGTGTTTATGGGTCATCCTTTTCAAAATGTCCAGTAGACAGTTGGTGACATAAGACTAGAGCTCCTAATGTAAAAATGTTTTATATGACTTCAAATGTATAATGGATATCACATTTCTTCCCTCCTCAATGGATGGGAGAATGGTAGAGGAAGGGAGAAAATTTGGAATTGAAAATAAAAATTTAAAAATGCTTGCTATTATTAGCTATTGTTTACATAGTGTTAAAAAAAACAGGAAAGAATGGGACTAGACATAGAAATATGAGAGTCATTGGCATAGAATTGATCATTGAATCCTTGGAAGTTGATAAGATCACCAAATGAGAATGTACCAAAAAATAAAAGAGAACCCAAGAGAGACCTTTGAGAGATGCCCATAATTGATGAGCATATCATGGAAAAAGATCTCACAAAGGAGACTAAGAAGAAGCTGTCACATAGATAGAAGAACCACGAGAGAGCAGTAGGAAAAGGTGATGCAGTAGATAGTGTGCTGGATCTGGAGGCAGGAAGACGTCATCTTCCTGAGTTCAAGTCTGGCCTCAGACACTTACTAGCTGTGTGACCCTGGGCAAGTCAATAAGGCAATCTTGTTTGCCCTAGTTTCTTCACTTGGAAAATGAGCTGGAGAAGGAAAATGGCAAACCACTCTTGTATCTCTGCCAATAAAACACCAAATGGCCAGATGGATAATCAGATCTTTGGTAATTTTGGAGCAAGTTTCCTTTTGACAATGAGTTCATAACCCAAAAAGGAGAGGGATTAAAAGAAAATGAAATGGAAGAACATAGTGTGAATGACTTTTTAAAAGAGTTTAGCCGAGAATGAGAAGAGAAGGTATAGGTTGATAGTGAGGATGATAAAATCGTGAGTTTTACGGGGATGGGGGAGACATGGGCATGTTTGCAGGCATCAGGGAAAGAGTGATAGGGAGAGATTAGAGATCAGAGAGTGTGGAAATGACAGTTGGGGCAGTCTGTTGGAAAAGATAGCAGAGTGTGAGATGAAGGATACATATAAGGGAGTGGGTCTTCCTAAGGGGTAAGTCTACCCCTTCATTTGACTGCAAAGGGGCAAGAAGAGAGAACAGGGGATGATGTTAGAGGAATGGAAGTTGAGGAGAAGAAGAAGCTCTTGAAGAATGGCCTCAATTATTTTGGTGAAAGTCTTCCATTGAGAGATTAAAGGAGGCATGGTAAGAAATTTGAGGTGAGAAGAGGTTTTATTTTTTTCTCCATAGTATTTTATTTTTCCAAATACGTAGTTTTCAACATTCATTTTTGTAAGACTTTGTGTTCCAATTTTTTCTTCCTATCTCCCTCATCTCCTTCCTCTCCAAGACAACAAGGTTAAATATGTGCAATTCTTTTAAACATATTTCCATATTTTTCGTGCAGTGCAAGAAAAATTAGACCAAATGGGGAAAAAAAAACATGAGAAAGAAAAACCAGACAGAAAGGTGAAAATACTATGCTTCGATCCACAAAGTCTCCACACCACAGTTCTCTTTCTGAATGTGATTGGCATTTTCCATCCCAAGTTTATTGGAATTGTCTCAAATCACCGCACTGTTGAAAAGTGCCAAATCTGTTACAGAGATGATCATCCCATAATCTTGTTGTTGCCGTGTACACTATTCGCTTGGTTCCATTCACTTCACTCTACATGAGTACATGTAAGTCTTTCTAGGCTCTTTTGAAATCAGCCTGCTCATCATTATTTATAGAACAATATTCCATTCCCTTTATATGCCATACCTTATTCAGCCATTTCCCAGCTCATGAGCATTCACTCAGTTATGGTCATAGGAGTTGAGTGGATTGAGGAATATGAAGGGTAGGGTATTTGACAGAATATTACTATGTATGCTGAAGATCCTGAGGATAAGGGCAAGAGTTGGAACAGAGAGCTATCCAGGCATTAAGCTTCTTTATTGTGATTCCTCCAACCAAGGCTCTTTCTTTCCTGCTATATACCTATCCCAGTGGCAGGCTGAAGTCCTTAAAAACTTTTTATCTACTTCCTAGATTGACCTCAATGAAAAGATTTCAGTCAAGAAGAGGCAGGGAATAGAATAGCATTGTTTCATTGAATCCTAAAGCCAGAAGAGAGTTCAGAGGCCATCTAGCTCAACCTATTTCTAATCAGTCATCCCTTCTATAAGAGACATATCAAATGGATACCCAGTCTAAACTAGAAGTCCTTTTGTGAGTGGAACCCATTATGTCCCAAGGCAGTCCATTTCCTTTGGTGCAGCTGAAACGGTTAGAACAGCCTGTACAAGGTTACAGAGCTCACATCTGAAGCTTCTATCTACTAATCCTAAAGTTTCCTTTGGGCTAAGAGGAACAAATCAAATCCATGTTCCAAATAACTCTTTGAAGACAAATATTTGAAGACAATTAGCAAGTCCCCTGTAAATCTTCTCTCTTCCAGGAAATAGTCCCAGTTACTTCAACTGATCTTTGTGGGATATAATTTGAAGCCTACTACACATCCTGAACATCCTTCTCTCCATAGTTTTCCAGTGTGTCAAAATCCTTCCTAAAATGTGGTGCCCAGAATTGAATACAATCCTCCATGTGTGATGTGATCAGGGCAGAGGACAGAAAAATAACTACTTCCTCCTCCTCCTCTGAGCACTAGGCCTATCTTAGTGCAGCTTCATATCCCTTCAGCTTTTTGGGCTTAAGTGACACACTGCTGACTTAGATTGAACTTGCAGTCCATTAAAAGACTCGGGTCTTTTTTCACATGAACTATTACATAGCCTCTAAACTTGTTCATATTTTAGAACCCACATTTGTATTATACAAACACATATATATGTATATGTATGTATATACATGTGTGTGTACTTTACTACACCTTCACATATATGTATGTATGTATATATATGTAGGTATGTTTGTGTGTGTATATGAGTGTGTGTGTATATACATATCAGAAAAATATATACATATATATATGTATTTTTGAAGTTGGCCTTGCACGTAGGAAACATTTAATAAATGTCTGTTGAATTAAATTGGATCGAATTGCCTCCCTCCTAGATGAAATGTATTTATCAAATCACTATTCTTTGCATGTTGTCATTCAACCAATTCTGAGTCTCCCCATGGTATTAGGGTTTGCTCCATTTTGGCCACAAGAAAATTGGAAAAGACTTTATTAAAATCCAGGTACCCAATTTCTGTGACCCTATCCTGATTGCTCAGTCTTGTGACCATGGAAATTTTCCTGATAGCCTTTAGGACCTTTCTGACCACATTGCTTCTCAGTCCATAACTTGGTCCTGTCCTCTACTCAAGTAGAACTCTTGGCTTCGATCCTGGGATAGATTACTGGCCATTATTGCTTCATTGCCCGAGTCGATGCTGCAGACTTAGTTTACAGACCTATGTTCTAGGATTCTTTTTGGTCAAAGGCACCTTTCTCTTTTCAGAGCATCTCCTTCTCTGAAGTCTTTGCTTCCCTTCAGAAGCTATACAGCTCCAACTCAGTACATCTTGTTCCTTAGCCATCTCGAATTCCTAGGTCTCTGACTCTAAATTTTCCCTTCACACCTACACTACTTCCATCTGCCACCCACTAGGGTGATAGGCAGAGAGATGGGTAGGTGGATCATTTTTTTCTTTCATATTTGCAAAGCTGAGTTGGTTGGTAGTAACAAAGCAAACGTTTTGAGAAACTATAAAACTATTTCTAATATAGTCTGGAACATTGAAACAGAAGATCAGACCATATCTGGATTAGTGCATTCACATTTTATGAAAGACATAGACAAACAGAAACATTACAAAGGATGGTGAGTAGGATAGTGAAGGGATTTAAAACCCATGTTATATGAGAATTATTGAAGGGACTATGAATCTTTAGCCTGGAAAAAGAATACTTAGGGAACACTTCATCAGTGTGTATAGTATAATTCTTTGGTCAATCTGATTAATGGGCATATTCTTTCCAGTGGTACAGGAGGGAATCTATTTTTGCTTTCTCATTTTCTGTTATTCTTTCCTATGGTTTCTAAATCCTCCATGGAGGAAGGGGGAGATCTCTACCCATTGTTCTATAAGCATTCCTCCAGATCTCTTGATATTATGTGGGCACCAATGAAAGACATGGGATACCTATTCTCTCTCGTTCTCAGTAAGAGACTGGCCCAACTTCTCTTGTGATGACTTTAATGAATTTCATACCTTTAGGGTACGCAGTACTTCTTTGGATTAGAAATATAGAATGGAAATATGCTGCAGCCCATTTATCCTCACCAAAAAATCTCTTGATTTTCTAGTGGACAACTTCTTCAGGCACTACATATTCCATGAACAATAATCATTTAGCATAGCTGAAGAATGTTGTGAAAAAGATAGGCCTTTCTTTGAAGAAGCTTAGGATAGCTTTCCAACAATGAGATGGCCGATGTCAGTTCTAATGATCTCATGATGAAGAGAGCCATCTACACCCAGAGAAGGGACCGTGGGAACCGAGTGTGCATCACAACATAGCATTCTCACTCTGTTATTGTTTGCTCGCATTTTGTTTTCTTACTCATTTTCTTTTCTTTTTGATCTGATTTTTCTTATGCAGCAAGATAATTATATAAATATGTTTATATATATTGGATTTAACATATATTTTAATATTATAACATATTCACTTGCTTGCCATCGAGGGGAGGGAGTGGGGGGAAGGTGGGGGAAATTTGGAACACAAGGCTATGCAAAGGTCAATGTTGAAAAATTATCCATTCATATGTTTTGAAAATAAAAAGCTTTAATTAAAAAAAGAGAACCGTACACACACACACACACACACACACACACACACACACAAAGCTTAGAGTAGAAGTCCTTAAAAGCACTTTGCAATTTACCAAATACTATCTAGGCGTTTTTCTTCCTTCGTTTCAGTTCTGAAACCCATTTACTGTCTATCTGTAATGAACAATAGAACAGTCTATCCTAGATATTCTAAATAGATAGAGTTGTATGCTAAAAACTGCTCTATGGGCTGATTTTTCACTTGTATATCATAATCTAAACAATAAGAATTCTTTATGGACTTGATTTTTTCCCCACAAAGATCATCAAGGTTAAATTCATTTGAGCGATTATGGATCTCTACAATATTCCAGGACCTACGCATCCAGCACAATATGATATGCAAACAGGAAGAACTCGTCATCTATAGGCATCTCTCTTCCATTTGGATCCTACTCTGGAAATCTGTGACAGTAGTCTGACTATCCACATAGGAAAAGCAAGTGAATGAATAATGCATATTGTCCACATTATCCAGCTGGATAGATAACCGATAGAACTGGTTCACGAGTACATATGTCTTGGGAAGGCACAATAAATTGTCTTACATACAGGAAATAGTTACTTCCCAGAACTAAATAAGATCAGGCTGGATTGTCTGAAAGTCTTAGGGTGCTTTTAATGACTATAAGCTTCTATCTAAAACAAAGGACCCCATTTATAAACACTCTAAGATTTTATGTCCGAATTTGTTATCAATCTGTGTTAGTAAAGGGCATATCCTTACTGTGAGTTCTCTATGCCAATGAAATCCTAAGTCGTATCCAAATTTTTCTAGTGATTTTGTATGGCTTAGACTGATGGGATGTCCTAGTCTGAAGGATTGCAGCTAGGCCGCCACTCAAAGGGCAATATGAAAGTGCACAGTGGTTGGGAGTGGGTCGTAATCCATTATTAATTAAGAATTGCCTAAGAGAAGGAAAAATTTAAAGAATGTCATCACCAATATGAGTGACTGGGAAACAAGGTAAGCCAGATAGAGCAAGGACGAAGGATGGAGAATAACAGCGTTAGTGAGAGATCTGGTGAAAGGCCCCAGTGCGGTGGGTGAAGCTTATGTGAAGGAATTCTGGGCAGAAATGGACTAGAGTGGCCCAGGAAAAGAGAGGCGGGGCCTGGCTTTGGCTCTATACCTTTGGAGGTAGTGCCACACTGCTGAGGTCACAGAGCCATTGGAATATCAGAGTGTGAACTACTCAGTTTGTCTCCAAACATGCTTACTTTTGTAGAAACACAGCTTCAGACTGGCTCAGATTGAATAGTAGAGCTAGAAGGGACCTTAGAAAACATTCAGACCTATTCCTTAATTTTATAGTTAATTTTTTATATAGTCATCATATAAGATTTATCTATATATTATATATAATAATTAGCATTAACATATACTAATGACATATGTACGTGTATATATTATATATATATATATATATTATATATATAATATAGCTAGATATTGTTAATTTTATAGTTAAACCCAGAGCCATTCACTCTATTTTATAATTTTGATGCTGGCTGAGAGGAGGGGAAGCCCCGTTCGAGGCTAACTGCCCAATAATTCCATTGACTATCATTGACTGAATTGCCCTTCAAGAAGAGATCAAACAGCGTCAAAAAACTACCTTCTAATCAGCTACTTTAGATCTATCAGCAGCCTTGGTTTAAGAACTCTAGATTCATTAAATCTACAGTATTATTCTGCTGCCACATTCTCTTAGTCAATTTGCTTCCCTGACATTGCTAATTAATGTAGATAAATTAATTATGATACACTTTCTATTGCTCTATAACATTGTTGAGCAATAAAGACACTTTTGTTGCCTCATTTCTACTTGTAGTTTCAAATAATGACTGTGGGAGTAATGCACACTTTGGTAGTGCAGAAAATATCCTCTAATCATTCAACCATCATCTTTTAAAATTGCTTTTTACTATGCTCCATAGGAGTTGATTTGCCACCTTTTAAGCTTCATGCCTCCTTTCTCCATGTTGCTAGATAATGGGACAATACCACCAGCAGCTTTCAAGGTCATGACCAGAATCTCTATTTTTTTCTGCTCCGTCTCAAGTTTGACCTCAGAAGGACAATCTCACGTCCCTGTTTACCTTTGACCAGTGCTTTTCATAACAGGAGACGATTTACAGCACATTCCAGTACTTTCTCAATTGTAACGTACTGTACCGTTTTCCGGATAAACGAGGCCTTAAAACATTTTTGTTTGACGCATCTAGGTATGATAATTGAGGCCAAAATAGATCCTCCTTCCCTTCCTTTCCCTCTTCTTCTCTTCCTTCTTCCTCCCTCTGGATAATTGTTTCAGTTCTCCATTTTTTTCCTGACTTAAGCATTCAGTCAATCAGCTGGTCCATGTGGCAAAACATACAACACAATTTTGATCAACTTTTCACCCCCAGAACTGACTAAAATTGCCAGTTATTTGGATGTTTAAAGACATTGCCTTAGTGTGCTTTTTTATATGCAGCTAGATGGCTCAGTGGATAGAATGTTGGGCCTGGACTCGGGAAGATCCAAATTCAAATGTGGCCTCAGACACTTATTAGCTGAGTCAGCCTAGGTCAGTCACGATAAGGTCTATTGGCCTTAATCCTCCGAAGAAGGAAATGGCAAACCCGATGGACAGCATTGGTATGCTATGGCCCACGTGGTCACAAAGAGTTGGATGTGGCAGAATAACAACAGTGAAAGAAAAAGTCATTCCCCCCATGCCTCTATTTTATCACAGAATTTTAGAATCTCGGAGTAGGAAGGCATTCTAGAGGACATTTAGACCAACCCATATATATGAATGCCTCTCTTGATAATCTAGACTCTTCCATTAACCAGTTATGTCGTCCTCTGCCTTAGAACCCCTCGCCCCCTTGTCCTGTCGTGGACATCCCTGGATTGACCCAAACAGATCTTTTCCTACTCATATGTTGCTTTACATGCTAATGAAGGAAGTCACGAAACCATACTGACTAGGGCCACACTGAATTTATGTATTTGAATTTCCAGTGGGACTTCTATTACTTTATGACTATCCTTTTATTCTGCCAAAGAGCTTACTTGTGCGTGAAGCCAGACTGGCTCTTTGTGCCTTTCTCAGTGCATAGATTTTCAGGCAAAAGGGATAACAAAGTTGCTCAAGTCAAATCCTAAACCATCCTCGTAAGAATACATTTTACAAATTTGCAAGGAATCGAAGTCAAGCTGACCTGCCATTTGCAAACTCTCATCTTAAAAAATACCAGGATACAATTTCTCCCTCTTTTGTACTGCCTTTGCCATTCTCTATAATATTTCAGATATCATTAGTAATGTCTCAGCAATTCCATCTGCTTGTTCTGTGAGAACCCTGGGATCCACTTCAGTGGGGCCTGGTGACCTTATCAAGGACAGCTCCTTTTCCAATCTTGAATAGCAACTCCTTGTCCCCATATTTGTTATTTTCTAATCTCGAAGGTCATTTTCCTTTGCAGAGAGAACAAAAGCCCAACAAAAATTGAACATTTCTTCTTTGTATCTGTAGTACATTGTGATCATCTCACTAATCTCTCTTATTTAACTGAGTAGCAAACCAAGGTCCAGCAGGGTAAAAAAAAAACTTGGCTCAAGTCACACAGACAGTTACAAAGTCACATTGACCAAGTCAATGACAGAAACCACATCTCCTAACTCCCAGCCCAGTGTGCCTGCCATCACCCTCTGCTGCCCACTTGTAAGAGCTCCCACAAATTTTTCCTCTCCCCCCCCCCAATTTAATCACTTGAAATAAGTTCCTGTTGATCAAGAAGAACTGGCTGTTTCTGACAGTTTTCCAGACTACTCTTAATTTTAGTCAATTATCAGAAACATCTGCATCGTTCACGAGGCAGCAAAGAGCAGAAGCTAAACCAAATAAGACTAACCATATTGGACAATTGGCTAGAGAATACTCGCACAAACACTCCATTTTCCTTGACTGGAAATATGTCTAGAAGGGTTGGGTAAACAAATGACAAATGTGGAAGCTCGATGAAAACTTGAAAAACATAGGTGTCAAATATTTGCAAACCTAGAAGACATCTGGGAAATCTTAACAAAGTCTTCAAAACCGATTGTGGAATGTGCACCCCCAGAGGGCGAACACTATCAAAATTATAATTGGAAGCAAAATTGATGATTTGTAGCAAAATCCTAGCTTTCAAACTTTGAATACCTCGAGGATAAAGCAGTTGCTTTCCCAGAAGCCCAGAGCTGCCAGGGAGCTCCAGAGGAGTGCCTCACATACTGCCACTCCCATTGCCACAAAGCCCCACAACAGCCCTGGGAAGCAGAGTGCAAGTAAAACCTTTTCTTTTGACAGAGAGGAGAAACTGAGCCTCAGAGATTTCCTGAAGTCACACATCTAGTAAGTGGCAGAAGCAGGACTCCCACTGCAACCTTCCGACTCCCCGGCCCGTGCTCTTTCCAGCACGCCTGCCATGTTGGCCCACCGACACTGAAATTATTTCCTAGAGATATTTGTCTGCCCTATTCTTAGAGAACTCTAGGGAAGAAAATAACATCTTTACTCATAGCATATTTGAGTACCTCAGCATCTCAGAGAGTTGGGAAGTTTCTCTCTCTTTTCTCCTGCTGTAATTAAAGCCCATTTATTTTCTCTCCATTTGACTTCGGTGAACAGCTGGCCACCCTGCCCCCACTCCCCCTACGCCCACCTAATATGATATCTCTTCAACTATTTGAAGCCTGTTGGTAAGCAAACACTCCAGAATAAATGTTCCCAAGTCTCCGAGCCTTCTTTCATAGACACAATGACTTTCAAATGAATAATTTGGGCTATTTTTCTCTGCTCTTC
This sequence comes from Sarcophilus harrisii, assembly GCF_902635505.1. NCBI lineage: Eukaryota > Metazoa > Chordata > Mammalia > Dasyuromorphia > Dasyuridae > Sarcophilus > Sarcophilus harrisii. The sequence goes on from NC_045432.1 coordinate 59,722,895, forward strand.
CTTTCGATTATCTTTATCTTCTTCCTTAAGCCATAGATGCAAAAACTGGATATTTTATTCAAAACAGTACTCTGAAGGAGGCCTAATCAATGCTTAGTATAGTAAAGAGGATTATCTCTAGGTCCCTTGGTGCTATTAATAAATGCTAGGATCATGTTCACTATTTTGCCCATGCAGCATTCCATTATTGGCATGTTCAACTTGTGGCCCTCTATGACCCCAAGATATTTTTCAGCTATGCTTTCACATAACCATTCCTCTTTTATTTATGTGTACAGTTTGATTTTCTTCCCTAAATGGACTTGTCTTGGATAAACAGAATCCGATTTATTTTTACCTATTTCAACTTGTGACTATCGTAGACTTTTAGAACTGGAAAGAATCTTGTAGATGACCTTGACCTGATTTGACAACTGAGCAAACTGACACTCAGAGAGGATCTTCTGCCCGAGGTCACGCTTGCAGTGAGTGGCAGAACTAAGATTAGAATTCAGGAGTCCGGACTAGTAGGATTACAGATTTAGAACTGGAATGGTCACCTCATTCGGGGTTTTACTGGAGCGGTTTGCCATTTCCTTCTCCAGCTCTTTACAGAGGAGGAAACTGAGGTAAACAGGATGAAGGGACTTGGTCAGGGTCACACAGCTGGGACTTGTCAGAGGCCAGACTTGAATTCAGGAAACAAGAGTCTTCCCGACTCTAGGCCCAGCACTCTATCCACTACAGCGCCACCTAGCTGCCCACACAATAGACCTTCGAGTCATCAAATATATTAAATACATTTTTCTCATCAAATAAAATCGTCTCATTTTACAGAAAAGAAAACTGAGGCTGAGGAGTTAAGTGACTTTTCCATAGTCACAGAAGTAAGAGTGAAGAGAGCCAGGATCCAAAATCGGGCCAGGACAGTGCCATATGTCAAGCTTGTCAAAACTGGTAACTCCATTCTATTTTTCCCCCAGTCAGGCTTCCCCAAGACTGGCCTTGAATAAAACCACAAGCAAAGATTTCTAGCACCATTGCTAGGGTGCCACATGTAGCTTAGTTGGGGAACAATTAGGCTGCTCCTCTACTTTTCACCACTTTGCGCATTTAATATTGCCTACGTGGCACAGTGGATAGAGCATTGGACCTGGAGTCAGGAAGACCGGAGTTCAAATGTGGCCTAAGACACTTCCAGCTATGGAGTCTTGGGCAAGTCATTTAGCCTTTGCCTCAATCCACCGGAGAAGGAAATGGCAAACTACTCTGGTATCTTTGCCAAGAAAATCCTATATGGGGTCACAAGTAAGTAGAGAGAAAGAGGAAGAGTATCTGCAGCAGAGGTTCAGGGAGGGATTTGCCACAAGAAAAACCAACCCAATACTTAAAAGTAAAACACAGAGATGATAAGAAAAAAAGTAAGTGGGTAGGTTATGGTGGAGATCAGGGTATAACATGTGACTCGGGGCTAACGGGGTAGGGGGAAAGGAAGATTTGATAGAAACACAAACTTCATCCTCATTAATGGGAATGGGAATAGGAGGAACTTGCTCATAATGTGTTAGAAGGGTCAAAGAATGAGTCAGAAAGCAAGACTCAACAATTTTGCTATATGCAAAAAAGATAATTTCAACATAAAGATTCATGCTTTCATGTTTCTAAGCATCTCTGCCATTATCAATAAGGGTAGGATCTCCCTCCAGCGACGCAGCTCACAACCCACCCACGTCTATCCTCTGCGATTCTTGTCCACATTCTCCCATGAATCTGCCACGAGGGTCCACCTAATGTGCTAAGAAGCTTCTCCTAGATTTTAGCATTTTGTGTGGATACCAATGGCACGTGTAGACTACCCAGTGCTGATCCCTCCATCACAGTCAGAAAGGAAATCAGATCAAAAAGCAAAATACAAAAATGATTCCTGCACTTAAGAAACTTCTGCTCTATTCAGGTAGATGATATACATATATACACACATATAAATAAGTGTAAAAATAATATAAAATCAATACCAGGGAGTTTAGGGAAAGAGAAAGGGAGGACATTAGTCAGGAAAGGTTTCATGTAAAAGGTTGTGCTTGAGCTGAGTCTTGAAGGAAATAGGGATTTCTAAGAGATAAAGGTGAGGAAGGAGAGCCTTTCAGATACGATGGTGGCCAATGCAAAGGCAGAGGGAAGATGGAGGATGGAGTCAAGGAACCACAAAAGCTAAAAAAAAAAAAAAAAAAAAAAAAAAAAAAAAAAAAAAAAAAAAAAAAAAAAAAAAAAAAAAAAAAAAAAAAAAGCTAAAATTTAGCTGGTCTGTAGAGTACAGGAAGTGGGGGAATGTATAATGAGTCTGGAAAAGGTAGGTTGTAGCTGCATTGTGAATGGTTTTAAATGCTAGAGTTTGTCTGGTCCTGGAGGCGATACGGAGCCACCGGAATACATGAAGTAGGGAAATAGCATGACTGGACTTGGACTTAAGGACAATCACTTCGGCAGTTGCATGGAGGATGAATTGGAGTAGAGAGAGACTTGGAGCAGGGAGATCAATTATGAGGCTATTGTGGTAGTCCAGGCAAGCAGTAGAAAAGGCAAATTGAGGTCTTGGCTGTATGAGTGGCGAGAAGGGGCGATGTTATGTAGCTACAAATGAATTGACTTGGCAATTGATTGGATTTGTGGAATAAGGGAGAGCAAGAAGTTAAGAATAATGTGTAAACTGTAACCTGGAATACTAGAAAGTGCCCTTGACAGAGATAGGGGAGTTCGAAGGGGAGGGAGCTATGTTTGTAGGGGAAAATAACGAGTAAAAATTTACAGAGGGTTAAAATGAGTAGTTGTACTAAAATATATTATGCTTCAGCTGAATCCAAAAAAGCAGATCTCATAAAAGGCAGGATAAAAATAGATTTGGTCAAGAGAGATCAACAGGGAAGTTGCATTATACTTAAAGACATTATAGATAATAAATCAATATCAAGATTAAACATTATGTGCTGGATGGCATAGCATTTAAGTACTTAAAGGAAAACTAAATGATTATAAGAAGTCTCAGACTCTAATTGTTGGTGACTTCAATTTGCCTCTTTTAGATTTGGACAAATATAGAAACATAAACAGGAAAGAAGTTAAAGATCTCAACTGAATGTTAAAAAAAAAAAACAAAAAAAAACCCTGGATATGAGAGATCTTTGGCAGTCAGAGAATGGGAAATTTAAGGATTAATATGTGTTTTTCTGCATTGCGTGGCACTTCACAAAAAATTGATCATGTGCTATAGCATAAAGATCTCAAATACATGTAAAAGCCAGAAGTACATCATGTATGTCATAGTCTATAATAGGATAGAGTTGAAACTAAAGCAATAAAAATTGAAATGAATAAAGGAAATATGAACATAGGACACAGAGAGACCAAATAATGTTGCGTGGGACAGGTCGGGTGCAAGACCCCCTTTCCAATTAATTAATCAGAGACATCATCAGGTACAAAGAGAAAGTATTTATTTAATCCCTGCAGGGAGAGGCCCAGACACACCTGGGAGCCATCCCACTCCCACCATGTGCTCCTGGAACCTGACCAGCTTCCTACTTGTCCAGGGTTTAAAAGCAAAAGACTTGAGCCTTCCCATTGGATAGACTAAGAAGACGTAACCATCCTTGACCAATGATCACTAGTGCTGGCTGCCTCCCACAGGTCATGTCACTTCCTGCAACTTCCTGTATCTCCAAGTTCAAAGTTCATCCCTCCAGAGATCAAATGACCTCCCCAAGGTCCCAGTTCTAGAAACAGGGATCATGTGACAATACTTTATCCAATCAATCCCATTCAGAGTTATCCTGAATAATGAGTCGGTCAAGGAACACATTATAGAAATAATAAAAATTGCATTTGAGAAAATAATAGCATTGAAACAATATACCAAATCGTGAGGGACAAAACCTAAGACAGTCCTCAAGGAAAATTTATGTATACGAATACCCATATTAACAAAAGGGAGAAAATGACAACCAGTAACTTATTCATGTAGCTAAAAAATACCTAGAAAACAAGAGACTAAAAACCAAAACAAGCACAAAAGTGGACGTTTAGAAAATCAGAGAAGACATTAAAAAATTGCACAAAGACTATTGACCTAGGAGATAAAACACAGAAAGAAAAATAGCTAAATTGTTAAAATAAAAAATGAAAAGGTGTAATTAGCAACTTCCAGGAGAAAGACAGCTGTAGTAGATCTAGAATTGACCTTGGAGTCCAGAAAACTTGGGTTCAAGTTTTTCCTCTTACACAGACCGGTTTATGACCCTGTGTAAGTCTCTTAACCTCTCACTGACCCAGGCAGCTCTCTAAGACTATAAATTGCTGGGAAGGTACTAATCTGCATTGGTAGAAGTAATTATCTCATCAGGGAGTTCTCCATACTAATGAAATTACAGGCCTCTGCCTTCCCCTCCCCCACACCCCTGCAAACACACACACACGAAGTATATGGAAAAAATGAAATTATCCAAAACTACTATATATATGTTCACACAAAAAAAGAACCCAAACTTTAATTAAACATATGAATATTCTTAAAATAAAACATCCAAACTAACAAAACAGGAAATAAAGAATCTAAACAATGGTACTTCAGAAAGAAGGAAAAAAAACAAACCAAACCATAAATGAAGACCAAAGAAAAGACTCCTGGTCTAGGTGGATTTACAAATAAATTCCATCAAACATCGAAAGGACAAATCACTTCATGTTGCAACAGAATAACAGAGAAAGATAGTACCTTGCCAAAGGTCTTTTATGAAACTAAATGGTCCCCACTCTCAAACTCAGGAGAGAGAAAAATGGGAGTAAGATATACGGATGGTTGTCACTAATAAATATTTATACCAAAATACTGAATTCGATATTGTTAGCAAAGAGACAATCACACTATAGTCAAATAAGAATGCAGATACAATGCAAAATCATAACAACAAAAACCATAATAAATGTCATTAATAACAAAAATAATCATAAAATTATCCCAACACATGCAGTAAAGTCTATTAACAAGAGAATTCACTAAATACTAAGAGGCAAAGACGTAAAAAGCCTTTATTTAATGAGAACAAATATATTTATTTAAAACCAGGAATTAGCAATAATTATAAGGAGAAATCAATACTGACAATTTTCTCAATAAGTTGAGTGGTGAAGTAACAATGCTCACTAGCTGCACTTTTATTGGATATTAAATATTTTCTAGAAAACTGCTAATTATTGCAACAAAAATATGAAATTGAGGAAATAAGCAGGAGCAAAGAGGAGGAAATTTTTTCCATTTTTAGGCAATATCTGACGGTTTATTTAGGGAACCCTAGAGGATCACTGAAAATTAATCAAAATAATTTATAGCTTCAGTGAAATATCAACATAAACAATAAACCTCCAAGTCGTTAGCCTTTATTTCTAACAAACTCCAGAAGAAAGAGATAGAAAGAGAAATTCCATTTAAGACAACAACAGAATGCATTAAATGGCTGAAACCAACTGTAACCTCTCCCACTCCGAGGCTACCGATTGCCAGAGCCATACATACCAATCTTCCCCGACAGACATGGAGAGGACACCGATGTTAAAGGGCCAAACAGCCTTTCTTTATTGGTAATCTCAGCAGGGGTTAGCCGGAAGCAAGAGCAAGTGTATGTATGTCTCAGCATCTCTGAATCTCTCAGCACCTCCTTCTTCTTCTTCCGCCTATGGCAAAACTGGCCATTTATATTTACTCTCTTCTGGAATTACCCTGTGTCTAGCCCCCTCAGCACTGCGTAGGTGGATCCACAGAAGGGAGACACCTGGAGTCAGTGCTGCGGTCCTAAGAAAAGATCTAACACCTGTAAGACACAATCTCCTGCCTCAGAGGCCGAGCCCCCTTCTATCTCCTGGGTCTACCCTACCAGCTGACATGGCGTACATGGCAATTCTCAGAAGGAAAGTCTCTAACAACCAACAACCTCACAAAACAATTTTAACAGAAAAAAAAGACCTAAATCAGAGAGATATTCAATGGTTATGATGGGCAATGCCAAAATCATTCTGAAAATACTGCCTCAGTTATTCCATTGATTTACAGCTGTTATAACCAAATTACCAAAGGACACTTTATAGAATTAGAGAAAATAATGACATCATTCATTTGGAGGAATAAAAGATGAAGCAGGATTTATGAAGGAGTATAACGGTAAAAATTGGAAGGTGTGGAGCTTAGAGCTTATCAGATCTCAAATGACGCTACAAATTGACAAAAATGACATGGTGGAGGGGGGGAGAGGATGGAAAACTATATTTGTGAAATAGGCAATATCTAAAAAAATACTATGGCACTCTAGATTTGTTTGTTTTGTTTTTTAACTCAAGAATGTCAATTAATTTGGAAGGAACTCTTTATTCCAAAAGAACTGCTAGCTAAATTAGAAAGTCTGGTGGAAGGAAGGAAGGACAGAAATGAACCTTTGTAAAGTGCCTACTGTGGGCAATGTACTGTGTTTAAGTGCTTTACAAATATTATTTCTTTTAATTCTCACAATTCTGGGAAAAAAGAGCTATTATTTTATATTTTGCATTTTACAGTTGAGGAAACTTGAGAGAGAGACAGATGTTTTGACTTGCCCAAGTTCATATAGCCAGTAAGGATCTGAGACGAGTGGAAGAGTATAAAAAATAGATTTAGATAAACTCTAAATACCTTGTACCACAGTACTTTGAAATGAATAAACTATATAAATGTAAATACAGCACCATGAAAAACATTGGAGTAGAATGGGAGATTAAACCTTTCACAATTATGGATAGGGGAAAAATTAATAACCAGACAGGGGATAGAGAAGATCATAAAAGAGAAAATATGCTTTCTAAAATCAACAAATACACACTCTAAAAATTAAAAGCTTTTGTTGTGAATAAAACCAGGGCATCCAGAATCAGAAGAAAAGACGTGATCTGGGAAACATTTTCTGTATTAAGTTGATAAAGGTCTGAGCTCCCAAATCTATAGGGAATTGACACAGATCTACAAAATGAAGAATCATATTCCAACACACAAA